>NC_052146.1:63864852-64164852 GCF_902713615.1 Scyliorhinus canicula
CCCCCCCCACCCTGCTGCCCCTCACACTCCCCCCCCCACCCTGCCCCCCACTCCCCCTCCCCTCCCTGCTCCCTCCACACTCCTCGTCCCCACCCTGCTCCCCCTCCCCACCCTGCTCCCCCCCACACTCCCCCTCCCCACCTTGCTCCCCCCTCACTCCCCCTCCCCACCCTGCTCCCCCCACACTCCCCCTCCCCACCCTTCTCCCCCCACACTCCTCCTCCCCACCCTGCTCCCCCTCCCCACCCTGCTCCCCCCACACTCCCCCTCCCCACCCTGCTCCCCCCCACTCACCGCCTCCCCAACCTGCTCCCCCCACACTCCCCCCACCCTGCTGCCCCTCACACTCCCCCCCCCACCCTGCCCCCCCCACTCCCCCTCCCCACCCTGCTCCCCCCACACTCCCCCTCCCCACCCTGCTCCCCCTCCCCACCCTGCTCCCCCCACACTCCCCCTCTCACTCCCCCTCACACTCCCCCTCCCCACCCTGCCCCCCTCACACTCCCCCTCCCCACCCTGCTCCCCCCACACTCCCCCTCACACTCCCCCTCCCCCTCACACTCCCCCTCCCCACCCTGCTCCCCCTCCCCACCCTGCTCCCCCTCACACTCCCCCCTCCCCACCCTGCCCCCCCACCCTGCTCCCCCTCCCCACCCCTGCCCCCCCTCACACTCCCACTCCCTCCGACCCTGCGTCCCCCTGCCCAATCCCCCTCCCCCTCACACTCCCCCTCACACTCCCCCTCCCCACCCTGCCCCCCTCACACTCCCCCCTCCCCACCCTGCTCCCCCCACACTCCCCCTCACACTCCCCTCCCCCTCACACTCCCCCTCCCCACCCTGCTCCCCCTCCCCACCCTGCTCCCCCTCACACTCCCCCTCCCACCCTGCCCCCCCCCCTGCTCCCCCTCCCCACCCTGCCCCCCTCACACTCCCCTCCTCACCCTGCTCCCCCTGACACTCCCCCTCCCCTCACACGCCCCCTCCCCAGCCTGCTCCCCCTCACACGCCCCTGCATCACCCTGACTTACCCCCTGCGCCACTGCTCCATGCAATCCCTCCTCCTCCCAATCCACCCAAATCCGCTCCACCCAACCCACCCCCACTCTGCTGACAATGCATATTTTCTGGGGGCAGAGAACAGGCTCACTGGTTACTTTGGTTGCATCTCTTCTTTAAACTCTTGCCTGTCTTGGCCTTATTAAACTTTCCTCAGGTTCACTATTAGTTAAAAAGGAGAAGGGTCCAGTGGGATGTGGGTCATACAGGCCCATTTCTCTACTGAACGTGGATGCTCAGATACTCCCGAAGGTGCTGGCAGAGAGGCTGGAGGAGTGTCTCCCCAAGGTGCTGGCAGCGAGGCTGGAGGAGTGTCTCCCCAAGGTGCTGGCAGAGAGGCTGGAGGAGTGTCTCCCCAAGGTGCTGGCAGCGAGGCTGGAGGAGTGTCTCCCCAAGGTGCTGGCAGCGAGGCTGGAGGAGTGTCTCCCCAAGGTGCTGGCAGCGAGGCTGGAGGAGTGTCTCCCCAAGGTGCTGGCAGCGAGGCTGGGGGAGTGTCTCCCCAAGGTGCTGGCAGCGAGGCTGGAGGAGTGTCTCCCCAAGGTGCTGGCAGCGAGGCTGGGGGAGTGTCTCCCCAAGGTGCTGGCAGCGAGGCTGGAGGAGTGTCTCCCCAAGGTGCTGGCAGAGAGGCTGGAGGAGTGTCTCCCCAAGGTGCTGGCAGAGAGGCTGGAGGAGTGTCTCCCCAAGGTGCTGGCAGCGAGGCTGGAGGAGTGTCTCCCCAAGGTGCTGGCAGCGAGGCTGGAGGAGTGTCTCCCCAAGGTGCTGGCAGCGAGGCTGGGGGAGTGTCTCCCCAAGGTGCTGGCAGCGAGGCTGGGGGAGTGTCTCCCCAAGGTGCTGGCAGCGAGGCTGGGGGAGTGTCTCCCCAAGGTGCTGGCAGCGAGGCTGGAGGAGTGTCTCCCCAAGGTGCTGGCAGCGAGGCTGGAGGAGTGTCTCCCCAAGGTGCTGGCAGCGAGGCTGGAGGAGTGTCTCCCCAAGGTGCTGGCAGCGAGGCTGGAGGAGTGTCTCCCCAAGGTGCTGGCAGCGAGGCTGGAGGAGTGTCTCCCGAAGGTGGTGGGGGGCGGATCAGACGGGGTTCGTTAAGGGACGACAGCTGTCAGCGAACGTGCGGCGGCTGCTGAATGTGGTGCTTTCTCCGGCAGACGGAAGGGAGCTGGAGGTGGTGGTGGCATTAGATGCGGCGAAGGTGTTTGACAGGCTGGAGTGCAGTTATTTGTTTGCGGTGCTGGAGAAGTTTGAGGTTGGGCCTGAGTTTGTGGCATGGGTGAAATTTCTGTACAAAGATCCGACGGCAAGAATGCGGATGCAGGATATGAATTTGGGGTACCTCCCACTATTTCGGGGAATGAGGCAAGGATGCTTCATGCCCCCCCCCCCCCCCCTTCTGTTCACTCTGATGATTAAGCCCTTGCCCATTGCACTGAGGAAATCACTCTATGGATGTGGATAGTTGGGGGAGGGGGGGGGGAGCAGTGGAGCATACGGTGTCTCTGTACACGGACGATCTGTACATCTCGGACACAACTCGTCGGTGAGGGACGTAATGGGGTTGCTGAGGAAATTTGGAACATTTCCGGGGTATAAGTTAAATTTAGGGGAAAGCAAACAGGGGCAGGAGTGGGACAGTTGCCATTCCGGGTGGCGACAAATTATTTTAGGTATTTGGGGGTGCAGGTGGCGCGGAATTGGGCACAACTTCGCAAGTTTAATTTCATAATCTTGGTGGGGAGGGTGAAGGAGGACTTGGTGAGATGGGATAGTCTCCCCTTGTTGCTGGCTAGTCAGGTGCAGGCAGTAAAGATGAACATTTAGCCACAGGTACTGTTTCTCTTCCAGTCTTTTTGCCGAGTAGGCAGGCTGGACTCGGCGTTTGTGTGGGCAGTGAAGGTGACCAGGATAAGGAAAGCAGTGCTCCAAAGGGGAGAGTGTTGGGGTGGTTGACCCTTCCAAATTTGTTATTCTATTACTGGCCGGCGAATGCGGAGAAGGTGCTCGGGTGGAGTCGAGAGATGGAGGCTTTGTGGGTGCAGGATGGAAGCGGGTTCTTGTAAAAGGTCGGGGTTGTAGGCGTTAGCTACCGTTCGCCCAAGGGAGGTACTCGGGTGAAGATTTAGAAGCAATTCCGACAGCACTTTAAGTTGAGGGCAGGCTCGATAGTAATGGCGATAAGAGAACCTGGGGACTTCCGGTGGTGGAAGTGTCCACATTAAGCGCCTGCTTAATGGCGCATAAAAGAGCTCTTTTTACCCGATGGGGGGAATTTTGATGAAAAGGTGTAGGTGAATGTTATAGGAGTACTTTCCCCCGGGAGTGGTATGTCTGTTGGGTATCAGACCCGGCAGAGGACGCTGAGAGATTTGGCTGAAAAGCTGGAGCAGGCCTGTGCTGCAGCAGCAGCCACTGTAAAACATGCAGGAGGGGGAAGGGCTGATGCAAGCTGGAAGGCTTCAACTTGAATTGATGGCCTTTATTAAAGCTGACGTCAAGGAGCCAAGGAAAGAAACGCGAGAGGATCACTCAAAGGCCACTGAAGGAGCTGTGGCATCCCTGAAGAGTTCTCTGGAACGGGCGGAGAGATGTTTGGAGGTGCAGGGGTCACAGATTCGGGAGATCAAAGGAGTGATCTCTGACCACAGCCATCGTGTGGTGACTCTGGAGGTGGGTCTCCTAGGAGACCTCTGTAAAATCTTGAAGGCAAAGGTAGAGGAGCAGGAGAATACCTCGATTTGGCAGAACCTGCGAATAGTGGGACTGCCTGAAGGAGTGGAAGGTGTGATGCCACGATGTACGTGATGCACCATCAATTGGACACGAGGCGAAGATGCGATCCAAACAAAAGGCTTTAATACACAAGATGTGTGCCCGGCAGCAGACGTACAGAATGAATGGCCGACTGCCGGGGAACACGGGTTCTTAGATCCCGTCCTGGAGGCGGAGCTACCTACCTCTCAGCCAATCGGCTGAGAGGCACATGACTTACCTGGGCCAATGGGCAGTGAGTCCTCTGCACCAATGGCAGCTCACCTCTGAAGGTACCGTAATCCCCCTAGTCATACTACCACATTCACCCCTTGTTGAAAAGGAAGCCGGGGGGGGGGGGGGAGGAATGGAATTGGGAGGGGGGGTGGTGTCCCGTAAGTACGTGAGACTCATAGTATGACTAGAGATGTTTACGCCGTGCCGTTACATCGATGGCTGCCCACTGACCCGTAACTAATATTCAAGAGGAGAACAGAACAATAACCATGTACAGTGTGCAATAATCAGGGGGGGGGGGGGGGTAAATGGGTGAAAAGAACAAAAAACCCGCACGTGTTTCCAGAGCAGGATGGGCCCGGGGGTAGCCAGCCAGGTTGGGAGCGGGGTCCCTGAGGAAGACTTCCTGGGAAAAACAAGAAGACGTTCGTGAGGCGTTTGGTTAGTGGCGGTACAGAGAAGTGACCGGATGGAGTGGAGGGCGTCTGGGAGGACCTCTTGCCAGTGGGAGACTGGGAGATTTCTGGACCGTAGAGCCAGCAGGACGGTCTTCCAGACCGTACCGTTCGCCCTCTCGACCTGCCCGTTACCACGAGGGTTGTAACTGGTCGTCCTGCTGGAGGCGATGCCCTTGCTGAGCAGGAATTGACGCAGCTCGTCGCTCATAAAGGAGGACCCCCGATCGCTATGAATGTATGCGGGGTAACCGAACAGGGAGAAGATGGTGTGTTGTTCCTCGTGTCTTAATAAAGCTCGTAGTCTCAAGTGTGGAGAAGATGCTTTATTGTGAGTTCGTTCAGTTTCCAGAGCTCGACCTAGAACTACCTTCCAGTGCTAACTACCAGCTTTGCTTGCTGTGTGTCCTGCTTACCAGCCCGCCTGCTGTGAAGAGTGTGTCCTCACTTCCTGTCCTGATCTATTTATATGGCTCTCCCGTGCTCCCTCTAGTGGTCGCTCAGTTGTGTTGCATCTGGTTAACTTGTGATCACCACATCCCCCTTTTTCTCTTAACATATTTTCTGAACATCGTTAAAGAAAATTGTACATCCTGTCCCAGTGTATTTATAGCTCTCCCGCTCGTGTTTGCTCTGTTGTTTTTGTATCTGGTCAATCTACGATCACCACATCCCCCTCTTTCTCATTACATAGTTTCTGTACATCATTAAGGAAAATTATACAAAACAGTAACTTATGATATGCGTATCTATACAAGTGATGATGCTATTGCCTTAGTTAACAAAGCCAATGTATTTATATGTCCAAACTTAATAAACACATTTATGAGTCCAAACTTGATGAATTTGTTCAGAGCTTTTTTTTTTTTTTTTCTTTTTGTTGTTGATGACGTGGTGATATTGATATTGCAAGTCCGCTGTGAATGTTGTTGGTGTTCCTTGTTATCTTAAGTACCCAATGCGTCATCCCGAGGTGTTTGCATGGTCACATCACTGATGTTGACTGGCATGGACTTTTTTTTGTGCTTGTGGTGTTGATTTATTGTCTCATCCGTCTTGGATGCTGGTGTGCTTGCTTGTTCTGGAGCAGACGTGAGTTTGTGCGATTCGTTGTCATCCCATGACATGTTTGTAGTCTTGTTATCGTTTTGCAGTGTGCTGTGGCATCGTCCATCATGTGCCAAGTAGTGCCATTGTGTACAAGTCGTTGTTTCATTGCTGTTGTTTCTGTCGTTCCTGTTTTTGTTGTTTCCGTTGCCGTACTTGTCGCTGTTTTTGTCGTTTCCGTCTTTGTTGTTGTCGCTATCTTTGCTCCTGACTTTGTTGTGTTTGTTGCCATTCTTGTTGTTTCTGCCTCTGTCGTTGTCGCTATCTTTGTGCCTGACGTTGTTGTTTGTCTTGTTGCGCTTCATGTTGCTTTTATTCTTACTGTGTTTCTTTTGACTTTTGTTTTTCTTGTTATACTCTATGAGTGTCCCGAGTGGATAATTTGAGTCATTGAGCATTCCGTCTCGCGAGTGGTGCGAATGATCTGATGTTGCATCGGTGCAGGTGACATCAATCAGTTGTGGAGAATTGGATTCCGCATCTTTGCTTTCTTGGTGCTCGTCTTCCGGAGTCAAAGTCTTCTTGATTACATTTGACGCGGTGTCTGTGGACTCTCGGCGCTCCTCTTCTGGAGTCCAAATCTGCATGATTTCAGTTGACGTGGTTTCTCTAGACTCTTGGTGCTCCGCTTCTGGAGTTAAAATCTTCATGATTTCTGTTGATGTTATCTCACTGGACTCCAGGTGCTCCTCTTCTGGAGTCAAAATCTGCATGGTTTCTTTTTGTTTGATGTCTCTGGACTCCAGGTGCTCCTCTTCTGGAGTCAGAATCTGCATGGTTTCTTTCGGCATTGTCTCTGTGGACTCCAGGTGCTCCTCTTCTGGAGTCAAAATCTGCATGTTTTCTTTTGGCGTTGTCTCTCTGGGCTCCAGGTGCTCCTCTTCTGGAGTCAAAATCTGCATGTTTTCTTTCGGCATCGTCTCTCTGGACTGTTGGGTGGCCCGACTCTGTGCTTCTGTACAGACAAGCTGAGAACTGTCAGTCTCACTGTGATCCTGTACGTCGAGTGCGAGCACCTTGTCACTGTTTTCGCTCTGTGCTTCGGTACAGACAAGCTGAGAACTGTCAGTCTCACTGTGATCCTGTACGTCGAGTGCGAGCACCTTGTCACTGTTTTCGCTCTGTGCTTCGGTACAGACAAGCTGAGAACTGTCAGTCTCACTGTGATCCTGTACGTTGAGTGTGATCACCTTGTCACTGTCTTCGCATGCAGTGGGCAGAGGTGCATTGTCTTCTTCTTGTTCCTGTGAGCGTGTTGGACTTTATAGTCCGCTCTTTCTTCTTGTTCCTGTGAGCGTGTTGGACTTTCATAGTCTGCTCTTTCTTCTTGTTCCTGTGAGCGTGTTGGACTTTCATAGTCTGCTTTTTCTTCTTGTTCCTGTGAGCGTGTTGGACTTTCATAGTCCGCTCTTTCTTCTTGTTCCTGTGAGCTTGGTAGACTTTCATAGTCTGCTTGCGGTTGCTCAGGTACAGCGGGTTTACCTTCATGGTCTTGTTCATGCTTGGTGTCTGCCCGGGAGTGTTTGCTGGCATCCCTATTGGCGTCTTTCATCACTCGCACTGTGGAGCCTGTCATCGCTCGTTCCGTGGAGTCTTCCTGTGCTCTCTGTGTGGCGTCGTCTTCGTCTTGGGTATTGCTGTCATCCAATGTATCGACGAGCTGCCATGGCACCATGGTGTTGGATTCATCCACCATGAGTAGAGTCGTGTTGAGCTTTGCAACGGTGTCGCTGATGCTGTGATCAGCATGTCCAAATAACTCCTCCATGTCTGAGTAGTATTCTTTGAAACCCATTTCATCTTCGTTGGCTTCTTCTACCACGAGTTGATTCGTGTTGAACTTTGCGACCGTGTCGCTGATGCTGTGATAAGCATATCCGACTGACTCAGCTGTGTCTGAGTAGTATTCTCCGAAAACCAAATCATCCTGGTTGGATTCTTCTACCACGAGTTGATTCGTGTTGAACTTTGCGACCGTGTCGCTGATGCTGTGATAAGCATATCCGACTGACTCAGCCATGTCTGAGTAGTATTCTTTGAAAACCAAATCATCTTGGTTGGATTCATCTACCACGAGTTGGTTTGTGTTGTGCTTTGCGACCGTGTCGCTGATGCTGTGATAAGCATATCCGACTGACTCAGCTATGTCTGAGTAGTATTCTTCGAAAACCAAAGCATTTTGGTTGGATTCATCTACCACGAGTTGGTTCGTGTTGTACTTTGCGACCGTGTCGCTGATGCTGTGATAAGCATATCCGACTGACCCAGTCAGGTCTGAGAGGTAATCGTCGAAAAACAAATCATCTTTTGTTGTTTCGGAATTCTTTTTGTTCGCTTCACTGTGTGTGGTGAAGGCAGCTTTTTCCAAGGTTTTGTGCAAGTTGTTTTTCACTGTTGGTTTAAGTTCAGGCGTTTTTCTGTGTTCTGAGGCAAGAAAATTTGGTTTTACCACTTTAAGTGTCTTGTTTTCAATTTTCGGGCATTTCCCTTTTAAGTGGGCGTGGTCAGGATTCACAGACGTCATGACGTCACGCGTAGGAACGACTTGCACATGCGCAAATCGGCTTTCTTTCCTTGTGCGGTTCGGTGTCCATTGCGCATGCGCGGCTTGCGCATGCGCATGACGGTCCGCGACGAAGACTTTTTTTGACTGCGCATGCGCGGCTTGCGCATGCGCATAACGATCGGCGCCGCGATCTTTTGTAAACTGCGCATGCGCGACTTCCGGTTACGGCGCATGCGCGACTTCCGGTTCCGGCGCATGCGCAGACGCGATTTGTAGTTCTTTGCTTACCAGAGACTGCAAAATGTGCTCCGACGCCATTTTATCCCGGATTTCAGCGTTTTTTCTTTCTAAAAGTTGTAAGTTACCTTTTCTTTCCGATCTGGACTGGATTTCAGCGTTTTGGCTTTGTGAAAAATTCATGTTATTTCTTCTTTTTGATCTGTACTGTGCATTCGCGATTTCCTGATCTTTTTGTGATTTTTTAAGTCTTGCATCACTCAGTCTCTGTGCAGTTTGGACTGTGAGCATGCCTTGCTGTTCAAATTTCTCACAGTACTCTTCAAATTTGTTTAGTAACGTTTGTAAGCTGTTCCTGTCTTCACCTTTTGAGTGTTTAAATCCATTATACACTTTCCTATTGACAGGCCCTTCGATGAGAATTGCTATTTTAATTTTGTCTGAGGCCTCTGCTACATCATTAGCTATGAGATAAAAATCGAACATTTGTTTAAACCTTTTCCAGACATTTCTTACATTACCAGTCGTGTCCAGCTGAGGTGGGTATCCATGCCACATCCTCGAATCAGCGATGTCTTCCCCAGTCAAATGTCCAGTAGGAGATTTCCATGCCATTTTGTGCTTTCTGTATCTGCAGCTGAGTTGTCCTGTCATAAGCGTCCTGAAATCACTGCTGGTACCATGTGTTGTTCCTCGTGTCTTAATAAAGCTCGTAGTCTCAAGTGTGGAGAAGATGCTTTATTGTGAGTTCGTTCAGTTTCCAGAGCTCGACCTAGAACTACCTTCCAGTGCTAACTACCAGCTTTGCTTGCTGTGTGTCCTGCTTACCAGCCCGCCTGCTGTGAAGAGTGTGTCCTCACTTCCTGTCCTGATCTATTTATATGGCTCTCCCGTGCTCCCTCTAGTGGTCGCTCAGTTGTGTTGCATCTGGTTAACTTGTGATCACCACAGATGGTATGCAGGGCTTTGATGATGGTAGTTGTGGTCATGACGGGGCAGGGGATGGCGAATGGGAAGCGGGAGTACTCGTCAATCACGTTGAGGAAGTACGTGTTGCGGTTGGTGGAGGGGAGGGGGCCTTTGAAGTCCATGCTGAGGCATTCAAAGGGGCGGGTAGCCTTTATCAGATGCACTTGTTCAGGGCGGCAGAAGTGTGGCTTGCACTCCGTGAAGATGTGGCAGTCCCTAGTGACTGTCCTGACCTCCTCGATGGAGTAGGGTAGGTTGCGGGTCTTAATGAAATGGAAAAAGCGAGTGATCCCCGGGTGGCAGAGGTCTGCGTGGAGGGTTCGGAGGCGGTCCACTTGTGCATTGGCACAGGTGCCACGGGACAGGGCATCGGGAGGCTCATTTAGCTTCCCAGGACGGTACAAGATGTCGTAGTTGTATGTGGACAACTCAATCCTCCACCGCAAGATTTTATCGTTCTTTATCTTGCCCCTCTGTGCATTGTCAAACATGAAGGCTACTGACCATTGGTCTGTGAGGAGGGTGAACCTCCTGCCGGCCAGATAGTGCCTCCAATGTCGCACAGCTTCTACTATGGCCTGTGCTTCCTTCTCAACCGAGGAATGGCGGATTTCGGAAGCATGGAGGGTCCGGGAGAAGAAGGCCACGGGTCTGCCCGCTTGGTTGAGGGTGGCCGCCAGAGCTACATCGGACGCGTTGCTCTCGACCTGGAAGGGGAGGGACTCGTCGATAGTGCGCATCGTGGCCTTTGCAATGTCTGCTTTGATGCGGCTGAAGGCCTGGTGGGCCTCCATCGACAGGGGGAACGTGGCTGACTGGATGAGGGAACGGGCTTTGTCGGCGTAATTGGGGACCCACTGGGCGTAATATGAAAAGAAGCCCAAACAGCGCTTGAGGGCTTTGGGGCAGTGGGGGAGGGGGAGCTCCATCAGGGGGCGCATGCGTTCGGGGTCGGGGCATATCACTCCGTTACGCACTACGTAGCCGAGGATTGCTAGATGGTCGGTGCTAAACATGCACTTATCCTTATTGTATGTGAGGTTAAGGAGTTTTGCGGTACGGAGTAATTTGCGGAGGTTGGCGTCGTGGTCCTGCTGGTCGTGGCTGCAGATGGTGACATTGTCGAGATACGGGAAGGTTGCCCGTAAACCGTGTTGGTCAACCATTTGGTCAATCTCCCTTTGGAAGACCGAGACCACATTCGTGACACCGAAAGGAACCCTTAAAAAGTGGTAGAGCCGCCCATCCGCTTCGAACGCAGTGTACTTTCGGTCACTCGTGCGGATGGGGAGCTGGTGGTCGGCGGACTTAAGGTCCACCGTGGAAAAAACCGTGTACTGCGCGATCCTGTTAACCAGGTCGGAGATACGTGGGAGAGGATACACGTCCAGCTGCGTAAATCGGTTGATGGTCTGACTGTAGTCTATGACCATCCGATTTTTCTCCCCGGCCTTAACCACCAGCACTTGTGCTTGCCAGGGGCTGTTGCTGGCCTCGATAACCCCTTCCTTCAGAAGCCTTTGGACTTCGGACCTGATGAAGGTCTGGTCCTGGGCACTGTACCGTCTGCTCCTGGTGGCGACGGGTTTGCAATCCGGGGTGAGGTTTGCAAACAAGGACGGGGGATTGACCTCGAGGGACGCGAGGCTGCAGACAGTAAGGGGGAGCATAGGGCCGCCAAATTTGAAGTCAAGCTCTGGATGTTGCACTGAAAATCTAACCCCAGGAGTGCTGCCGCGCAGAGGTGGGGAAGGACGAAGAGCTTATAATTTTTAAACACCCTCCCCTGGACCGTGAGGTCCACTATGCAGCACAATGTGATCTGGACCGAGTGCGAACCGGAGGCCAGAGCGATTCTTTGTTTAACCGGATAAACGGGAAGTGCACAGCGTCTTACCGTGGTGGGGTGGACGAAACATTCCGTGCTCCCAGAGTCCAACAGGCAGCTCGCCTCGTGACCGTTGAGGGAAATCTTCATGGTCGCTGTGGAAAGCGTGCGGGGCCGTGACTGATCCAACATCACTGAGGCGAGTCATAGCAGGAACTCCAAGTCGTCATCCGGCAGCAAGTGGTCACTTGCGGGGTCCTCGGTGCCGATCCAAGATGGTGGGGGGTGAACAAAATGGCGGCACCCTGGGATCGCACGTGGAGTCGGGGGCCCAAAATGGCGGCGCCCGGTGATCACTCGTGGTGGTGGGGGGTGGGGGCAGCGAGGTCCGCGGGCCACGGGGGCACGTGAGGAGCGCGGGGGGGGGGGACCCGTGGTCGCTGCTTGGGACTGCAGCGACCGTCTTGGACTGGCAAACAGTCGCGTAGTGGCCCTTCTTGCCGCAGCCTTTACAGGTTGCGGCACGGGCCAGGCAGTGCTGGCGGGGGTGCTTGGCCTGGCCGCAAAAGTAGCAGCGGGGCCCCGTGGGTTTATCGAGGCGCCCTGCAGCGCAGGCCTGGGGGGTGTCAGAGACTGCAGAGGTGAGGGGGGTCACGTTCCATGCCGCCCAGGGGGCCGCCACGCGGTCGGGAGCATACACGCGGGAGTTGCGGTTGGCGATATCGAGAGAGGAGGTGAGGGCCCGTGCCTCAGCGAGGGTTAAAGTTTCCTTCTCCAAGAGTCTCTGGCGGATCTGGGTAGATTGAATACCCGCCACCAAAGTGTCTTGAATTAAAAGTTCGGTGTGCTCGGCCGCAGAAACTTGTGGACAGGCGCAGTTTCTCCCCAGAACAAGGAGGGTCTGGTAGAATTCACCTAAGGACTCACCGGGGAATTGCTGTCTCATGGCCGGCAAGTGCCGTGCGTAGACCTAGTTCACCGGCCGGATGAAATGTCCTTTTAGTAAGTCCATAGCTGCGGCATAGTCTGTCGTGTCCTCTATGAGTATGTACACGGCGATGCCCACGCACGAGTGGAGGATATGAAGTTTTTGTTCCCTCGAAGGGCGGTTTTCGGCTGCGCTTAAATAACTGTTAAAACACACCAGCCAGTGTTTAAATGCAGCTGTTGCATTTGTTGCGTGTGGGCTGAGTCGGAGGCTCTCCGGCTTGATACGAAGCTCCATCTTTTTAAAACGTGTGTATTAAATTGATGCACCATCAATTTAAAATGGCCGACTGCCGGGGAACACGGGTTCTTATATCCCGCCCTGTAGGCGGAGCTACCTACCTCGCAGCCAATCAGCTGAGAGGCACATGACTTACCTGGGCCAATGGGCAGTGAGTCCTCTGCACCAATGGCAGCTCACCTCTGAAGGTACCGTAATCCCCCTAGTCATACTACCACAGTACGTCTCAAAGATGCTGGCGGGGCTGGTGGCAGAAGGGGTGCTGGATAAGGTGCCTGAAGTGGACCGAGCGCATAGGTCCCTGAGGCAGAAGCCTATAAGTGGGGAGCCGCCGCGGGCGGTGATCCTGATTTTCCACAATTTTGAAGAGTAAGAGAAGGTTTTGCCATTGGCCAGGGAGAAGCGGACTGCAACTGGGAGGGAAATAAGGTCCGAATTTATCAGGACATCGGAGCCGAGTTGGTGAAGCGACGGGCAGGTATCAACAAGGCCAAGGCGGTGCCGTACCGGCGGCAGATCAGATTTGGGGTGCTCTACCCGGGGAAATTATGGGTGACATTCGGACGCCGGGAGTATTATTTCGAGACCCCAGAAGCGGCCGAAGACTTCATTAAGGAGCATAAACTGAGGGAGAACTGAGTGGACAATGCTTGGGAACCGGGGTGCTGGCACTTTGTAATGGTCGGGAACATATTTGAAGTGAGGGTAGGGATTGGGGGATTTTTGTCTTTTTGTTTTCGGGGGTGGGTTTATTGTTTACTGTTGGGCTTGTAAGGGTGTGAAGGGGTGTGTGGTGATCCACCACTGTGTAATTGTGTGTATGCCTGTATTAGGGGATGTACAGCAGTACCTGTATTACCGTCGGTAGCCCCTGCCGGCTAGCTCCGCCCACAGGGAGCCGTATAAATATGTATGAGTTCTCCTGAGCTGCCATTCTACCAGCTGCAGTCGAAGGATAAACATCTCACTGTAATAAAGCCTCTCTTGTACCGATTCGAATCTTTAAGTGCAATTGATAGCGCATCAATTTATTACAGTATTACAGTGAGATTTTCCGTATCATGGACATCAGGATAAAACCAGATTGCTTGCAGCTGGATCCGCAATCGCCAAACGCCAGAAAAGACTTTAATCACTGGCTGGCTTGCTTCGAGGCCTACATCACCTCAGCGGATCCCGCACCAACGGAAGCTCAGAAAATTCAACTTCTCTACTCAAGGTTGAGCTCCAGCGTGTTCCCGCTGATACAGGACGCGCCGAATTACGCACGCGCCATGGAACTGCTCAAAGAAAATTACATCCAGAAGACGAACACTCTGTTTGCAAGGCATGTACTCGCCACTCGCGTACAACTACCTGGTGAGTCGATTGAAGACTTCTGGCGGGCCCTTATCCCTCTAGTACGGGACTGTGACTGTCAGGCCGTCACGGCCACTGAACATTCCAATCTCCTCATGCGTGATGCATTCGTGACGGGGATTGCATCGGACCCCATCCGGCAACGACTGCTGGAAGGGGCCGCACTCGACCTACCGGCGACAAAAACTTTAGCACTCTCTATGACGGTCGCTTCCTGTAATGTACAGGCCTACCCTGCCCGCCACGCGGTCCACCCATCCTACCCCTCGTGGACCCCGCAACTGACCCCCCCGACTGGGGCCGCTCCCGTGCTGCTCGCCACACCGCGCACTCTGGGAGTCCCCGCTGCTACTTCTGCGGCCAACAGAAGCACCCCCACCAGCGCTGCACGGCCCGCGCCACCACCTGTAAATCCTGTGGCAAGAAGGGCCACTTTGCGGCAGTGTGTCAGGCCCACGCAGTTGCCGCTATCACGCTCGACTTCTCTCCATTCCCTCAGCCAATCGCACAATAGGCGCCGCCATCCTCTGCTCCCGGGGCCACGTGTGACCAGTGGGCACCGCCATCTTCTCCCCCAGGTCCACGCGCGGCCCATGGGCGCCGCCATCTTGCGCTGCCCCCACAACGTGCACACCATGGGCGCCGCCATCTTCTTCCCCACAAGTACTTCGGACGCCGCCATTTTGCCCTCCCCTCGGGACTGGACCGCGGGACCCGGGTCGCTGCCGCTCCTCGTCGGAATCCTCGGACGATCGCCCGCTACTCGCCTCCATGACGCTGGACCAGTCCCATCCTCACAACCTGGCTACCGCTTCGACGACGGTGCTCATCAACGGCCACGCGATCTCCTGCCTACTGGACTCCGGGAGCACCGATAGCTTCATCCACCCGGACACGGGAAGGCGCTGCTCCCTCGCGGTCCATCCCGCCTACCAGCGGATCTCCCTGGCTGCCGGATCCCTCTGTCCCGATCCGGGGCTTCTGTCTGGTCAAACTCACCGTACATGGGGTTGAGTTCAGTGGTTTCCACCTGTACGTTCTCCCCAACCTCTGTGCTACACTGTTACTGGGCCTGGATTTCCAATGTAATCTCAAGAGCCTCACCCTCAAATTCGGCGGGCCCATACCCCCACTCACCGTTTGCGGCCTCACGACCCTCAAGGTTGACCCTCCCTCCCTCTTTGCCAATCTGACTGCAGATTGCAAGCCCGTTGCCACCAGGAGCAGACGGTACAGCACCCAGGACAAGACCTTCATCAGGTCCGAAGTCCAGCGGCTTCTTCGGGAGGGTATTATCGAGGCCAGCAACAGTCCCTGGAGAGCCCAAGTGGTGGTGGTTAAAACTGGGGAGAAACACAGGGTGGTCGTGGACTACAGCCAGACCATCAATCGGTACACGCAGCTCGACGCGTACCCCCTCCCTCGCATATCTGATATGGTCAATCAGATTGCACAGTACCGGGTCTTCTCAACAATTGACCTGAAATCCGCCTACCACCAGCTCCCCATCCGCAAATCGGACCGTCCCTACACTGCCTTCGAGGCGGACGGTCGCCTCTATCAATTTCTTGGGGTTCCCTTCGGCGTCACTAATGGGGTCTCGGTATTCCAAAGAGAAATGGACCAAACGGTTGACCGGTACGGACTGCGGGCCACGTTTCCGTACCTGGACAACATCACCATCTGCGGCCATGACCAGCAGGACCACGACGCCAACCGTGCCAAATTTCTCCACACCGCATCTCTCCTCAACCTCACTTATAACAAGGAGAAGTGCGTGTTCAGCACGAACCGCTTAGCCATCCTCGGCTACGTAGTCCAAAACGGACTCCTGGGGCCCGATCCCGACCGCATGCGCCCCTTCATGGAGCTTCCCCTCCCTCACTGCCCCAAGGCCCTCAAATGCTGACTGGGGTTCTTCTCCTACTACGCCCAGTGGGTCCCACAATGCGCGGACAAGGCCCGCCCACTGATACAGTGCACTCACTTTCCCCTCACAGCCAAGGCACAACATGCCTTCGCCCGTATTCGCTCAGACATAGACAAGGCCGGGATGCATGCAGTAGACGAGTCACTGCCCTTTCAAGTAGAGAGCGACGCTTCAGATGTCACCCTTGCCGCCACTCTAAACCAGGCAGGCAGACCCGTGGCATTCTTTTCCCGCACCCTCCATGCCTCCGAAATTCGACATTCGTCTGTTGAAAAGGAGGCCCAGGCTATCGTTGAAGCGGTGTGGCACTGGAGGCATTACCTGGCCGGCAGGAGATTCACTCTCCTCACTGACCAACGGTCGGTAGCCTTCATGTTTAACAACACGCAGCGGGGCAAGATCAAAAACGATAAAATCTTGAGGTGGAGAATCGAGCTCTCCACCTATAATTACGAGATCTTGTATCGCCCCGGCAAGCTCAACGAGCCCCCAGACGCCCTCTCCCGAGGTACATGTGCCAGCGCACATGTGGACCAGCTCTGTGCCCTGCACGACAGCCTTTGCCATCCGGGGGTCACTCGGTTGTACCACCTAGTCAAAGTCCGCAATCTGCCCTACTCCGTCGAGGAAGTACGGACATTCACCAGAGACTGCCAGGTCTGTGCGGAGTGCAAACCGCACTTCTACCGGCCAGACCGCGCGCGCCTGGTGAAAGCGTCCCGCCCCTTTGAACGCCTCAGTGTGGATTTCAAAGGGCCCCTCCCCTCCACCGACCACAACACGTATATCCTTAGTGTCGTCGATGAATTCTCTAGGTTCCCCTTCACCACCCCATGCCCGGATATGACGTCTGCCACCGTCATCAAGGCCCTCGATTCCATATTCGCTCTATTCGGTTTCCCCGACTATGTCCACAGTGACAGGGGATCCTCATTCATGAGTGATGAGCTGTGTCAGTTCCTGCTCAGCAGGGGTATCGCCTCCAGCAGGACGACCAGCTACAACCCCCGGGGAAACGGGCAGGTAGAGAGGGAGAACGGGACGGTTTGGAGGGCCGTCCAGCTGGCCCTACGGTCCAGAAACCTCCCAGCCACTTGCTGGCAGCAGGTCCTCCTGGATACATTGCACTCCATCCGGTCTCTACTGTGCACTGCCACGAATAACACGCCCCATGAACGTGTTTTTACCTTCTCTAGGAAGTCTACATCCGGGGTGTCGCTCCCGACGTGGCTCGCAGCTCCAGGGCCGGTCGTACTGCGTAGGCATGTCAGACTCCACAAGGCGGACCCTCTGGTGGACAGGGTACGCCTGCTCCACGCAAACCCCCAGTATGCCTACGTGGAGTTCCCCGACGGCCGCCAGGATAGTCTCGCTCAGGGACCTGGCTCCCTCGGGTGCCAACCCCACTCCCACACACCTCCTCACCCACGCACCACCCTCCCCTCCCCCGGCGCTCCCAGCATCAGCCCCACCAGGTCCATCCCTCCTTCCCCTGCCCACACTTGAGGACATGGAAGATTTCGGCACGCTCCCGGATTCATCCAGCCACTGGCCAGCACCAACACCGCCAGCACCGACGCCGTCGACGCTGACACCGCCTGTACAGACGTCGCCACCACTGCTGCGTCGCTCCCAACGAACCATCAGACCACCGGACAGACTTAACCTCTGACGGGCACCGGGTTGCACGATGGACACTTCATTTTTTTTCCCCCTCCCTTCTGTAAATAATTCACGGATTCTGTATATAGTTCCACGTCACCCCCGCCGGACTCATTTTTAACAGGTGGTGAATGTGGTGATCCACCACTGTGTAATTGTGTGTGTGCCTGTATTAGGGGATGTACAGCAGTACCTGTATTACAGGTTCGTCGGCAGCCCCTGCCGGCTAGCTCCGCCCACAGGGAGCCATATATATATGTATGAGTTCTCCTGAGCTGCCATTCTACCAGCTGCAGTCGAAGGATAAACATCTCACTGTAATAAAGCCTCTCTTGTACCGATTCGAGTCTTTAAGTGCAATTGAAAGCGCATCAGGATGAAAAGTTTACCTGCTGACAACTCTTTTTTTTTAAATTTAGAGTACCCAATTATTTTTTCCAATTGAGGGGCAATTTAGAATGGCCAATCTACCTATCCTGCACATCTTTGGGTTGTGGGGGTGAAACCCACGCAGACACGGGGAGAATGTGCAAACTCCACACGGACAGTGACCGAGGGCCGGGATCCGAACCCGGGTCCTCAGCGCCGTAGGCAGCAATGCTAACCACTGTGCCACCGTGCTGCCCCTTCTGCTGACAACTCGAGCGACTAACTGATCTATAATATCCTGATTACTACCTGATAAACAAAAAGCATCAAAGAACATTGTGATAGACAAGTTTGCAGACAGAAATCCAATTCCATCATTCTCTGTAGTGATACTACAAGTGCGGAGGCCAGGGAACAAGATTTGTCTGTACATAAACCACAACAGACAATATCACATTGATTCAGGAATCCACACTGTGGTGATATACATCACTGTAAATACATAAGGGGTTAATGTAAATACACTACGACTAAGTAAACACCACAGGGAGCACCAGAGATGTCATGACATGCAGGCATACAGCTAATGAACACATAGAATGGGCAGTCAGGACACCCAGAGGTGACACTACCACAAAGGGACATTACACAAGCCATATATAAGGACAGGGCACACATGCTCTGTCTCTTTCCACAGGCGACACTTAAGAGAGTAGGGCAGGGGCAGATCAGAAGCATCACACCCACCACGTGGATTAGAGCAGACTGGTTAGTTAGACTGAGTTACTATAGCAAGATTAGCAGGAGAGTCGAACTCATAGAGAACTGCGCTCATGGTTCAATAAATCACATTGAACTTACTTCAATGTCTGGAGTATCTTTTGGTCAAAGTTGCATCGAGTTGCAGCCTGTGTTATCCCAGAGTACATGACACAACACACACACAAGCAACTGTAGACATATATTTGCAATTGGCATTTTAAATCTCCATTTAATTATTATGCATTCTGGTCCCAATGGAGTATAATAATAACAAATGAATATTTAATAGTCCTTTAGAAATTAGGATGACATTTTTCTACATGTGATTTTATAGCCACAGAGCCTGCTAGACTCAATCTAAATTCTGCATTTCAGCTACTCCATAATGTCATCATTATTGACGCTCATTCACCAAAACCTCATTCTGGATAAAATACCTTTTCTTTCAGCCTCTTATTGCCTCTGGTTATCTTGGAATAATTTTAATCTGACCTACCCAGCAAGAAGGTGCCGGGATCGGGTTGGCCGCCTGATTAAAGCCTTCCTGGGTTTGCTCTCTATGGGCCCAGTTTCTCTTCCTTCAGCGCTGTGGCAGCTTGGGTTAAACTTAACTCACCTTCCTTCTCAGTATCTGCTCATTTTGAGATTGCCTCTGCTTCTTAGCAGGATGGGGCACAGGCCCTAAAAGCCTCCCCCCCCCCCCCCCAACACCTCTCTCCCCGATGCATGGGGGAGGACGGATGGCCTTTACAAATTGGAGATGTCTATGCACGGGAATACCACATGTTCCCAACCTAGGAGGAGAGCATGAATGGGGACAAGCAATTTGAAGGTCAAGTTCTAAAGCTAATGGTCAGCCTTTCAGGATCAAAGAACTCCCATGAATTCCCAAGGCCTCGAAAGACACTGTTACAAGGGCTGCTTCACTGAATCTGTGGTTAGGAGCATAATGAGGAACAGAATGAGGTAAGGGCACTTCACCCCTCCAGTTTCCTTCTCCCCACTCTTCAATATGTATTTATGTCGGACATCACCCAATTCAATTGAGGGAAATGGAAAAAGGCAGATCAAATCATCAAGAAGGTATGTGGTGTTGGTGGAGGGACGAGTCAATCTATGTAGGGCAGTTACAATCACTCTGAGGAGAATCGCTTGCCATTGCTCCCATTGGTGCCCTCCTGCTGAGAGAAGCCAACACCTGGGGGAGGGGATGGCGTGGTTTGAGAACTGAAAAAATGTTCTGGAACATTTCAATTCAGCTACTTGTGCAGGGTGGTGGGGGTTGGGAAAATCTGGTGCTAACTTTCTTCACCTTGACGAGCATTAACAAAGTGGTGAAATAGAACAGAATCATAGACTATGGATAGCCATTCAGCCCACTCGTTACTGTGTGGGTGCTTCGAAATAGCTATCCACCTCCTAATTTGTCTCACTCCCTTTCTCTTTCCCCATACACATTTGAATGTTTATCCTATTTTGTTTTTTAAATTCACGATTGAATCTGCTTCCGCCATCCCTTCAGATCGTGCGTTCCAGTTCACACCATGAACCGAGGCCAAGAGCTCACTCAAATTCAAACTCTGAAGAAAATGTCAGCTGGCCCCATTGTGACCTCTGGTTTCTACTAATGAAGACACTTGTGGAGATTTTTCCGTTGTGTCGGAATGATTCTGACATGCTGAGGAACGAAATCCTGGGACATCACCACAAAAAACGACGAAGATCAGGAGGTTCCATTTCTTCTGTGAAGCAATTTGAGTACAGCGGGCTCATGCAAGTATGCATTACAATCCTTTGTCTGCTAATTCAATGCAATTGTCAGCCCATTCATTATAATGACTGTGTTAAGGTAATGCAGAGACAAATTAATGCAAATGTGTCAGTCAGTGTGATCAATCGAGTCACAGAGTTATCCCTGATGTTCTGAATTGTCGCTGAAAGATATATCCTCCAATATCACATAAAAGCCCAAGGAGCTATAAACAGCTTGTTACAACTTTGAATATCATCTGTTAATGACATTAATAATTTTATTCTCAGCACTGCACACTTAAAGAAACACCTCGTCACCACCATGTTCATGTGAACGGTCCCTGGTGAGGATCAACTTTACACGACCTGGGTTGATATTTAGTGCGAAACTCAGGCAGCAGAAGAATATAAAGAATGCCTTAGTTTCAGTGTATAGTTCCAGCTTATTGGAAACTCGGAATTTCCTCAGTAGCTTGGAATAGAAAGGTTTTGCTCAGTGTTTGGAAGAGCCGTTTGAAAAAGTCTCCAAAGCATTAAGATATTGCGTCAGTTTCAGTCAGTTAGCGGCTATTGGAAAGCTTGATCCAGGCGGTTCCTCATCTTCATCAGCGAGACATCATCCTGACAAATTCTGCCAAGGTAACAACAATGTTAGATCACAAAAACAAGAGCCCCAAAAATTGTGATAGAATAACATCACAGTGCACTAAACTCAGCAACTAAACCAGAGTATTCCCTATCCCCTGATAGCCCAGGGTCAGAGCTCTCTCTCTGATAGCCCAGGGCCAGATCTCCCACTCTGATAGCCCAGGGCCAGTGCTCTCTCTCTCTCTGATAGCCCAGGGACAGACCTCCCTCTCTGATAGCCCAGGGTCAGAGCTCCCTCTCTGATAGCCCAGGGTCAGTGCTCCCACTCTGATAGCCCAGGGTCAGACCTCCCTCTCTGATAGTCCAGGGTCAGTGCTCCCACTCTGATAGCCCAGGGTCAGAGCTCTCTCTCTGATAGCCCAGGGTCAGTGCTCCCACTCTGATAGCCCAGGGTCAGAGCTCTCTCTCTGATAGCCCAGGGACAGAGCTCTCTCTCTGATAGCCCAGGGCCAGAGCTCTCTCTCTGATAGCCCAGGGTCAGAGCTCCCTCTCTGATAGCCCAGGGCCAGAGCTCTCTCTCTGATAGCCCAGGGCAGGACCTCCCTCTCTGATAGCCCAGGATCAGTGCTCTCTCTCTCTGATAGCCCAGGGACAGAGCTCTCTCTCTCTGATAGCCCAGGGACAGAGCTCTCTCTCTCTGATAGCCCAGGGCCAGAGTTCTCTCTCTGATAGCCCAGGGTCAGAGCTCTCTCTCTGATAGCCCAGGGTCAGAGCTCCCTCTCTGATAGCCCAGGGTCAGAGCTCTCTCTCTGATAGCCCAGGGTCAGTGCTCCCACTCTGATAGCCCAGGGTCAGAGCTCTCTCTCTGATAGCCCAGGGCCAGAGCTCTCTCTCTGATAGCCCAGGGCAGGACCTCCCTCTCTGATAGCCCAGGGTCAGTGCTCTCTCTCTCTGATAGCCCAGGGCCAGACCTCTCTCTCTGATAGCCCAGGGTCAGAGCTCTCTCTCTGATAGCCCAGGGACAGATCTCCCTCTCTGATAGCCCAGGGTCAGAGCTCTCTCTCTGATAGCCCAGGGACAGATCTCCCACTCTGATAGCCCAGGGTCAGTGCTCCCACTCTGATAGCCCAGGGTCAGTGCTCTCTCTCTGATAGCCCAGGGTCAGTGCTCTCTCTCTCTGATAGCCCAGGGACAGACCTCCCTCTCTGATAGCCCAGGGTCAGAGCTCTCTCTCTGATAGCCCAGGGACAGATCTCCCACTCTGATAGCCCAGGGTCAGTGCTCCCACTCTGATAGCCCAGGGTCAGTGCTCTCTCTCTGATAGCCCAGGGTCAGTGCTCTCTCTCTCTGATAGCCCAGGGCCAGACCTCTCTCTCTGATAGCCCAGGGTCAGAGCTCTCTCTCTCTGATAGCCCAGGGTCAGTGCTCTCTCTCTCTGATAGCCCAGGGCCAGACCTCTCTCTCTGATAGCCCAGGGTCAGAGCTCTCTCTCTCTGATAGCCCAGGGTCAGATCTCCCACTCTGATAGCCCAGGGTCAGTGCTCTCTCTCTGATAGCCCAGGGTCAGAGCTCCCTCTCTGATAGCCCAGGGTCAGTGCTCCCACTCTGATAGCCCAGTGTCAGTGCTCTCTCTCTGATAGCCCAGGGCCAGACCTCTCTCTCTGATAGCCCAGGGTCAGGGCTCTCTCTCTGATAGCCCAGGGTCAGGGCTCTCTCTCTGATAGCCCAGGGTCAGGGCTCTCTCTCTGATAGCCCAGGGACAGAGCTCCCTCTCTGATAGCCCAGGGCCAGACCTCCCTCTCTGATAGCCCAGGGACAGAGCTCCCTCTCTGATAGCCCAGGGTCAGTGCTCTCTCTCTGATAGCCCAGGGACAGAGCTCTCTCTCTCTGATAGCCCAGGGCCAGATCTCCCACTCTGATAGCCCAGGGTCAGAGCTCTCTCTCTCTGATAGCCCAGGGTCAGTGCTCCCACTCTGATAGCCCAGGGTCAGTGCTCTCTCTCTCTGATAGCCCAGGGTCAGAGCTCTCTCTCTGATAGCCCAGGGACAGACCTCCCTCTCTGATAGCCCAGGGTCAGACCTCCCACTCTGATAGCCCAGGATCAGTGCTCCCACTCTGATAGCCCAGGGTCAGTGCTCTCTCTCTCTGATAGCCCAGGGTCAGAGCTCTCTCTCTCTGATAGCCCAGGGCCAGATCTCCCACTCTGATAGCCCAGGGTCAGAGCTCTCTCTCTCTGATAGCCCAGGGTCAGTGCTCCCACTCTGATAGCCCAGGGTCAGTGCTCTCTCTCTCTGATAGCCCAGGGACAGACCTCCCTCTCTGATAGCCCAGGGTCAGACCTCCCACTCTGATAGCCCAGGATCAGTGCTCCCACTCTGATAGCCCAGGGTCAGTGCTCTCTCTCTCTGATAGCCCAGGGTCAGAGCTCTCTCTCTGATAGCCCAGGGCCAGACCTCCCTCTCTGATAGCCCAGGGTCAGAGCTCTCTCTCTGATAGCCCAGGGCCAGACCTCTCTCTCTGATAGCCCAGGGCCAGACCTCTCTCTCTGATAGCCCAGGGCTAGACCTCCCTCTCTGATAGCCCAGGGTCAGAGCTCTCTCTCTGATAGCCCAGGGTCAGAGCTCTCTCTCTGATAGCCCAGGGTCAGAGCTCTCTCTCTCTGATAGCCCAGGGTCAGTGCTCTCTCTCTCTGATAGCCCAGGGTCAGTGCTCTCTCTCTCTGATAGCCCAGGGTCAGAGCTCTCTCTCTGATAGCCCAGGGACAGACCTCCCTCTCTGATAGCCCAGGGTCAGACCTCCCACTCTGATAGCCCAGGATCAGTGCTCCCACTCTGATAGCCCAGGGTCAGTGCTCTCTCTCTCTGATAGCCCAGGGTCAGAGCTCTCTCTCTGATAGCCCAGGGTCAGAGCTCTCTCTCTCTGATAGCCCAGGGCCAGACCTCCCTCTCTGATAGCCCAGGGTCAGTGCTCTCTCTCTCTGATAGCCCAGGGCCAGACCTCTCTCTCTGATAGCCCAGGGCCAGACCTCCCTCTCTGATAGCCCAGGGTCAGAGCTCTCTCTCTGATAGCCCAGGGCCAGACCTCCCTCTCTGATAGCCCAGGGTCAGGGCTCTCTCTCTGATAGCCCAGGGTCAGAGCTCTCTCTCTCTCTGATAGCCCAGGGTCAGTGCTCTCTCTCTCTCTGATAGCCCAGGGACAGAGCTCTCTCTCTGATAGCCCAGGGTCAGTGCTCTCTCTCTCTCTGATAGCCCAGGGACAGAGCTCCCTCTCTGATGGCCCAGGGCCAGACCTCCCTCTCTGATAGCCCAGGGTCAGACCTCCCTCTCTGATAGCCCAAGGTCAGACCTCCCTCTCTGATAGCCCAGGGTCAGAGCTCCCTCTCTGATAGCCCAGGGCCAGACCTCCCTCTCTGATAGCCCAGGGTCAGTGCTCTCTCTCTGATAGCCCAGGGTCAGAGCTCCCTCTCTGATAGCCCAGGGTCAGTGCTCTCTCTCTGATAGCTCAGGGTCAGACCTCTCTCTCTGATAGCCCAGGGTCAGACCTCCCACTCTGATAGCCCAGGGTCAAAGCTCCCACTCTGATAGCCCAGGGTCAGTGCTCTCTCTCTCTGATAGCCCAGGGTCAGACCTCCCTCTCTGATAGCCCAGGGTCAGAGCTCTCTCTCTCTGATAGCCCAGGGTCAGTGCTCCCTCTCTGATAGCCCAGGGTCAGTGCTCCCTCTCTGATAGCCCAGGGACAGAGCTCCCTCTCTGATAGCCCAGGGACAGAGCTCTCTCTCTCTGATAGCCCAGGGTCAGAGCTCTCTCTCTGATAGCCCAGGGTCAGAGCTCTCTCTCTGATAGCCCAGGGTCAGACCTCCCTCTCTGATAGCCCAGGGTCAGTGCTCTCTCTCTGATAGCCCAGGGTCAGAGCTCTCTCTCTGATAACCCAGGGTCAGACCTCCCTCTCTGATAGCCCAGAGTCAGAGCTCCCTCTCTGAAAGCCCAGGGTCAGAGCTCTCTCTCTGATAGCCCAGGGTCAGACCTCCCTCTCTGATAGCCCAGGGTCAGAGCTCTCTCTCTGATAGCCCAGGGTCAGACCTCCCACTCTGATAGCCCAGGGCCAGACCTCCCAATCTGATAAGTATGCAAATGAAGTTGAGGGTCAAATAAGCCATGATGTCACAGACCTTTTTAAAAAAATCATTCGAGATGAGAGCATCGCAGACTGTGCCAGCATTTAATGCCAATCTCTAATTGCCCTTGAGGGGCAGTTAAGAGTTAACATTGCCATGGGTTTGGAGTTACATATAGTCACAGACCATGTAAGGATGGACATTACAATCAACAATGGCTTCATGGTCACCATGACACTTTTAATTCCAGATTTTTATTGAATTCAAATTTCCCCATCTGCAGTGGTGAGATTTGAGCCTGGGATCCCAGAGTACCCAGGGTCGCTAGATTACTAGTGCAGTGACTTTGTCACCGCCAGCCTTGAATAAATTCAAGGGGCTGAATCGCTGACTACTGCTCTTACCTTGATGGAAGCTCGACAAATCAAAAAGCACTTTTAAAATGTAATAGCAGATCAGAACATTGGGAGAGCCAGATTAAACTAGCCAGGTGCAGCTTGTTTGGCTTCTACCATCCTGGTATTCACATGTACAACAATAATGGAGTTGTTGGCCAATCATTGCAATCAATCTCTAACAAGTGGTGTAGAACAGGCCCAGACACGACATGAGGCGTGGTGGTGGGCTTTGACAATGTTGGCTGAAAGTTTTAGTTGCCGGATGCCCATATTTCTCAAGTTGTGGGTACATTTCAAGGTCCAAAATGGCATTCTCGGCACGGACACACTGACTCAGGTTCTCTTCAGACGCTATTTTGGTGAAGAGGTGAGTGTGGATATCGGGAGCATGTGGCAAAAGTATGCAGAGTTTACAGACTGCCATGTTGGTCAGTACGCAACACTGATTTGGTGCCAACACAGCCATTTTCACCCAAATCCAGCCTTTTCTCATCCTGACACAGCAGCAGGAATGGCCCCCACTATTTAAAGAGCTATAGAATTCATACAGTGCAGAAGGAGACTATTCAGGCCATCGAATCTGCACTGACCTTCTGAAAGAATACCCAACCCAGGCCCAGTTCCCTGCCCTACCCCCATAACCCCACCTAACCTGCACATCTTTGGACACTACGGGAAATTTCAGGAACCTTGGATAACGAGGGATATTGTAGGCCTCGTCAAAAAGAAAAAGGAGGCATTTATCAGGGCTAGAAGGCTGGGAACAGACGAAGCCTGTGTGGAATATAAGGAAAGTAGAAAGGAACTTAAGCAAAGAGTAAGGAGGGCTAGAAGGGGTCACTAAAAGTCATTGGCAAATAAGGTTAAGGAAAATCCCAAGGCTTTTTACACGTACATTAAAAGCAAGAGGGTAGCCAGGGAAAGGGTTGGTCCACTGAAGGACAGGCGAGGGAATCTATGTGTGTAGCCAGAGGAAATGGGCGAGGTACTAAATGAATACTTTGCATCAGTATTCACCAAAGAGAAGGAATTGGTGGATGTTAAGTCTGGAGAAGGGTGTGTAGATAGCCTGGGTCACATTGAGATCCAAAAAGACGAGGTGTTGGGCGTCTTGAAAAATATTAAGGTAGATAAGTCCCCAGGGGCTGATGGGATCTACCCCAGAATACTGAAGGAGGCCAGAGAAGAAATTGCTGAGGCCTTGACAAAAATCTTTGGATCCTCACTGTCATCAGGTGATGTCCCGGAGGACTGGAGAATAGCCAATGTTGTTCCTTTGTTTAAGAAGGATAGCAAGGATAATCCAGGGAACTATAGGACGGTGAGCCTTACGTCAGTGGTAGGGAAATTACTGGAGAGAATTCTTCAAGACAGGATCTACTCCCATTTGGAAACAAATGGACGTATTAGTGAGAGGCAGCATGGTTTTGTGAAGGGGAGGTCGTGTCTCAGTAACTTGATAGAGTTTTTCGAAGAGGTCACAAAGATGATTGATGCAGGTAGGGCAGTGGATGTTGTCTATATGGACTTCAGTAAGGCCTTTGACAAGGTCCCTCATGGTAGACTGGTACAAAAAGTGAAGTCACATGGGATCAGGGGTGAGCTGGCAAGGTGGATACAGAACTGGCTAGGTCATAGAAGGCAGAGAGTAGCAATGGAAGGGTGCTTTTCTAATTGGAGGGCTGTGACTAGTGGTGTTCCGCAGGGATCAGTGCTGGAATCTTTGCTGTTCGTAGTATATATAAATGATTTGGAGGAAAATGTAACTGGTCTGATTAGTAAGTTTGCAGACGACACAAAGGTTGGTGGAATTGTGGATAGCGATGAGGACTGTCAGAGGATACAGCAGGAATTAGGCCGTTTGGAGACTTGGGCGGAGAGATGGCAGGTGGAGTTTAATCCAGACAAATGTGAGATAATGCATTTTGGAAGGTCTAATGCAGGTAGAGAATATACAGTGAATGGTAGAACTCTAAACAGTATTGAAAGTCAGAGAGACCTAGGTGTACAGATCCACAGGTCACTGAAAGGGGCAACACAGGTGGAGAAGGTAGTCAAGAAGGCATACGGCATGCTTGCCTTCATTGGCCGGGGCATTGAGTATAAGAATTGGCAAGTCATGTTGCAGCTGGATAGAACCTTAGTTAGGCCACACTTGGAGTATAGGGTGTTTCCTGGTATGGAGGGCATTAGCTATGAGGAGCGGTTGAATAAACTTGGTTTGTTCTCACTGGAACGACGGAGGTTGAGGGGCGATCTGATAGAGGTCTACAAAATCGTCAGAGGCTTTTCCCCAGGGTAGAGGGGTCAATTACTAGGGGGCATAGGTTTAAGGTGCGAGGGGCAAGGTTTTGAGTAGATTTACGAGGCAAGTTTTTTTACACAGAGGGTAGTGGGTACCTGGAACTCGCTGCTGGAGGAGGTGGTGTAAGCAGGGACGATAGTGACATTTAAGGGGCATCTTGATAAATACATGAATAGGATGGGAATAGAGGGATACGGACCCCGGAAGTGTAGAAGGTTTTAGTTTAGACGGGCAGCATGGTCGGCACAGGCTTGGAGGGCCGAAGGGCCTGTTCCTGTGCTGTACTGTTCTTTGTTTTAAGGGACAATTTAGCATGACCAGTCCACCTAACTTGTCCATCTTTGGACTGTGGGAGAAAACTGAAGCACCCGGAGGAAACCCAAGTAAATACGAGGAGAATGTATAAACTCCACACAGTCAGACACCCAAGGCCAGAATTGAACCAGAGTTCCTGGCGCTGGGATCACCATCTACCTTTGCTGTGTTAATAGAAACATTTGGTGGCTCCTGCTCCTATTTACAGTTGCTGCATCTTATAGGGATCGTTAATCATGCGAATGCCTTAGCTTTGACTTCTAGTTGTGTGGTCCAAATCCCTAAGAACACGTGCAGACCTATGTAATTTGTAAGCTGACTGTTTCTATTGAGTGCACAGAGGAGTCCACATGAGAGGCTTAAAGAAACTGGTTATTTATTGAACAAGAAACAATTTACATGTTGTACCCAGGTCCCAGACTTCTGTGTTCGGGTCCCACTCGGGCTCCATGGTTCCGCTGATGGGGGTCCCCGCCCCCTCAGCCAGGAAGCTCGTACTCAACAAGACTCAAGGGAAGACTAAGTGGTCCAACCCCATAGATCTCGTGCGGGTTATAACAGTTTCAGAAATTAGCAGTATGGCTAATCGTGCATGTGATCCCTGTGCCCATCACAGGCCTCTATCCAATTATACCTTGTATGGATCCGATGTCCCCTGTTCCTCCAGGGGCAGCACGGTAGCACAAGTGGATAGCACTGTGGCTTCACAGCACCAGGGTCCCAGGTTCGATTCCGCGCTGGGTCACTGTGCGGAGTCTGCATGTTCTCCCCGTGTCTGCGTGGGTTTCCTCCGGGTGCTCCGGTTTCCTCCCACAGTTCGAAACGCGTGCAGATTAGGTGGATTGGCCATGATAAATTGCCCTTAGTGACCAAAAAGGTTAGGAGGGGTTATTTGGTTACGGGGATAGGGTGGAAGTGAGGGTTTAAGTGGGTCAGTGCAGACTCGATGGGCTGAATGGCCTCCTTCTGCACTGTATGTTCTATATGCTTCTAATCACTTCCCGAGCCTGCTACACAGAAGCTTTCAACCCAATTTTATCCCTTTATTCCACCCTGCACTATATGTACTTTCCTTTGGACTGGGCATGCCCCATGCTCAGAAAAGTGAGCTAATGAAACGCTGTAAAGACAAGTCAACAAAACTGGCACTTACCTTCAAAGTCAACTCGCCCATCCCCATTCAAGTCAACATCTTTCAGTATTTCTTCAATGTCCCTGTGTCCAATCTGCTGGCCCAATAATTTCTTCATGGCTTCACGAAGTTCGGTTGTGCTGATCTCTCCATCTCCATTTGTGTCAAACTGTGTGTTTAAGAAATTATATTTCAGTGTGAGTGTGAACAGGATTTGCCTTTTGCTGCTATTCCAAGACATCAAGTAATTCTGAAGCTCCCTATATGCACATTTCTTTCATATTTGCCCTTTCAGCTGTGATTTAAATTGGTCGCACTCTCACCAGACAGTAGGCTTGAAGTTTAGTTCCCATTCCTGGGAGCTAAACACAGGTTAGTATTTCAGTGCAGTGCAGAGTGAGTGCTGCACTGTCTGCTCTCTCAGGTGGATATAAAATAACCAATGGGTGGAATTTTACGGGTTTCCTGAAGTGTTTTCAGGGAGTCTATCCCCACCTATGGCAGCTGCCCTGCAGCCACTTAATGCTCCGAAGATTGTTAATTTGCAGGAGGCAGGATTTCCAACCCTCACTCAGGAGGAAGTCATGTCTCAGAGCAGGGGGCCAATCTGATTGGTCGTCAGACCTTAGATGCTAAGTCCTGGAGTCAGGATGGAGAATAAACATGTGTACGCGTGTGTGGAGGTGGAGTGTTAGTCTCACAGTGGGGATGGGCGGGAAGGCGCGGAGATGGTGGGGTGAGGGGGAGAGTGGTGATTGTGATAGCAAGGCTAGACGAGGAGGTAGCAACCGGGGGAGGGGTTGCCCGATCAAAAGGGAGTTAATAATGGGGATGGACCTCCGCCTTTCCTGCCTGAGGTCCAATCAAAATGGCACCTCACTCTCCTCTCAGCATCCCTGAACTCCTCCTGCCATTCAGAAAATTGTGGAGGCGGCCACTATATTGGCCAATGACTTTTCACTTCAGGGCTTTGATTGGTGTGAGGGTGTATGGGCTTTGCCTGTGTCACGCCTCCACCTCTCTGGAAACTTCCAGACAAGTCGGGGGCAGGCAGAGCGAAGGCCACATGGGCATATTTTACCCGTCCCCACAATACTCCACCCCACAAACCTGCTGGTGGGCGACTGTAAAATTCTGCCACAATTTTGTGGGGGCTGTGGTGGCGCAGTGGTTAGCACTGCTTCCTCATGGCGCCGAGGACCCAGGTTCGATCCCGGCCCCGGGCTACTGTCCATGTGGAGTTTGCACATTCTCCCAGTGTGCGCGTGGGTCTCACCCCCACAACCCAAAGATGTGCAGGATAGGTGGATTAGCCATGTTAAATTGCCCCTTAATTAATTAGAAAAAAAATTCTGCAACAATTTTCAAGCAGTGCAGGAGAGTTATCCTCGTCGACTTTTATTCCTCAAGCTCAAACCGATGATTTGGCCTTAATCTTACTGTGCCCAAACTGATTGCCGAATTTTCTCCTTTACAACATGACACTTCAAAATACTTGATTGACTGTAAAGGGTTTGGGACATCCTGAGGTAATCAAATGTACAATATATAAATACTAGTTCTTTTCTTCTTTTTCAGCATTAATTATTAATAGATAAATAGCTTATTTTAGTAAAGTGACTATTTGGACACTGACTCACTTAGGATGTTACATAGGTTAAACCCCCATTGTGTTGATTTTCCAATATTACCCATGCTGGCCAGTGAGGGTTAACCTTGTTGGGCTTGCTTGTTTATAGGGTAGGATGCAGCAATGAGGGAGGGGAATGCTGCTGTGCTGCAGATCGAATGTGAAGTAGGCCCCCTTCCTGGGCAATGCCGCCTTCTGTAGCCGCATTGGTAGAAAAAGCAACCATCTCCCCAGGCATTTTCTTGATGAGTAATCAGAAGGCAGATGAGGCTGACCAACGATAAGAGTTAGATTTCAGCTTTGTGTCAGTAGTGAAGGCTGCTTAGGCTTGTACTCAGCATCTCAGAACATAGCAGTACTCTGTGAGAAACTATTTTGACTTGAAGACGTCACTTCCGGAAGAGATTGAAGATAACTGAAGTGCAACGGGAAGACATCCCAATGGCAGAATCTGAGGGACCCTCACATTGCTAATGACGTTAGAGAGCAAGAATCCATCGTGTCAAACCTGGCCCCCCCAGTGCACCACTCCCCCCACCAATTGCTGTGTGTAATATAATAAGGGCATGAGGAAAGAGGCTGGCTGCTTCAGTTGAAAGGATTTCAGGGTGAATTAAGTCACTGGTTTGTTTACTGTGGTGGACCTTAATTCTCAAGACGCAGCACAAACATTTATTTGTAGTATTTGTGTCCAGTTACCTTAACGATTTGGCTGTCCCCATTGATTTTGAACTCTCAGGTTAAGGAGATGTAAATTTCTAGAGTAGGCAGAAGCAACCCGTGTCCAAAATAATCACCAACATGGGCTACCCTCCAGGACTTTGCCTAGATAGTGAGTGCTGGCAGCTTATGTCAGTGTGACCCTGACCCTCGCCCACTGTCCAGACACACGTGTGTGATCAGGAGTGGGAACCCTGGCTGATTTTTTTCTTCTCCTAACCACTGATACCAGGACAAATTTCTTGGGATGGAAGTGTTGATGGCAAGGCCAGAATTTGTTGCCCAACCCTAACTGCCCCTGAAAGTGGCTTGCAAGGCTATTCTAGAGGGCAGTTAATCATCAACCACATTGCTGTGGATCAGGAGACATACGTAGGCCAGATCAGGTAAGGCTGGCAGAGTTCCCTCCCTAAAGGATATTAGTAAACCAAATTTTGTTTTACAACAATTGATGATGGTTTCATGGCGACCATTACTGATAAAAGTTCCACCAGTTGCCACAGTGTGATTTTAGCCCATGTTCCCAGAGCTTTATCCTAGGCCTCTGGATTACTAGTTCAATCCAACCGCCAGGCTATGCCCGGAAAGCAGGTCACCACGGCCACGGGTGCCCTGCGTGGGTGTTGAGGGGGTTTGCCGGGGGGGGGGGGGGGGGGGGGGGGGGGGGAGTGTGGCTGGGGACCCTCCCATAGTGCATTGGGGCTTGGGGCGGGGTTGGGGGGTCTCAGTTCTGGCGAGCGGAGTTCCTCGGTGTAGAAAATGGGCCGATGTGCGGCCTCGGCTGCGCAGTTCCCGCTGAGGCCCCTTATTTAATGCTCACTGTGTGACTTATTTCCCATTTAGTTAAATTACGCCCATTACCAGAACGGCAACATCTCTCCTTGTAGTAGTCCTTATCCCCAGCCCGGATAAGACCTAACTAACTTAGCGCAAACTCAGCAGGATTGAATCTGGCACTGTCTTGGTCTGTGTGCCTCAGTTCCACATGCATGCAGTGGTGTATCTACTCCCTCAACTGCCAGGGAGCAAAGTGTCTGACTCTTTGGCCTCGTCTGCTGTTTATAAAGCATCCTCTTTCAGAAAACAAGATGAGAAGAGAGATGAGAAAAGGCCATTTGACCTACTGAAAATAGACTCTTCAATATGTCAGCTTGCCCAGCCTAGTTTCCAGCCTAGTTTCCAGCTGTGCCTCAAATTCAAATTGATGTCTGTGCTTCCTCACAGGATGAATTTAGAATTACCCAGAGTTAATATAAAACCAAACTGGCACCTGGAGGTTCCCTGCGGGCGTTTCCAAACTCCTACCGTTAGCTTGGCGGATGTAATGAAGTCCAATTGGCTTTATTGGTTGGCCAATTGGAGTATGAGCTCCCTCAATGATAGCTCATTGAGGGGGCCCATATAATCACCTGTGTAGGCTTTGTGAGCCAGTCTTAAATTGACTGGACTGCTAGCAGCACTGTTTGTAGCTGCTCCTGTAATATCGTTATTGTAAATAAATATTGGTGTGGTGACGGAACTCCTGCCTCCCGTGGATTACTACAGCGGAAAACCAGAGAAATGGTAATAAATTTATGGAAGGAGATCGGCGAACACTGTGAATCCCCAATTACGGCTACTTCACAATCGCTGAAATGGTCACCTCCTTGAAAGCGTCTCGAAGCTCTTTCACTCCAATCATGTCGGCTGTTTCTGCCAATAGCTTTGGCCCCATCAATTCCAAAAAGTCATCAAAATCAACATGGCCACCCACTAAAAATAAAACACAAGGAAACAGGCTCATTTTGCAGCAGAGAATTCAATACATCCTGTACAGCACCATCCAATAACTAAACAATAACAGCAAATATCTTACACCAGAAATGACGGTGATTGTTATGAGCGGACAAGTGCTCAATAGCTCTATATTGAGTGATTTTAATGAAGGCTGCTTCCTGTTTAAATTAAACAGGATAACATCAACAATCAAATAACAGATAAAGAGGTATCACACACGCTAAAACATCAATCCCTAACAGCAACGACTGTTATTTTTAGGTACAAGTCTTTTCACTCTCACTCAGGAACATACTCTCATGCTTACCACCCTTACCCTCTCACAAAATATTTTTTTCAACTTTTTGTGCAAACCACATAATTATATGTACTGTTATTGAGCTGTGTGATTTGGCATCTGCGATTGTTCACTGTTCTTAGGATATGAATGAATCTGGCAAAGCTATATTATTGGCAATCCCTAGTTGCTCTGACGTGATGATCATCAAATTTACAGTGCAGATGGAGGCCATTTGGCCCATCGAGTCTGCACCGGCCCTTGGAAAGAGCATCCTACTCAAGCCCAGACTATCCCCGTAAGCCAGGAACCCCACCTAACCTTTTTGGACACTAAGGGCAATTTATCATGGCCAATCCACCTAACCTGCACGTTTTTGGACTGTGGAGGAAACCGGAGCACCCGGAGGAAACCCACGCAGACACGGGGAGAACGTGCAGACTCTGTACAGAAACAAATCAAGCCGGGAATCGAACCTGGGACCCTGGAGCTGTGAAGCAACTGTGTTACCATGCTGCCCGTGATGGTGACGACAAGCCTTCTGGATCCTCTGCCATCCTTGCAGCGATGGTGCTCCCACTATGGTGCACTTCCCGGGTAGTGAGGTGGCCGAGTGCAGGAATAATGTTCTCTCTGAGGCAGACTCCCTGTAAAGACTGGGTCATGCTCAGGAACTCCACTCGAAAGTCAAATGTCAGCGATCCAAAGGAGAACCGTGCGATTATTGCAGCCAGATCTCGAGTTTGTGTGAGTATTTCAAATGGGTAATGGGACCATTGAATCCCTGCAGTGCAGAAAGAGGCCATTAGGCCATTCGAGTCTGCACCGATCCTCTGAAAGAGCACCCTCTGCAGACCCACTCCCCTATCCTTTCCCTGTAACCCCACTTGACCTGTACATCTTTGGACTGTGGGAAGAAACCGGAGCACTCAGAGGAAACCCATGCAGACACGGTGAGAAAGTGCAAACTCCACATAGACAGTTGCCGAAGGCCGGAGTTGAACCTGGGAACCTGGAGCTGTGAGACCTGCCGCTGCCACTGTGCCAGATGTGCATCCCTTCTCAATTTGAAGTCAATGAAAATAAAAATTGGAAACTGATGTAGAACATCACACTTTAACATGTCATTGATAGACAGTAAGATATTTTGTTCTAATAAGTAGAGATTTCTTGCCATTGCAATATGCCTTCCTTCCCTTAAACATTTAAATACCTCATGACTACGTCAGACATCAGCTGTCCTATGTTTTAATTGCATCCCTTTTTAGATCTGTTTCCTTAATCAGAGTGAATTGCATTAGCGATCGTAACCCTATTATTACTATGAGTGTGTTTCTCCTACTTTAAGCTGTTTAGCTTTCTGTTCAAGAGTTTCTCATTAGTATTATTTCAAAGTGTTTCCTGAGCCTGATTTTATTTTTCTGGCAGCTTGCATCATGATGACGTAATTCATCTTTACGTGCTTCACAGTGTTGCAAAAACGTCACTGGCCCTGCTCTTCACAGAGTGGCCATGGCCCTTTATATCCTCTGATGTATTTATATCGGTTAACATGTGGTTTCAGTGCCTCTAACCGATATAAGACTATCCTTTGTCTTGCAGTGCGTCTCAGGAATGACGCAATCACATTTTTAACAAAACCACAAAAGGTGCTAAAAAGTTTATTCATTAAAAATTTCAATAAAGATAATTTATTATTGAGGAGGTTGTAGCTCAGGGGTAGCAGTGAGTCTTTCCAAAAGGGCATTATCTTACTTTGCAGCCTGTAGATCTAGTTCACAGGGATAGCGCAGAAGCCTACCATAGCTGTAATGCTACCATAGAATTTTGTGTTTGGGTGATATAATTTTACACCCCCACCACTCCTCAATTAAAAAAAAATTAAATAAATTTAGAGTACCTAATTCATCTTTTTCAATTAAGGGGCAATTTAGTGTGGCCAATCCATCTACCCTGCACATCTTTGGGTTGTGTGGGCGAAACCCACGCAAACACGGGGATAATGTGCAAACTCCACACGGACAGTGTCCCACCATTAAGTTCCACAAACATCAGTGGAAATGAAAAACTCCCTTTCTCGATTTGTGCTGCTCTCCCTCTCTCTCTCTCTCTCTCTCTCTCTCTCTCCCCCCCCCCCCCCCCCCCCCCCCCCCCCCCCCCCCCCCCCCCCCCCCCCGCCCAAGGCCCCCAGCTGCTCTCCCAGGACTCTTGGAGGTTTTGGGTGATTTTTGTGAGCCCCGATAACAGCAATGAAGCTGTAATTCTGAATAGCAGGGCGGCCAACGTTCAGCACAGTTTGGTTACAACGGCAACGGCTGGGGCACTGCACACGCATAAGTCACGGATAGAGGGACAAATGTGCCCGTGATAGCTGGCAGCAGGGCTTAGAATGCCAGTCGCCCATTGCGACAGATTCCCACCTAAAATGGAAGGGCTGCAAACTTTCGCTCAGCGGAAAATCAATGAACATGGGGCTGGTTTAGCAAGGGGCTGGTTTAGCTCACTTGTCTACATCGCTGGCTTTTAAAGCAGACCAAGCAGGCCAGCAGCATGGTTTGATTCCCGTACCAGCCTCCCCAAACAGGCGCTGGAATGTGGCGACTAGGGGCTTTTCACAGTAGCTTCATTGACGCCTACTCGTGACAATAAGCAATTTTCTTTCTTCTTCTTTTTCTTTCTAACTAGTGCAAAGGTTTCACTAGGCATCCGAATCACAGCATGGTGTGCCTCCCGTTTGTCAGTCGACATCAAGCCTTCGGCAGAGATGGGCATGAACAAGGGCACATGGGCCAAGCCTCAGTACAAATGGAAATGAGGAACATACATGCGCCTGGTCAGTTCAAATCGGTCACATCTCTTTTTTTTTAAATTTAGGGTACCCAATTCTTTCCCCCCCCCCCCCCCCCCCCCAATTAAGGGGCAATTTAGCGGGGCTGATCCACCTACACTGGACATCGTTGGGTTGTGGGGGTGAGACCCACCCAGACACGGGGAGAATGTGCAAACTCCACACAGACAGTGATCCGGGGCTGGGATCAAACCCAGGACCTCAGCGTCTTGAGGCAGCAGTGCCAACTACTGCACCACCATGCCGCCCCATCTCGAACAGAACGTCACTTCCGTATTAAATAAATTAAGAGGAAGGTTTCTTTTTAAAGAATTGAGGAGCAGAGCACACAAGAGGAGAATTTCCATCGACGTTGCCCAGACTGGGCCCCTGGAACTTTGGCGGGAGTCCTGCCTGTGATGAGTAAATGAGTTTTTGGTGAGATCACGGCGGCTCAGCGGGAGAACAGAGAGGTTGAGTAAGAGCTATCTTTATGCTTCCACAGTGGCACCAAAACTGGCGCGTGTTTCTGCCCATTGGAGCGTGCAGGAAGATTCTGATAAGCTATCCCGTTACCTTTGCCAGTGGCTGTTGAGGGACAGGTTTTTAAAAATAAAATGTAATGCTGTTGAACACTGACCCCCTCCTTTCATTGAAACATTAGCACACTCACGCGGTGATGTCAAATTGGTTCACAGCGCAATGTGCCATCTCAGCGCCCATTCATAGACACAATGCAGAATTTCTTTCTTACAATTAAGTATCTGATTTTGCAGCAAACCTCCATACTGTCCAGTGCCTCAGGCCGGATGTGCTGTGAACATGGAATCCCGAACCAATTTAGAGCAGCAGGTCACAAAGCAAACTCCCACATTGTAAGAGGGTCGCTGCAGACAGACACTCTGTAAAGTGCTGGAGACTGAAATCTGAGAATGGTTCTTTTTAGAGGGTGTAAAATACTCTGCTTAATCAAATGCAGCCTAACCATTATCAAACATAGCATTTAATCATTGGTTGGGGTTCATTGATTGAAACTGATCAATAACAAATTCACTACTGAGCAGCAGATTTAACAAGTCTAAACAGACTCACTGCAAAAAAACATTTGGATGACAGTTGTTAATCTGAACAAGCGTTGAATAAACTGGTGTGTGTCAGAGGAGTCCTGGATTTAAAATTACATGCTGAATTGCTTTTCTCTTTCATTTTGGTAGATCACAAAGTGCATTACTTCGCACTTGATTCCTCTTGGATGCAATGTATTTTTAATCTCCGTTTCATTAAACTTCCCACCCTCATTCCATGTAAACGTTCCTTGTTGACAAGGTGGGGGGATTGGGGGGGGGGGGGGGGGGAGTGTGGTGTCAAGGGGAGCAGCTTCACACCCTGTGTTAGTGCTACTCTTGACTCGGTCACTTTTAGAGCGATCAGCGCGTGATTGACTCACAATCTCGTAGAGGGGACCAGGATTCTGCATCTGTCATGTGTTAGGTGATCCCAGCCAGGGCAGCAGTGTAGGGGGCTAGAACAGACCTCAAAATCGCTGGCCTGAGGAGGGCAAAAAAATAAGTCAGCTCAAGTCATCATCCAGCTTCTTAAGCAGGAATCAAACCATGTTGGCATGCTCATTTGTAAGTTGGGCACAGACAGGATTTGACATAGCTGTGTCACTAATCCTTGATGCCCACCCCGGTTCACTCAGGAAGGATGAGGAAGGTACCTCAGGCAGGCACCTTCATGAGAGGAAAGAAGGAAGCCGGGCAGCAAATGGTCTCTGTTTGATAGTATCTACCCATGGCAGTGATAGCACCATAGAGACAGGGCACTCACCCTGTGGCACCACCCTGTACCATTGGGTGGCCCAATATGTTGGAGGAGCACTGCACAATGCTGCTCCATCAGCAACATAAATAAGCCGATTGCCATGAGCAAATAATACCATAAGACATAGGAGCAGAATTAGGCCACTCGGCCCTCCGGGTCTGCTCTGCCATTCAATCATGGCTGATATTTTCTCATTCTCATTCTGCTGTCTTCTCCCTGTAACTCTTCATTCCCTTATTAATCAGGAACCTATCTATCTCTCAGTGATTTGGCCTCCACAGCCCTCTGCGGCAAAGAGTTCCTCAGATTGACTCCATGTTGTAGCTGTTTGAAGCAGGTGATGTAGCACACAGACAGCTGTGGTTTCATCTCAATTACGTTCAACCTGCCTTCACCTTGTCTAAAGCTGGAAATTTGTGGTGCTTCAGATTTCAATATCCGAAAGATACCGTGATTGAAAACACATGTGGTTAGGGTCATCAACTTACAGTTCATATTGATTTGCTGGGAGAGTTCAATCAGCTCCATCTCTGTTGGCATATAGCCCATCGTCCGCATGCAGTTACCCAGGTCTTTACAGCCAATTAAACCATCCTTGTCCTTATCAAATTCCTTGAATGCATCTCTGAGCTCTGCCAACAAAGAGTAACTTGTTCAAAAACAAATGTCACTTAATAGAACAAAGTCAAAGTAGGGAGTGAGTATTCATGAGACCAACAACCACTTGCATTCATGTAGCACCTGTAATGTAGAACGGCGGTTCACAGGAAGTTAATCAGACAAAAAAAAAGCTACAGGGAACCCAAGGAGGAGAGCACAGGTGTGTAAAAGCTTGGTCAAAGAGTTGGGTTTTGAGGAGGAGAGGGAGACGGAGAGTTTTAGGTTAGGTACTTCCAGACCTTTGTGACCAATTGTTCCAGTGCATCCCATACATGTTTTGGAAAAGATGTATTCAGCCAGATGACAGAGGCTGAAAACAGCACAGAATGAGATGTGTGAGCTGGGAGCACATGACTGAGATTGGGAAGCATAATGAACAGCCGGCAGAATATATCTAACAGTTACTTCTTCAGACACCGTGCTCTCTGTGTTGTTTATTCACTAGGCTTATTTCAGGCTCTTTGTTGGCATTTTGCATCAACTTTGTGCCAAGTCGATTTGGCAGTGGACCAAGAGCTTCTTCCAGGGAACTTAAATGAAAGGTTGAAAGAGCTCAGGATGAGAAAGGTAACATGCTCAGGGGATTCCAATATCTCAATTTTCAGATGGACCCGCCGAGCTTATGAATGGACAAAGTTAATTTCTAAAGTGCCAGGGATCCATTGAGCTGGCTCGGGATCCAATCCCACTCCATGACCTGTCTCATATTCCTTTGCTCTAATCCCTTACCCATTACCAGTACCTAGCAGTCTCACGTCAGCTTTAGCACAGAAGCAAGTACAGTAAAGCCCCTTTTCTCCCATTGTGTGTTCGGGCTGGGGGGGGGGGGGGCAAACACACAATGGGAGAAAACGGGGCTATGTGCAGCCTCAGCAGCGCATTTCCCGTTCAGGCCCCTTATACATGGCGAGCCATGTTGAATAGCCGTGTATTTCTCGGTACGGAGGGCGCCAGGAAACATGCAGCTAAGCAGGTTCGCTGGGGGACTTTGTTCCTTTTTGGGAGCATCTTACTATCTTCTCATTCCCTACCCTTCTCAAAAGGTTTGCCAAATCTGCTATTAAAAAAGCCCTGTGCCTGTGTATGTGGCCCTGCAATTGTAAATGCGGCCCTGTTTTTGAGTATGTCGCCCAGTATTTGTACATGTGACCCAGTATTTGTACATGTGGTCCAGTATTTGCATTTGTGGCCCAGTATTTGCATATGAGATCGAGTATTTGCATATGTGATTGTGTATTTGCATAATTGGTGCCATATTTGTATATGTGGCTATTCATTTGTGAATGTGAATTTGTGAAAGATTCTATGGTTCCCTCTCTTCCAAAAGCCAGGATCAATAGTCTCCTGCACAAACAACTATGGAAAATATAGTTGGGATCATGAATGATCAATTGGATTTTTGAACCTCCAGGGTCTCAGGATATGATGATGATCCCAGCAGAATTTAAAGATGATGTTATCGCCTTGGAGTGGAGATGACTGGAAAATGGTGGGAATGTGAAGTGTCAAAGAGGAGTTGGAGGCTGAGAGTTACATGTATTCTGACTGCAACCTCCAGCATCACAAGACTGCAAACTTCTGTTGAGATATCAAATTGTGGTTTTGGAAATGGAGCATATCTTTCTTTTATAACTACTGCCATGCATTGCCTGGTCATCGATGGCCTAAGGCGAGGTGGAGTAAAGCTCGAACACTCTTCCCCTAGCAATGCACCTCAGCCGTAACCCCAGCCTTACTGCACCGGTCTGATCTTTGTCCTCAGTCTTCTACTCCTCTAGCATCTCTGATAAAGGTTACTGATACAGTGTCTATGTGTGGGTGGACTCTTGCAGTTAAAGGGGTTGTGGAGAATGCCCAAACCTGTTCCATGATGCCCTATCAGCTGGCAGGCAGCAAGGACTTCCATTCTGTTGGTTTGTAGTGGGTTGCACCCAGGTCCGGGATAATGGGCAGTGGCATGAGCCATGGCACCACCCAATTTCCCCGCAAAATAAGCAGGATTTCTGTAGAGCTTGAACTCTTACAAAACACAGCAGGCCTTATTGTAAAATTCATAAATGTCCTTCAACAATGCAGTAATAATAACCATACATAACAATGCAATAAAACTTACAGATTTGAATCATTCACTTGTGAACAGAACAGCGTTTCTAAAAGGAACACATTACCCTTTTTGTCTTTTAGAAAACACACCTCGTGGTTCATTTAGTAATGGCACCTCGGCAAAAAAAATATAAAAACCCTAGCCATATATGACAACTAAAAATTATTCTGCAAGGCAAGTCCACAGAATTCCTCCACAAAGAAGTTCAAACATTTTCATGGCATCTTTTAAAAATGAAACAAAATATTTAGTCAGGTTTTAATGTCAGAGGGTTATAAATATGGCACAAATGAATGAAAATTGGAATAGTCATTTACCTTCAATTTCCTCCGCGCCGAGTTCTCTGTCCTGATGAAAAAACAATTTGGCATTAGATGGTTTCCCATGTATGCTGTCTCTGTTAAACGTTCACAATCCAAATACAAACTGTGCCAATCAGGATGTTATTAATACAAATATCATTTGGTTGACTTCAATGTGGAGGCAATAACATCACCGATTCATATTCAGCATAAGCAGTGTTTCTTTGGATTCAAATAATGAGATGTCGGATTGCCCAATGTCATCAAACCAAAGAAATCTATCAAACACTCTTTTTAAAGGGGTACGACTGATAGAAACCCAATGATTAAAAAATAATCAAATGAAGTAGTATTATTGCCGCCACCAGCTCTGCACTCCAGTCCATGCCATGCCTGCTGGTCACGGGAGAGTTTTGATATGTTACCTCCCCACTGAATCAGCCCACATTAAAAAAGAAATTGTTTTCGTACAGCATGCAGAATCGAAAGGGTTAAACTGCGATCCGAAGTTCCAAGCAGGGAACAGCACTGACTGGATGCACATCCTGGAAAACCGCACCTTCGCGGATGGTGGTTCCCTGGGAGCGCTGGGCGATGGGGTTCACTGTGAACAGACACAGAGCGCAGCATGCCCAACCACAAAGACTGAAGTAATGAATGGTGGAGGCTATGAAACTTTCAATGCCCCACTGCCAAGTATAGGTTCAGAGAATCAGGTACGGTCAGCGGGTTACACCGCAAAAGATAAAAACAGAAACTGCTGATCGGCGCTCAGCAATTCCGGCAGCATCCGCGGAGAATCCTGAAACGTTAACTCCGGGTGGGATTTTCCGCTCCTGACCGCTGCCACAGGGATTGTTGCGGGAGGAATAGAAAAGGTCCGTTGACTTTGGGCAGGAAGTTCTCTCTGTTTTTCCCTCCATGGACGCTCCCTCCTGATCTGCTGAGTATTTATTTATAACATTTTATGCTCCTATTTCAGATTTCCAGTATTTTCCAACATTGCCCCTTTGCAAATTAAAATATACATTTGTTGGGGGGTGGTCTGCATGTTGGGGTAACTAAACCTGTGCATAGATCTAAACGATGGTTGAGGATGCCAGGGAATGTGATAAAAGTGCATTCCCGCCTTGCAAACTGCAAGTGCGAGATATGTTTGAATGCCCAGCAGCTTGACAGACCAGAGGTTGGAGTGGGTCTCCTTTGTGGTCCATTTTTATTCTGTGTTCTGACAGCCGTTGCTCAATTGGAAATGACACACACGATAGGCATGCTGGCAAAGCGATGGTCACGTAAAAAAAGACCCCAGGTTGGCTAAATCTGCCTTACAGGAACATTTCATCCACAAGATGGCACTTCTGACAGTGCAGCACTGCCTCAGTCCTGCCCCAGCTTGAGATGCACACGCCGAGCACATTAACATTAAGGTTAAGCAACATTGTGACCAATATGGTGAAGACAATGGCCTATTTTACTGAAACAAAAACAGAAAATGCTGGAAAAACTCAGCAGATCTGGCAGCATCTGTGGAGAGAGAAACAGAGTTAAATGGCAGTAATCTCTGGTCCCAAAGCTGCATGTTTCTCAGCAACGTGCCAGTCACTGGCGGTGGGATTCTCTCGACCTGCCTCTTGTCAATAAGATTTTCCCTTCAGGCAAGGCTCATTCTGTTGTGCTGCTTTGCTGCATTCCTTATGGAAACACCGAAAGAGTGAAGTAAAATCTGCCAAACTCGTGTGAGTTGAGTATGCTCACTGCAGAAGGTGTATAATCCATGACTGGAGGCTTTAATCTGCTCAGGTGCTACATCACCAGCCCACCTCGCGGGTTATACATTTACATTAATATTAGCATACGTGCAAAATGGTTATCTGCAGATACAGTGCTGTCTCGAGTCGCTCTGTATTGGCAAATGGTGGTTGGGGAACAGAAATAAATTACACCCTGAAATGGTAAATTCTGCAACGTTGAAAACTTTGATGAATTGCGCCTTTGAGTCTGACAGCAGCGCTGAATCATTGGTTCCTGACTGAGCAATAAAAAAAGAGTAAGCCAAGAACAAAGGAAACCCGCATTCTTGAGGGCTACCCATAAAGATCTACTAACCACCAGCGAGCACTATACTTACACATTCAGCTAATTCATAAACATATACCGACAAATAGCAAGTACTGTACCTGAACACTTAGATCATTAATAACGTTCAGTAGCAACCACACCAGCCACTGTACTGTCACACTCAGCTCATTCATAAAACCTCAGTGACAACTATTAAGACTGGGTGTTGCACTGATATGTTGTTTTGAATCATTCTTTGCAGTCCAGTATACACCTTTATTCCTCCCCTCTCCTGTGATGAAATAATTTGTTACCACAGGAAGTAGTTGAGGCTAAAACATTGCATGTTTACAAGAAGCAGTTAGATATAGCACTCAGGACGAAGGGGATCAAAGGATATAGGGGAAGGCGAGATCAGGGTATTGAGTTGGATGATCAGCCATGATCAGAATGAATGGCGGAGCAGGTTCGAAGGGCTAAATGGTCTCCTCCTGCTCCTATCTTCTATGTTTCTAAAGTCTGAATGCTACTCTCTCCAGGTACACGGGCAACTTGCCCCAGATCCTACTCTCCTATTCCATCCTGGATCTTTGTGATTTACAAGAGAGATGAGAACATGGAAACTCTGATGGTCTCAACAGCTGAGGTCATTGGCAAACTGATTGGGATCTACCTCCCTATCATGATTCATCTTCTTCTTTGGAAGTCCCTCAGGGTCAAGGATGACTTTTGGGAGGGGGAATGTGGGGCAGTTCAGCGGTTGCCAGATAGACCAATCCTGGAGCAGTAGTCTCTGCCACAAGTGGTGATTGATGAGATGGATGGGATGTCTGGATTCTGCGCGCTCTTTCTAATGCTTATACTTCGCTTCCACGTGCTCCTCTTGGTGATGCTCGAGGTGGTTGGCGCCTTCACGGATGCTTCTTCTCCAGTTTGCGCGTTCTCGGGCAAGTGATTCTCATGTGGTGGTGAGGATGTTACATTTACTTAGGGAGGCTTTTAGAGTGTTCGTGTAGTATTTCCTCTGCCCTGCTAGTGATCGCTTTCTATTGTGGAGCTCGGAGTAGAACACTTGTTTCGGGAGATTTTTGTTGGGCATGCGGACAATGTGACCCACCCATCGCTGATGGTCGGGTGTGACCAGTGCCTCGATACTGGGGGTATTGGCCTAAGAAGGTACACTTACGTTGGTACACCAATCTTGCCAGTGGATTTGCAAGATTTTGCAGAGGCAACGTTGGTGATATCTCTTCAGGAATTTGAGTTGTCTGCTGTACATTGTCCATGTCTCTGGTGCACACAGGAGGGCGGGGACCACGCTGCTCCGTAGACCACGGTGCTTGGTGCTGGATTTGAGGTCTCAGATTTCGAACACTGTTCCTCAGGTGTCCGAAGCTGCACTGGTGCATTGGAGTTTTGTAGCCATCTGGGATGGCCACTTCCAGAATACAAAATGGACGCTTGCAAAGAATGTTGGGAACTGTGGACAATGTTAGGAAAACAAGCAGGCACAGAGCCTACATGCATATTGGAGAGACAGCTCCCAGACGGAATTGAAACTGTAGGTCAATTAGCATATTGATGGCGCATCTCCGGGAACAAAGGAAAGACACTCAAGCAACCGGCCACCTACGACATGCCCAGCCATCAGGGCACCCACCCCTTTATTGGTCAAGATCGATACCAGTGATCGAGAAGCGGCCCAATTAATTGGGGCCAAGTTTAAGGCCCGCCTAAAAGCACGCGAAGCCCCTCCAGGTTAGAATCGCTCTCTTGAACTTGGCTCTCAAAGCGGAGAGACCCTTCCACCAGCTGCACCAGAAGCAATTAAGTTCAAGGTCAACCCTTGCTACTAGACAGCCGATCTTAGCTGTTCTCCTGTACCTCTTTGAACCCAACAACCTCAGATCCGAACAACGGCCATTGTTCCTCTGACTGAGTGGGCACCCGAAGTTAAGTATAGGCGTTAGCGTTAGAGATAGTTTAGTTTGTGGTATTTTGTGCATGAGTAGATCTTACTGTGTGTGTAAATAAATAGTATTGACTTTGAATTAACTAACTGGTGTATTGGTTCTTTGATCAGTATTCGGGTTTGAACCTTGTGGCAGTATCAAAAGATACCTGGCGACTCTAAGTGTAAACATAATTAGGATTAAAGAAGGTGACCATATTGACTGCCATATTTATAACCAAATAAATATAGCAACATTTTTTAATAAATAAGAACACGGGAATCCACACCGAGTAAAATGAAGAAAAGTAGTTTTATTTACACACAATATTTACACTGCCTGGTAGATTCTTACCGGGTTCCTGTCTGAAACAGCACCGTACAGACCGACCTTTTATACTGAGGTTAATAGAGATCCCCCACCCTTGCGGGGGGAGCTCGTACTCTGCAAGGACCACCCCATAGGCCCCATGTGGACTATTACAGAGTTGGTGTTGGATTTCATCGTCGATGTCTGCTCCCGCAAGAGGAGGTTTCCGAGGTATGGGAAATGATCCACGTTATCCAGTCGCCGTGGATCTTGATGGTCCGGGGCAATGTTGTGTGTCAGGAGAGGGCTGTTTTCCAGATGTTTAGTCTAAGGCCCATTCTCTCATACGTTTTGGTAAATGTGTCCTTGATGGTTTGTAGTTCGGCCTCTGAAGGGAGAAGGTTTTTCAGCCCCTGGGAGAAGGTTCTTCAGCCCCTGGGAGAAGGTTCTTCAGCCGCTGGGAGGAGGTGGTTGAGGAGGATTCTCGCAATAACCTTTGCTGTGGTGGATAGTAGGGAAACCCCTCTGTAATTGGCGTAGTCGGACCTGTCTCTTTTCTTGAACTTGGTCACAGTCACGGTGTCTCTAAGATCTTCCGGCATGCTCTCTCCCTTCCAAGCAATGGTGATGAGGTTATGGATTCATGTCAAGAGGGCCTATCCATCATATTTTAGTATGTCAGCGGGCGTTCCATCCATGTGGGACCGTAGGGAGCATTAGCTGCACTGAACAAGCCGCACACATCATGGTTGTTGGCGAGTTGCTTAGTCTCCTGCACGCTTTCCGCCCACCATCGGTTCTACAGGTCACGGGTTCTTTACTGCAATTCAGCCCTCAGTTGCTGGTAGACCTATTTCTTCTCGCTCGAGATTTGCCAGTTCAGGAACGCCTTGTGTTTGCGCTCAAGGAGATCCTGGATCTCCTGGTTGCTCTTGTCAAACCAGCCTTGGTTGAGAGACCGAGTGTCTCCTTGCAGGTTTTGACTTTGTTGGCTTTTAGGGTGTATCATGCGCTGTGGGCATTGGTTGTTGCCAGGTTAACTGTGAGGCGCTGATTGAGTAGCGCAGGAGTCCCCGGGCTATGATGGCAGTGTGATGTCCATGTCTGCCACTGTTACAGTTGTTCTTAAGGTCCTGACGTTCCAGGTCCCGAAATCCATTTGGGTGGGTTGGATGGGGTTATGATGGGAAATGTCTGTGCGTGGATTCTTTTAATGTAGAGTGGTCATTGCACACCAACAACCACACTGTCCCAACGGGGCACGGTCTTGGCCCAATGGCAGGGAAATCTGAGACAGGTGGAGACCAGGCTCTGCTGTAGGACCAGGATTAACAAACACTCATCGTCCAACTGTCATCTGCCTGCCTGACAGTGATCTCATTTGTGAAGTGCGATGTCACTCTCTGGAACACAGCCGGCGTTAGTGATCTCCTCTGCTCTGACCACTCCCTCAGCACTCCCACTCCTCTTGCTGCTCCTTCTGGGCCTTTTTTATTGGCTCTGTGCTGTCTGACCGTTCCCAGGTCGGGTCCCCGGTACTCTTGTTGTTCTCTCGGTGCTCCTGCTCCTCGTGTTGCTCCTTCTGGGCCTTTTGTAGGCCCCGCTCTGTCTGGCCTTGCCCAGATCATGTCCTCAGTGCCTCGCTGCTCCCCACACATGGAGCAGCTGAGTGACCTCTTGTGCCATCATCATGATTACTTACCTGGTCAGCTACAGCCTGTGGAGAGATTCTAATAATGTTTTTTTCTAACTCTTTCATGGGAGATGGGTGTCGTTGGCAAGGCCAATATTTGTTGCCCATCCCCAACTGGCTTGAGAAAGGGTTGGTGAGCCCCCTTCTCAAACCACTGCAGTCCATGTGTTGTAGGTACATCCACAGCGCTGTTCGGGGATTCCAGGATTTTGACACAATGAAGGAAGAGCGATTTATTTCCAAGTCAGGATCGTGAGTGACATGGATGGGAACTTGCAGGTGGTGGTGCTCCCAAGTTCCCCTTCCAGTGGTAGAAGTAGACTCTGCCCCTTATTCATAAGTTTATATGTTTAGAAGATGCTGTCGAGGGAATATGCTGCAGTACACCTTGTGTATGGTATACACTGCTCCCACTGTGCGTTGGTGATAGTGGAGGAAGCAAATAGTTGTGGATGGGGTGCCAGTCAAGCGGGCTACTTTGCCCTGAATGGTGTTGAGCTTCTTGAGTGTTGTTGGAGCTGCATTCATCCAGGCAAGTGGAGAGTATTCCATCACACTCCTGACTTGTGAACAGGGTTTGGTGGAGTCAGGAGGACAGTTACTCTCTGCAGAATCCCAGCTTCTGACCTGCTCTTGCAGGGTATATTCTGAGTTCAATCAGAAGCTGTTGACAATAACTTTAGGAAGTCTATCTCTCAGTCGATAGGATTTGTAAATCTCCAGGGAAAAGCCAGATTAACAAGGGCAAACAGACCAGCAGGAAATGTCTGGCATGCTTCCTTTCACTTTTTTGAAGTGATGCTCCTTGATAATGTCAGTTCAGACTTGTTGCTGTCTTGCTGTTTTACAATGTGTCAGGCACTTAGTTGGGCTGAATTTAATTGCCGCAGCAGTGATCCCAGCCCCTTTCGGAAAGCCTGGGTGACCCTGCCACGGCCATTTCGGAAACCCCAACACGTCAGCACGGCCATCAGGGAATTGACTGCCCGTTGCTGGGGTTTCTATTGCTTATTGGGCCAAGATACCACTTCCGGGAGATGCTGGCAAGGGGATGGAACGTGTCATTGACAAGGACAGGCAGCCTGCTGATGGTGTCTTGTGGTGGAGGGAGATCACAGCAGAAGTGAATGGAAAAATAAAATTCTGAAAGAGATAGTCCAGCCCGTATCAGCATTTACACTGCACATGCATCTAGAGAACAGGAATCTGGCAGGTTTTACCCTGACCAGGTTCATTCCAAATCCTCACATGGTCCATATGGTACACCTGTGCCTGAATAATCTTCAACTGCATCTAAGCTGAATACTATATAAATAGCCAATTTGCAAATAAATAGCAACACCACATCAGGAAGTCACAAGCATTTCAGACACTGAAGTACAATTATAGTAACTGTTGTAATGAGGGAAATGTGGTAGTCAGTAATGTTCCTGCTAAGCTATGTGTGTGTGTGTGTGTATGTGCGTCTGTGTGTGCCTATCTGTGTACGTATGTGTGTCTATGTGTGCGTGTCTGTGTGCGTGTGTGTGCATATGTGTGTGTGTGTGTGCATATGTGTGTGTGTGTGCGCATATGTGTGTGTGTGCCTGTGAGTGTCTGTGTGCGTGTCTGTGTGCATATGTGTGTGTGTGTGCCTGTGTGTGCACATATGTGTCTGTGTGTGTGCATATGTGTGTGTGTGCATATGTGTGTGTGTGTCTGTGTGTGTGTATGGCCGAGCAGTAGCCCAGTAAGCACTCTGCAGATCTCATTCTGGGACAAATACCATGTGTCTATGTAGCCATTAAAATCTTTAAAGGGATCACGCACTGAAAGAAAACAGGCGGCACAATAGTGCCAATTTAAAGGGAACACTGACGGTCAATGAGTACATAGCAATTTCCTGCAATAAGTAATGAGATAAATGGCCAGCTATTCTGTTTCGCCAGTGCTGGTTGTGGGGTAACAATAGGCCAGGACCATAGGAAAAGCTTCTCTTCTCTTCTGTCCTTGATGCCCTAACCGAGGGGGCAGACGGGAGCTCAATTTAACATCTCACCCAAAAGATGGCAGCTGGATTCTCCACCGACATGATCTTCCGTTTCCCTGGCAGCGCACTCACACCTGCGGATTTCCCGATGGTGTGGGGGTGGCCACAATGGGAAACCCCACTGGCCGTCTGGCGGGAAGGAGGATCCCGCTGCCGGTGGGGTCGCGCCGCACCAGAAAATGGGAGCGGCGGGATGGAGAATCCCGTCCAGCATCTCTGGCAGTGCAGCACTCTCCCAGCGCTGCACAGGAGGGTCAGCCTGGGTTATGCGCTAAGATCTCTGACGTGGGACTTGAGCCTTAGAATTCAGAGATGAGAGTACTACCCACCGAGCCAAGGCGTGCGCTGCCCCCGCACTCCCCCAACAACGCCCCCTGCTTTTCTAAAAAAAACACCAGGCAGATTACTGAAAACAGATCGCAATAACTGCAAACAAATCAACGAATTGAAATAGCAAAGACTGCATGCAGCCTTTGATTTTACAATCCTCCCGTCTGCCTTTATAACCCCACCAATTGCATTGCAGATCGTAGAGTTAATTCTGTTGTCTGTCTGTAATTTAGTGCAGCAGTCACAAAGTACGTTCTATATCATTGCGCCCACATGTTTGTTTGGTGAGGGACTGAGTTATGTTGTGTTTAGATGAATTGGTTACTCACACTGACAATAATAAATAGAAATACAATAATTGAAAATCAAGAGAGATTTGAAGGGAATAAATTACATTGAGGGATTAGGATGACTTAATAAACATGGAGGGCAAAGGCAAATCAGTTTGTATCAATCACCAGATAACATTAATAGCCTGGAGTTTATTGCACCTTAGTTTTGATATACTTAGCATGAATAAACACAATGTTTTTCCTCAGGTTTCACTTTGGTCCACTTTAAGGTGGTGAATTATGCTGGGATATAATTACTTGGGAGTGGGAATCTTCACCCCAATGACCATTCTTTATTTGACAGCAAGTGTCAATAGGCCGTGTAGGCCTCACCCGCCATTCACAAATGTGCACTTGAATGAAATGAAATGAAAATCGCTTATTGTCACGAGTAGGCTTCAATGAAGTTACTGTGAAAAGCCCCGAGTTGCCACATTCCGGCGCCTGTTCGGGAAGGCTGTTACGGGAATCGAACCGTGCTGCTGGCCTGCCTTGGTCTGCTTTCAAAGCCAGCGATTTAGCCCAGTGTGCTAAACTTCACAGTGCAATTCACTGGACAGTGATCAGTTCAGGGGCCTCTCCGGATTTTGTTTCTGCTCCCTCTCACTGAGGGGTAGCCAGGCCAAAGAAAGTGCCCTCACTGCCAACCTTAGCTGGGATCAACCATCTCAGCATAGCCAAGGTAATGACATTCCTACTCTGTGTGACATCATACAGGCAGTGCATTTACCCACTGACCCATCGAACAAACTCCCCAGAGAACGTGTTCACCACTTTGAGTCTCTTTTTCACAACAGTGACTCTCTGAGAAGATGCTGACGATAGCCCATACCCAGAATAGTCTGGGATGGCCTCCACACAGAAATATGATACTGACAAAGTCACATGATTATACCCAGTGATACTTGAGATGCGGATACAGTGAAATGTTGTGATCAGTATATCCTACTCAGTAGCAAATGGCTATTCTCAACGCCTACATGCAATAATCTGGTATACTGATTGTAGCTGAAACCAAAAATAAAAAGAGAAACAGCCAATGATGCACAGCAAGTGTGGAGTTTTACAGACCCGTCACAGTGACCAGGGCAGGGTTGCAAAATGCGGCAAGCCATTCAAAAGTCCTCACTTCAGGGGGCTGGAAAATCCCGCCGGTGGGAGTGGCCATAAAATTGCCCCCCACCCAGCTATATCAGCAGTTGAAAAAGAGAATAGAAAAAGAGAGTACTATGAAAACTAATCTTCCCTTCCAATTATATTTGTTAAAGTAGGAAGTTCAGATGCCCGCTTTAACAGGTCCATTGCTGGTACCACGCGGTATGATTTCACTCTTCAGAAAATCAGTCTACATTATAACGACAACTGTACCGTATGCAACCCAATGCCAAACACACTGGGGCAAATCTTTCTCCACTGTTTTTCATAGAACTGCTGCGGTGTTCCATTAAATATTTCAAATCAGAAGATGTACCTTAAATCTCATTTATGATTAAAAAAAAAAATTAATTTGCCGATCTGGGCAGCACTGGCATGACCCATCCCTAGCTGCCCTGAGAAGCTGGTCCCGGCTCTCCCATCTGAATGCCCGGTAATGGTTTCATACAAGTGAGTAGCTTGTGGGAAAACTTCAGCGGGAAGTTGTGAGTGGTGTGAGTCTGGAGTCACTGACCAGCTAATGACGGTAAGTCCCATGCCAGGTATGGGGGAGCGGGGTGGTGTGGTGGTAATGTCATTATACTAATTCTCTGGAGTGCTGAGTTCAGATCTCACCAATGATCAGCTGGTGGAACTTAAATTCAATTGGTAAAATGTGGAATTGAAAGCCAGTCTCAGTCATTCTAATACAGGTTGACTAAATTGAACAAGCTAAGGGACAATCCAAGAGAGCAGTCCTTCGATGTGATACTGCATCAAACAAAGACAAATTGCACTTAAAACATCAAACCAAAATGTGATTAATCAGCCTCAGTAATGGTGACCATAAAAACATTGTCAATTGTTGTGAAAAGCTTTCTGGTTCCCTAACGTCCTTCAGGGAGAGAAATCTGCTGTCCTTACTCGGTCTGGCCTACATGTGACTCCAGGCCCACAACAGTGTGGCTGACTCTTAACTACCACTCTGAAATGGCAAAGCAAGCCATTCAAACCAAGGGCAATTAGAGGTGGACAACAAATGCTGATCTTGCCATTAACACCCACACCACACAAATGAATCCTGGAGGATTTCCCTGGCGGTCAATACTGTATATGTTGGATATTTATGACAACCCAACAGATTTGTTATCATTGATACCAGCTTTCTATCACCAAACTTTGTTTTTCTAAAATCGGTGTAATTTGAACTCAGATTCTATTAAACCATTGGTCCTGATCTCTGGATTCTTAATCCAGCAATATAAACATTACATGACTGTACTCGCCTGGACCAGATTTATCCAGTTTTTAAAAAAAGATTTATTATCCTGCCTAACACAAAGGGCGCGATTCAACAGCGTCCTTGTGCCCAACGTTGTGTTGGGACAAGGTAATTGAATCTCGCGAGGGGCCTCTCAAAACGTCTTGTGAGTTTTTTTTTATAAATTTAGATTACCCAATTATTTTTTCCAATTAAGGGGCAATTTAGCGTGGCCAATCCACCTACTCTGCACATTTTTTTTTTTTGGATTGTGGGGGTGAGACCCACGCAGACCCGGGGAGAATATGCAAACTCCACACGGACAGTGACCCAGAGCCGGGATCGAACCTGGGACCTCAGCGCCGTGAGGCGGTTGTGCTAACCACTAGGCCACCGTGCTGGCCGTCTTGTGAGATTTAACGGAGTCTCGCGAGAAGTGGTGATCTGGATCTCACTCCCGCTGGGTGGATTTGCCGGATTCTCCTACGCTCCACGATTCACCAGCTGCACTGGGAGACCTCGCCAGGGTGCCGATTACTGCTGTCCACACCAATGTGGACCAGTTGTAACAGCACTTGGGGGGGGGGGGTCTCCCAGACCATTGGAGATCCCCGGTTGGCCGGGCATTGGGCAGTGTGGGACTATGGCACTCCCGCTGGAACCTGGGCACCATCAGCCTAGCACTGCCACCAGCGCACCCCAGCACTGCTCAAAGTGTCCGGGTGCCAGGTTGTCATGCCAGGGGTTGGACCAGGGGGTGCTTTCCCCTAAGTGGTGGGGTGAAGGGGGGCTCGAGGACCACAGAAGACATACATTGGGTGAAGTGGGGTGGTCCGGAGGCTGTGGTGGAGTCTCTGAGGGGAGGCGAACGATTCGCCCCGATCCGCGAGTATACTTCGCTCACCGGTGAGCTGAACTCGATAATGCAGGAAATGACGCAAGTGCGGCCTTGACAGGGTGTTCCTTGCCGATTATTGATGTGGGGATTGAGATTGCATTTGTTACTGATTATTGTTTATTGTTGGGTGTAAATCTGGGAGAAAATGGGAATAAGGAGGAGAATAAAAAGGTTAAAAAAAAACTCTTTAAAGCTACACGGTCATATCGGTGGTAGATGCATGCCTGGCTGACAATAATCGGACCCATGAAACTCGGAGGTGAAAGCTGCTGATGCAGAGGACTGCTGAACTATCCTGCGTGAATAAAGAACAACATATTATGGAGCAGTGTAGCAGAGTCTGCGAGGAGTGATGTGGGTGCTTGCGGTTGTGTAAGACATATCTTGTTATATCGTATATTTAAATTTACCTATTTATTTGAAGTGTAATTTGCCTGTTAATTCATGTTAATTTACATTTGCTCTGATTTGTTTTAAAGTAAACATTACAAAAAGTCTTGCTGGTAAGTTCTTTATCTGGTGATCATTCAATAAGCTTGGTTATTTTGGTTTAGTTTTCTCTCAAGCATCATAAAAATGAAGTGGAAGGAGCTGCGCTCCGAAAGCTCGTGTTAGAAACAAACCTGTTGGACTTTAACCTGGTGTTGTAAGAAGCTATCCTTCAGATGATATAGACCATCAGATAAGACCTAACCAGTAGTTTAAGGATTTAAAATATCTTCCTTGCTTTTATAGTCTATTAATAAAGCAAAGGATCCCAAAAGCTTTTATAACAACTTTCTCAACCTTCATCTCACCTTCAAAGATCTGTGTATCTACACCCCGGCTTCTTTACCCCGCAACCCTTTCAAATTGTATCATTTCGTTCAATTTGTCTCTCTGCATTCTCCTTACCAAAATGAATCATTTTACACTTCGCTGCATTAAATTTCATCTGCTATGCACCCGTCATTTCACTATCAATGTACTCCTGAAGTCTGCTATTTGTCACCTCATTTTTGGAATTTTGTGTCAATCTGCAAACTTTGAAATTATACCATGCATACCAAAGTTTACGTCATTAATATCTTTCAGAATAAGCAGTGGTCCGAATATTGAGCCCTGGGGTACACATCTGCAAAATGTCCTCTGAAAAGCGACCATTCATCATTACTCTCTAGTTGCTGTCCCTTGGCCAATTTTGTGTTGATGCTGCCACAGTCCATGTAATCCCATGGGTTACCATGGTCTGTTGCATGATATTTTGTCAAAATTCTTTTGAAAGCCTATATGCCCAACATCAACTATTACCCTCATCGACCCTGCACTTGAAGAACTCAATCACATTAGTGAAACATATTTTCTGGCTTTCATTTTATTCGCCCGAATGCCAATGAATTTTGTTCAAGATTATCGTCTCTCTAAGTTTCCCCACAACCACTGTTCAGCTAACTGGCCTATTCAAGCTGGATTTATCCATCTTCCCATTTCTAACACGAATGTAACATTTGCAATCCTCCAGTCCTCTCGCAGCACTCTTATATCCAAGAAATATTGCAAAATTAAAGCTAGATCCTCTCCAATTTCCAACCTGATTTCCCTCAGTAACCATGAATGCATTCGATCCAGACTGGGTGACTTTCTACTTTAATGACTGCCAGCCTTCGAAGTACCTCCTCTTTATCTATTTTATCCTATCCAATGTCTCCACTGGCTCCTCCTTCATTGCTATCTTGGCAACATCCTCTTCTCTAGTGAAAATTGATGAAAAGTATTCATTAAGTACCTCAGCCATGCCCCCTGTCTCCATTAGAATATTTCCTTTTAGATCCCTAATTGGTCCTATCCTCTCTTTGTCTACCTATGATATCACCTTTCCTGTTAGGTTGTGGGTAACCTGGCAGCCAGTCCCTTATCCGGGCAGTGTTTCGAATCTTCAGCATTTTCTTCAGAGCCAAAATTCCATTACTTCCCCTGAATTGAAAAACACAGCCCATGACTCCATGGATTAAGATCTGAATTGGCTCTGAACGTTAAGTAAATCGTGTAGGGTTTTATTTTTAACATACCTGTCTAGATTTACCAGAGTATTTTAATTACTTTAAAAACCTGTAATCTGATAATCCAATCAGCAAAGCCTGCTGTGATAATTTGATCATTAAAACCACCTGAAGATATTGTAGCAGTGTTTGCATGTTTTGTTTTAGCTGCTAATCTATACTCATACTCTCCCTTTGCCTTCCCCTCTCCCCATGCTCCCTTTTTCAAATCTCTATGACTTTTGCACATGTCTTGAGTTTATTTTTTGTGTCTCATTTTAACTTATCTATCTTTAATCATCCAGGAAGCTCCACCTTTGGATCCCCCTCCTTTGCCTCTCCCTACCGTGGAAATATGCCCATCTCCTCTTTGAAATGAAAATGAAAAAATTAAAATCGCTTATTGTCACGAGTAGGCTTCAATGAAGTTACTGTGAAAAGCCCCTAGTCGCCACATTCCGGCGCCTGTCCAGGGAGACTGGTACGGGAATCGAACCGTGCTGCTGGCCTGCTTTTTTTTTTAAAGCCAGCGATTTAGCCCAGTGAGCTAAACCAGCCCCTCCCATCATTCAATTACTGTATTGTCCATTAAATTTTGATTCCAATCCATCTGAGGCACCTTGCTTTTTAACTCAGCATAGTTACCCTCTTTTAGTTAAGTATCTTTATACTTGGATATTCATGGTCCTTTTCCATAAGTATTCTAAACCTGGCTGCATTATGATCAGTGTTCCCTGAATGTTCTCCCAGTGAAACATGCTCCACTTATCTTATCCCATTTAATTTCCAAAACTAGATCCAACATTTCTTCTTACCTCACTGGGTTGGAAACACACTGGTCAAGGACTCTTCTACATGTTTTCTCTTCTATGTTTCAGAAATTCCTCCCCCTCTTCATTTTTTACTCAGTAAGAAGTCTTACAACACCAGGTTAAAGTCCAACATGTTTGTTTCAAACAGTAGCTTTCGGAGCACTGCTCCTTCCTCAGGTGAAGGAGCAGTGCTCCGAAAGCTAGTGTTTGAAATAAACCTGTTGGACTTTAACCTGGTATTGTAAGACTTCTTACTGTGCTCACCCCAGTCCAACGCCGGCATCTCCACATCATCACTTTTTACTGTTCCTATTCCAGTCCAGGTCACAATAATCAGCAGCAAAATTCATACCCCATGAACAAACTTTTCAAAATTAGTTCCTAATATTCACAGGCCCTAAAATTCTTTCACCTTTCTGCAATTTGACTGCAAATTTGTCCTCGATCCCCTTTCCACTATTTGGTGGCCTATATATAGACCCAGTCGCCTAAAAGCACCCTTATTGTTCCTCAATTATTTTATTTTATTTATTTATTGAATTTAGAATACCCAATTCATTTTTTTCCAATTAAGGGGCAATTTAGTGTGGCCAATTCACCTAGCCTGCACATCTTTGGGTCGTGGGGGCAAAACCCACGCAAACACAGGGAGAATGTGCAAAATCCACACAGTCAGTGACCCAGAGCCGGGATCAAACCTGGGATGTCAGCGCCGTGAGGCAGCAGGGCTAACTCACTGCACCACCGTGCTGCCCTCTTTGTTCCTCAATTATAATCAAATAGATTTTATCTTTCGCTTCGAAACTACATGGGCAGCACGGTAGCACAGTGGGTAGCATTGTTGCTTCACAGCTCCAGGGTCCCAGATTCGATTCCCGGCTTGGGCAACTGTCGGTCTGTGTGGAGACTGCACGTTCTCCCTGTGTCTGCATGGGTTTCCTCCGGGTGTTCCATTTTCCTCCCACAAGTCCCAAAAGACGTGCTGTTAGGTGAATTGGACATTCTAAATTCTCCCTCTGTGTACCTGAACAGGCGCCGGAATGTGGCGACTGGGGCTTTTCACAGTAACTTCATTGCAGTGTTAATGTAAGCCTACTTGTGACAATAAAGATTATTATTATTACATCATCCCTCTCCAGTGCTATAATGGTTTATTTAGTCAATACTGTCCGACCTGTCCTTTATTCCCATCCTGATTTTTCCTGAAAGCCTTGTTGCCAGGAATGTTAAGTTCCCAATCCTCCCCTTCTTTGAACCAAATATCTGTTATTGTCATTATATCAGTGTCCCATGTAGTGACGCGTCTGCAACTCATAAACCTTACTTACCGCACGCACATGCCTGAATGCACACGCATTCCAAACCCATCTTAAACTGCCTCACATTTACCGCTTGTCTAAGCATTCCTATTTCTGAACATTCCTTTCCTTTAGGAACATAGGACTTAGGAGCAGGAGTAGGCCATTTGGCCTTTTCAGCCTGTCTCGCCATTCAATGAGATTGATCTGATCTGATTGTGCTTTGATCTACACTTTCCTTTCTGCCCCATAACCCTCAACTCGCTTGTCTTTCAAAAATCTATCCAATTCAGCCTTGAATCAATTCAACGACCCCGCCCCCTCTGCTTTCTGGGGAAGAGAATACCACAGATTATCGACCCTCTGACAGAAATAAAATTACCTAATCTCCGTCGTAAAAGGGAGATTTCTTATTTTTCAACTATATCCTACAGTTCTAGTCTCCCCCTACAAGAGAAGCATCCTCCTGGTATCCACCCTTTCAATCCCCTCAGGACTCATGTTTTAATAAGATCACCTCTCATTCGTCTAAACTCCAATGGGCAAAGGCCCAACCTGTTCAACCCTTTTGCATACGATTAGTTCTTCATCCCAAGAATGAGACACGTGAACCTTCTCTGAACTGCTTCTAATGCAATGATATCCTTTGTCAAGCAGGGAGACCAAGACTGTATGCAGCATTTCTGATGTGGTCTCACTAAGCCCTTGCAGTAAAAGTTCTCAACTTTTATCTTTAGCGCTATTAGTCTGTCCCAGCCCCCTGCGCACTTTGTTTGTCCTCTCTAATGTTTCACCCTTGAGATCACCCTATTACTAAATTAGTTTAATCCCTCCCCCACAGCCCTAGTTAACCTTCCCGTGAGGACACTGGTCTCAGCTCTGTTGAGGTATGACCCTATCCACCTTGAACAGGTCCCTTCTGCTGAAACGATGCCTTAGTGAACATTCACCACATCAAACAATTCTGGCATAAAATAGGCGTTAAAATCAAAAAGTGTTGTATAGAAATGCTTCACATGGATTCTGGATAGGCAGCCAGGCATTAGAATGTGACCGAGGACTCTCTGGTTGTGAGGGTGGTGGTGGGGCCAGAAGAATCCTCATAGCGATGATTTATAACAAACGGCTTGGTGATCCCACTAGGGCCTTGACCAATAATCCTCCTTGCAGTTATGGTTGGATATTGGGAGAATCTCCACAGAATTTCCAACCTAATCTGTGGAGAAGTATAGCTCTAACTCTTCTCCCCTATCAAACAGCATTGCCAAGCTCGTCGGCAGAGAGAGTGGTTAATGGATCTGCGATGTCGAACAGTGGAGGCTGATGGGAGTGTGATCTGAGCTGTATATTATTCCGTACGTGCTCACAAGTTGGCTCTTCCATTTATTGCTCCGGCTCCAAGGAGTACACTTCCCACGTTAATGAAATCAAAGCAATATAAACCAAGGAGATTGCAAGATCTGCAGTAATCACCCTGTCTGAAATCCAGTCCAATGCTCTTGATGACGAGTCAAGTGCACCAATTTCAAAAATCTCCCCCGCAATGTTCAGGAGCTGTGTCCTACTTTATTCATCAGTAGAATGAATGCTATGGATCAATAAAGTTAATCATCTTTTTTTTGCAAAGCTTTCTCTCGCAGTGTTTTTCAAACTGTTTTGCCCGGGATCCATTTTTACCAAGCAGCCATCCTTCAGGACCCGCGGCCGCCAGACCGACCTTCGCCACCCAAACTTCATGACTCACGCCATTCTAACTTCACGACACATCATTTTCACTTACCTTTAATGTGACAGGTGAGCCTGCTTGGTCCTCATGATCTCTCTTGCTTTGTCATTCAATGTTACATTTCTGCTAAGCATTTCAGCGGATGATTTAGGTTCTCACTGCACCCATTAAAAATAATCAAGAGGTTTGTCCTCGAACTTGCCAGCTCAGTCTTCAAATGTCGTTGACCTTTTGAGAGTTTTAATCTTACATTTGCCAGTACTTCCTTGCAAATAACACACATGAGCTTTGTATCCTGATTTGCATGGGCACAATGAATAAACCCATACCTCAAGAAATTATCCGTATACTGCTTTGTCCCTGATTTCAACTTTGATTTGATTTGATTTATTGTCACATCTCACACCAGCACTGCTGGCAGCTACAAAATGGAGGAATCTCTCTCCTGTCCAGAGCGTCAGTGTACGGGGCACGTGACCTGCTCTCTGCCGCCGCTTCTGGAGAGAAGACTTCATCGATTGTTTAAAAGAATCTGCTCCTGGGTCAATTCGCTGATGTCAGGAGGAGGCAGTCTGTCTTGCTGGGCTCTGGCCTGCGCTCTGCTGAGGGGGCACGCATGCGCGGGACGGCTGGCATTCTGAAAGCCGGTCGCGGCCGGCATTTTTAAAAACAGGTCGCGGTCGTTGGGCACTTCTTCCCGTGACCGGGAACACTGTGACCGATGGACCCATGAATCTCACGACTCCCGCCTGCGACCCTGAGTTTGAAAATGACAGTTCTGTAGAATACCTTTGGCTGGATTCTCCAATCCTGGACGTCAAAATCACGTTCAGATAAACGATGGCAGCCTTTTCTGGACTTCCTGGCTCAGAGATAGGTAACTTGGTCAATAGCCGCAGCAACCGGGGGGGGGCGCGCACTATTGTAGTGTCTATTCTGTAACTTTAGAGTGTGTTAATTTGCGTTGTTGTTAAAATGCTGTGTTGTTCATGGAGGTGGGGCGAATGTATATGATTGTTAATATTATTGTTATTTTCGGTATTTTACTAAGGTGTGTCAATGTTGTATAAAATCAAAATTTTTCAATAGAAGTTATTTCAAAAAAAAAAATCACGTTCAGCGACGGGACAGAGAATCTCCAATGACGCCAAAATCGGGGGTGGCGCCGCTTTCACCCCTGAAAAGCAGTATACTCTAGGAGTACGCTGCACGCTGTATCCATTCCCTCCTTACATTGACTGAGGCTCCGTCCCGCGATGCTCTGTGTCCGACGGCGTGGGACACGTGTGGTCTCACCCGTCATGAATTTAGCATGGCGGATGTAGACTCAGTCTGGCACTGCCACAGTCAGGGGAGGGCCATTCCGTGGGCAGGAGGGGCTTCATTCGAGGCTGGGGGCACTGTGAGGGGTGGTCCGGAGTGCACGAGCAGCTGAAGGGGGGGGGGGCGGGGGGGGGGGGGAGAACTCATTTTGCAGCCCAGGTCCACGGGCTGAGTCCGCCATGAAGCACTGCTCTGGGCCGTATCGGCAGCTAGACCCCCCCCCCCCCCCCCCCCCCCCTCCGGAACAGGGAATCGGTGGTAGGTTTCGCACTAGTTCTCCTGGCGTAAAACACCACCGTTTTCACTCCAGCGTGGGGACGTAATCTCCCAAATGGAGAATTCACATCCCTATTTTGTACAGTTATATTCTTGTTGCTGTCGGGAAAGTAAAGGAATTGCCTCCGTCGTGTGGCTTAGGGAAATACAGTCCCAAAAGAAGCTGAAAAAATTTCATTAATTAAGATATTGATTCTCCAACAGCCAAACTGTTCCACCTCCCACCCGTGGGTTAAACATCTCTGTACAACCTGGCAGGCAGAGGGACCACTTGAAGCTGCAGGGAAGCAGCAGTGGAAAACTCCATACAGATCAGACTTCCAGCCGGCAAAATGGACTAACTGATGAGGTGGAAAAACTGATTTTCTTCTGTTCGGCACCGAGCAGCACATAAGCCAACCCATTTCTTCACCTACTTTTAGATCCAGCACATCAACACAGCAATTGGCACTGATGTACAGACATTATCATCATCTCTTCTGGTCCCTACAGGCCACCGGCTCCGAGGCAGTGACACTACCCACTGCACCACTCGACTGTCCTAGTGTACAGTAGCACCTTTAATATAGTGAAGCGTCCCAAGGCGCTTGAGGGGTGGGGCTTCATCAAACCAAATGTGACACCGGGCCTCATAAGGAGATATCAGGTCGGGTGAACAAAAGCTTGGTCAAAGGGGTGGATTTTACGGAACGTATAAATGGGGCAGGAAGAGGTAGATGTGCAGCGAGGTTTGGGAAGGAATTTCAGAAATTAGTATCCAGGCAGCTGAAGGCCTAACTGCTAAAGAATGCAAAATTGCGTTATGTGTTGTTTCTGTGATAAAGTCCTGCTTTTTTTTTACATTAAGCCTGACCCACAACTTCCTACCAGGGAGACAAGATAGGGGGTAGGGGAAAAGACAGATTGGATAACTACACCTCATCTGGACACTTATACCTAGACGGATGTTTGTCTGGTATTCAAAGGTATTCATGCTCAGGGGGAATCACAATTGTTTGGAGGGGGGGGGGGGGGGGGGGAGAAAGGAGGCCCTCAGCTCCCATCAGTACTATCTTGTCAGAAGATGGCAATTGTATCACAAGATAGTGATTCAAATATTTATCTTAGGAAAGGCTTGTTTGCACTGGCTTGTAATGCTCCAAGAAAGACCCATGCCTGAATAAAACACTCAAAGTGACAGATGAAAGTTGACAAAAATCATTGCATCTCATTCTCATACATCATGTTCACTATGGAGAACGACATTTTCATACATCATGTTCACTATGGAGAACGACATTTTCATACATCATGTTCACTATGGAGAACGACATTTTCATACATCATGTTCACTATGGAGAACGACATTTTCGTACATCATGTTCACTATGGAGAACAATGAACTATATTGGTTCCATGAATGTCCACGCAAGGTCTAGCAGAGACTGGTAAAACATTTGCAGTCAAATTTGTATATTTATTGCGTATGAATGAATGACCTAAGAGCATGAGGCCATTCGGCCCCTCGGGTCTGGTATGCCATTTGATAAGATCGTGGCTGATCTGATTGTGGCCTCAACTCTGTTTTCCCGTCTAACCCCTATACCCCCTGACTGCTTGTCAATCTAGAATTTATCTAATTCAGCCTTAACTTAAAAGTATGCAATAACCCAGCCTGCACCACGCTTTGGGGAAGAGATCATCGACTCACAGCCCTCTGAGGGCCACCTTCTTAAATGGGAGACCCCTTATTTTTAAACTGGATCCCCCAATTCTAGTCTGTTCCACAAGGAGGAAACATCCTTTCAGCATCCGACCCCGTCAAGTCCTCTCGGGGTCTCATATCGCGACAGTACTTCATTCGACCATAGATATAGATGTTACACAACTCTTTGCAGAAGATTTTCGGTAAGATCAGAAGATGGAAGCACCACCCCTGGGCTGTGAAAGACAATTCGAAGGAGTCTTCCTTCGGTGTCTCCCAGCAAAATGAACCTGCTTTGAGCCTAAAAGATGGCAGGGCGCTGGTGGAAGGCCGTGTGGAGAAGTAAGGGTTAAAGTTCTCGAGCAGATCAGTGAAGATTAAGCGTGAAGCAGTGGGCAAATTAAAGCTGCCTCTGAGGTACACTATAAGGGTGCGGGATCCGTGGTTTGTCCTTGTTAATTAATGAAAGCCAGACGACGCTTTAACAACTTATTTAAAAATTGGTTACTATTTAGTTACTTAAAATGATACTTTGTGACCAGAACTTCCTTAAATTGGAAACACAATAGCGGTCCGTCCGAGACAGGACGAGAGAATGTGCCAAAGGATCCCCAGCGGACTGTGGACTGAGGGAATGTGAATTAAAGGAGGAGAATTGCTGAATGTCTGAACGCACCGAGGGGGAACTTTAATCATCTTTAATGCGCGCGTTTTTTCTGTAAACGGTTGGTGGGGGAAATAAATCTGGCTGATAAACACAGCAGGTTTTTCAGCCGCAAAATTAAAAATGAATCTTCACTATTTCACCTGCCTCTTTTGCAAATGAAGATTGTTGACACTGCCCTGCCCCCCCCCCCCCCCAAAGTACAGATTAGGATGCGGGGAGAAGGGAATGTTGGGGGAATGGATGTGGGGCTGAATGAAATGGTGGTGGAAGGGGACAGGCACACCTCCCGATGGGATGCACAGTTTTAAAGACTTACTTACAGCCTGCCTCTCTGCGAATCCTTTCCTGAGGAATATGCAGGCCGGCCCGAGGAGATTGTGCATGAGGGCACAGTTGTGAGCGAGGGCGAATAAGGGCTCCTGGTACTCGCTCCCTGCAGGGGACGCTGCTGCTGCCGCCGCCGCCGCCGCCGCCACTGTCTCCTCGCATGTCCTCACTACTTTGTAGCTGCTTTTCTCTTCATGTCGAATCTTTCACACCCCGAGCAGCAGCACACATAAAACAGATTAGACTCCGGCCGGATAGACATTCATTTCTTTTTTTTTCCCCCAAAAAATGCCGAAAATCTTGCCAACAAAATAAAAGGTTTGCATGGTTTAACAAAACTTTGGGTTCGATTTAAACTGAAAAGTTCTCAAATGCAGAAAACGTCATGGACCTGCGATTTATTGGCATTGGTCGTCTACCATTGAAATATTCGATCTGCATGCAAGGCAGCACTGTACTTAAAATCCGTGCAGCATACTGTTTAGTAATTCAAATAAGTCTTAATTTGTAGCCGCTCTTATCGGTTCGACATGTGCGCAGCATTGAAGCGCCTGCTCAGGGAGGAGTTCAGTCCCTAGCAATATTCGGTAAGACCCAATCGCGGTTTTAAAATGAATTTACATTCACAAAGCATTTCCAATTACTCGCCAATAAACTCGAGATAATTATCCAGCTACAGGTCCGAGGACTGTCTCTCGGCTCAACAAATTGTTTTCCAACATGCATTGTTTTGGGTTATGAACTAAACAGGACCTTATGCAATACTGAAACGCCACTTGCATGGTATTTAGATTTTGGCACACAAAAAAAAAGGACCCCCCCCCTCCCAATTGTTCCAAATTGTGCGATTTACCTTTTTAGAGAGATTTCTTAGCGGTGATTTGACACAGTTGCCCATGCTTCTCGCAGGTGGTACTTCACACAAGAGTGGATTCCGTCCACAAACAGTCCCATCAAATGTATGTCCTACCCCAGAAAGCGAGGCGTTCCTGAATCCCCATCCATGAGGGTGGTAGGTAGGCAGAGTGTGCTGGAGCTGCCTCTGTGTGTTGATGGAGATGAGGTGGTGGACGTGTAATCCAGCGAGGATTAGTGAAACTAATAAATTATTGCAGTGACGAAGGACGGATTTTGAATGGGATTTGGAGCCTGGGGACCAAGTGACTTTTAATGATCATTCGGGGAAATGAAGACCTCTCTCTCCCCCTCTCTGGATTGTTGCGGATTCTGATACAATGCAAGCTGCAACACTTCCAGATATGACTGAGCATCAGTGACGAGACAGTAAGTATATCGGCGCAGCATCGATCAGAATCGTTGGCATGTTGTTTACCAATGGAATTGCAAACTTCACGGTTCTGGGGATCGGGTCATTGTGCCGGCTGAGTGAGTGTAACCTCTGCAAAAATAAAAACTCACCGACTCTTCCTAGTGTGCGACAGTATTGCGAATTCCTCTGCTCAAAATGGGTGAGATTTGGGGCTCTGCTCAGTGTACATAGAGTCAGGCTACAGATAAGAAAGCAAATACACCTTCAGGACATTCATGACCCGAGGACGAAAGAAACTCAGACCAATTCTAACCGCGCAGCTCAAAAGCAAAATGACCCTTGAGGATTTTAAAACAAAATCACATTTGGGGGTTTATGAAGGCAGATCTCCACTTGACACAAAATCTTTCCGAGCAGTGAAATATTGCATCGTCCAGCAATTTGAAACGAAGTGGCACAAATAACATCAGGTTAAAGTCCAACAGGTTGGACTTTAACCTGGTGTTGTAAGACTTCTTACTGTGCTCACCCCAGTCCAACGCCGGCATCTCCACATCACAAATAACATGGCAAGATTAGGGTTCGATGCTGAAAGCGTGCATTATTAAATAATCTAAAGTAAGTGGTTTTGGGTTAAAAGGGATAGACTGTGTAAATCCACCACCTTTTGCCGCCTGAAATGCCCGATACCTCCGGACACACTCGTTCACTAGACTGCCTGCTTTTAATTTAAAAAAAGGTAAAGGGAATATTTTGGTATTGGTATAGATTAGTGGGATATATAGATATAATGCAATGCCTGCCCTGATATAGTGCAATGTCCAAGTGCAATGTTCACAGCTACAACCCAATTTGTACTGGGACAAACAATACATTCTTGCAGATCTGGTCATTCTGGTGGTTCTGGGCAAAGGGGGCAACATCACAGTAAACTAGGGATCATGGGTGGGATTCTGCGGGAATCGGTGGGGCGGGCAACTCCGGTGGGAAGGAGTGGCTTGAACCACTCCGGTGTCAGGCCACCCCGAAGGTGCGGAATCCTCCGCACTTTCAGGGGCTAGGCCGGCGCCAGAGTGGTTTGCGCTGTGCCAGCCGGCGCTGCAGGGCCTCTGCCGGCCGGCGCGAGTTGGCGCATGCGCGAGAGTGCCAGCATGTGCTGGCGTCAACCCAGCGCATGCACAGGGAGGTTCATCTCCACGTCGGCCATCCCGGAGGAATAGAGTGCCCCCACCGTGCCCCCCCCCCCCCCCCCCCGGCCAGATCCCTCCCTAGGATCCCGGAGGCCACACAGAGAGCCAGGTCCCGCCGGTAAGTACCTGTTGTAATTTACGTCAGCGGGACTGGCCTAAAACGGGCGGCCATTTGGCCCATCGCGGGCAGGAGAATCGACCGGCACGGCACGATTCCCTCCCCCGCCAAATCTCCAGCGCCGGAGAATTCAGCAGCCGGCGGGGCGGGAGTCACGCCGCCCCCCCCCCCCCCCCCCCACCCCGGCGATTCTCCGACCCGGCGGGGGGTCGGAGAATCCCGCCCCTAATCTCTGAGCCCTTGCCATTATCAAACAGCGGATTCCTCCACTGCTGGGTGGTATGGATGCATGATCCAGTTGGAAAGCGGAGCTGGCACAAACAGCTGAAGACCCTACTCCTGCTCCTATCTTCCTATCAATGGTACAGATCTTCAAGAATCCTCCAGGGTGTGTACTATGCCAACCTCAATACACCGAACATGCAGGTAATCAAGATATTTTGTTAAAACAGGCTCCAGGATGTGTCAAGCCACATTACAGCCAATGAAATAGTTATGAAGTGTGATTGCTATTGTAATGTTTAAATGTGGCAGCCAATTAATACATAGCAAGCCCCCACTGATAGCAATGTGATAAATGGTCATATCATCCCTTTTGTTGATTATGTTGGTCAATGGACGCATATTGGCCAGAGCACTGGGGAGAAATCCCCGTCTTGAAGTCAAGAAATGTCACAAGATCATTTACGTCCACCTGGATGAGCAAACTGGGCCTCAGGTTAATGTCTCAGGATCTTACATGTTTTAATTAAATCACTTTTTACTTTTTTTGACTCCAGCGGATACAAGCCTTGCCTGTCCAACCTTTCCTCATAAGACAACCTCATATCCCACTCCTGACTTTCCCCTTTTGGTTAAAAACTGGACAAGTTGGGCCAAAGGGCCTGTTTTCATGCTGTAAACTTCTATGACTGCCCATTCCAAGTACTACTCTGGTCAACCTTCTCTGAACTGATTCCGACACAAATACACGTTTCCTTACCAATACTGTACACAGTACACCAAACATGGTCACACTAATGCCTTGTATAACCGAAGCAGTCACAACCTTCTTACTTTTGTATTAAATTGCTCTTGCAATAAATTGTAACATTCTTTCAGCTTTCCAAATTGTTGTACCTGTATACTAACCTTTTGTAATTCATGCATTAAGACACCCAGATCACTTTGTATTTCTGGGCTCTGCAATCTCCCCATTTAGATAATATGCTTCTCTTTTCTTCTTCCTGTCGAAATGGACAATTTCACATTTTACCACATTACACTCCATTTGCCAGGCCCTTGCTCACTCACTTAACCTTCTTATGTCCTCCTCACAACTTACTTTCCTACCTATCTTAGTACCATCCGCATATTTGGAAATCAACCCATCCATAGAGCCATAGAATCCCTACAGTGCAGAAGGAGGCCATTTGGCCCATCGGGTCTGCACCGACCCTCTGAAAGAGCACTCTCATTTGGCGGACTCCCCAGCCCCATCTCCGCAACCCTGTAACCTGCACAGCTTTGGACTTGATGGAACCATCAATTCACCAGACACGTGTTTCCAATATGAATCTAGGCTTTAATCGACTTACTTCAGAGCCAGCCTGTTACCCGTTGATGAACTCTTAGTGAACTCAGGCTGACTCTGGACAAGGATATTTATACAGCTGCACTAGAGGGAGCAGTCGTGGGCGGAGCCACGGGGGGACCCCAGTACAAGTTCCTGCGTACTCCCAGCGCTACTCCCCCTAGTGGTAGGATAGCGCTACTGCGCTTAAAAAGACAGTGTGAATTATCATATATATATATATTACATTCACCACATTCACCCCCTGCAAAAAAAATCAAGTCCGGCGGGGGGTGGTGGCCTACAACGTCAGTCTGTCCAGTGGTCGAATTGTCCGTTGTGATCTGCGGAGCACCGGGGTTGCAGCCTTTTGCAGTGGCTGGATGGGTGTTGTGTGCTGGGGTACGATGGCGGACTCCAGGGAGGGTTGTATCCGAGCTTCATACTCTCCTGGTTCGATCGGGGACTGGGGGCGCTGGGGGATGGCCGGGGCGTGGGCGCGGAACTGGTGGAGCGAGCTCGTGGGCTCGGGAGCGCGAGGGGGCAGCAGCATGGGGTGTAGGGTGAGAGGTCCTTCTGTGGGGTTAGAGGGGGTGCTGGATCCAGCGGGTGCCAGATCCCGGAGGTATACCGTGTCCTGACGGCCGTCAGGGAACTCGACGAATGCGTACTGGGGGTTGGAGTGGAGCAGGCGCACCTTCTCAACAAGGGGGTCGGTTTTGTGTGCCCTGACGTGTTTCCTCAGAAGTACGGGGCCCGGTGTCCTCAGCCATGCCGGAAGTGGGACCCCCGTGGTAGTGCCCCTGGAAAAAATGAAGAGCCTCTCGTGAGGGGTCTGGTTGGTCGCCGTGCACAAAAGGGACCTAATAGCGTGGAGCGCGTCTGGGAGGACTTGCTGCCACTGGGAGACTTGGAGCTTTCTAGACCGGAGGGTCAGTAGGACGGTCTTCCAGACCATCGCGTTCTCCCTTTCCACCTGCCCGTTCCCCCTGGGGTTGTAGCTGGTAGTCCTGCTCGAGGCAATGCCCTTGTCGAGCAGGTACTGACGCAGCTCGTCGCTCATGAAGGACGAACCCTGGTCGCTTGTGTACGTAGCTGGGGAAACCAAACAGGGTGAAGATGCTATGCAGGGCCCTAATGACTGTGTGGGAGGTCATGTTGGGGCACGGGATAGCGAATGGGAAACGGGAGAAGTCGTCTACGACGTTTAAAAAGTAAACGTTCTTGTTAGTTGAGGGGAGTGGCCCTTTGAAATCAATCGCGAGGTGTTCAAATGGCCTAGAAGCCTTGACCAGGTGGGCCCTGTCTGGTCTATAGAAGTGCGGTTTGCACTCCGCACAGATCGGGCAGTCCCTGGTGACTGCTTTTACCTCCTCGTTGGAGAAAGGCAGGTTTCGGGCCCTGATGTAGTGGACGAGCCGGGTGACCCCCGGGTGGCAGAGGTCATTGTGGATGACTTTTAATCGGTCGATCTGCGCGCTGGCGCATGTCCCGCGGGATAGGGCATCCGGAGGCTCGTTGAGCTTCCCCCGTCGATATTTGATATCGTAACTGTAGGTGGAGAGTTTGATCCTCCACCTCAGAATTTTGTCGTTTTTTATTTTGCCCCTTTGCGAGTTGTCGAACATGAAGGTAACCGATCTTTGGTCGGTGATGAGGGTGAACCTCCTACCTGCGAGGTAGTGCCTCCAGGGACGGATAGCCTCCACAATGGCTTGTGCTTCCTTCTCGACTGAGGAGTGTCGGAGTTCTGAAGCGGAGAGGGTACGGGAGAAAAATGCGACTGGTCTCCCTGCCTGATTTAACGGGGCTGCTAGAGCTACCTCTGAGGCGTCGCTCTCTACCTGAAAGGGGGGGATTCATCCACCGCCCACATGACCGCTTTGGCGATGTCCTCCTTGATGCCGTCGAAGGCCTGGCGTGCCTCGGCTGACAGGGGAAATCGTGTGGCCCTAAAGAGTGGGCGGGCTTTGTCCGCATATTGAGGGACCCACTGGGCGTAGTAGGAAAAGAAGCCGAAGCACCGTTTGAGGGCCCTGGGGCAATGGGGGAGGGGGAGTTCTAAGAGGGGGAGCATACGGTCCGGGTCTGGGTCCAGGACTCCGTTTTACACGATATAGCCGAGGATGGCTAGTCTGGTTGTGCGGAAAACGCATTTCTCCTTGTTGTACGTGAGGTTCAGTTTCTGTGCCGTCTGGGGAAAACGGTGGAGGTTGGCGTCGTGGTCCTGCTGGTCATAGCCGCAGATGGTGACATTGTCCAAGTACGGAAACGTGGCCCGCAGCCCGTACTGGTCCACCATTCGGTTCATTGCCCGTTGGAACACCGAGACCCCATTAGTGACGCCGAAAGGGACCCGGAGGAAATGGAAGAGGCTGCCATCAGCCTCGAACGCCGTGTAGTGGCGGTCCTCCGGGCGGATTGGGAGCTGGTGGTATGCAGACTTCAGATCCACCGTGGAAAAGAGCCGGTATTGGGCGATCTAGTTTACCATGTCTGCAATCCTGGGGAGGGGATACGCGTCGAGGAGCGTAAATCTATTTATGGTCTGACTGTAGTTGACCACCATACGGAATTTTCCCCCGGTCTTAACGACCACCACCTGAGCTCTCCAGGGACTATTGCTGTGCTGGCCTCTATAACCCCCTCACTGAGTAGCCTTCGGACCTCTGCTCTGACAAATGCCCTATCCTGCAGGCTATACCGCCTGCTACGAGTGGCTACGGGTTTACAGTCCTTTGTGAGATTGGCTAAGAGAGGAGGGGGGGGGGGGGGGAATTCGCAACGTAGCGAGGCTGCAGATAGTGAGTGGGGGCAGGGGCCCTCCGAAGCTGAGGGTGAGGCTCTTGAGGTTATATTGAAAGTCTAGGCCTAATAAGAGTGGCGCGCAGAGTTCGGGCAAAACGTAGAGTTTGAATTTCGAGTAGCTAGCGCCTCGGATTGTGAGTGTCGCGGCGGTGCGCCCCTGGATCTGGACCGAGTGGGAGCCTGAAGCGGGCGAGATAGTTTGCTGCACGGGGAAAACGGGGAGCGAACAGCGTCTTACCAGGTCTGGATGTATGAAGCTCTCCGTGCTCCCGGAGTCGAAGAGGCATGGCGTTTTGTACCCGTTGATATGGACCTCTGCCATCGAGTTTCGTAGATTCTTTGGTCGTGATTGGTCCAGGGTGACCGCGCTGAGTTGCGGGTAGTCGGCGGCTCGATCAGCTGTGCTGGAGTGGCCCCGTGATGACTGCCCTCTGAGTTCATAGTCGAATTCGAATTCTTCCGCAGAGTTGTCCGAGCGCGGAGATGACGATCGGGCCCGTGGATCGCACGTGGCGGGCGGCAAGGAAGATGGCGTCCAAGATGGTGGCCCCCATGAGTCGCACGTGGCCGGCCGCGTGGTGGAGGTTTTCCAAGATGGCGGCCCCCATGTATCGCACGTGGCTGGAGGGGGCGGAGTCGGGGCATAGGCCGCAGCGTTTCGGGCCCCGCGGGCCTGGGAGTGAGGGGAGCGATTACTTCGAGTAGCTGGGGAGTTGGAAGCTGGGGCTCTTTTAGCGAGGCATACTCTTGATAATGCCCTTTTCGCCCGCAGCTGCATGTCGTGTTGTGGGCAGGGCAGTGCTGCCGCGGTGCTGGTTCTAGCCGCAGAAATGGCTGGCTGGAGCAGCATAGTGGCTGGCTGGGGCAGCATAGTGGCTGGCTGGAGCAGCATAGTGGCTGGCTGGGGCAGCATGGTGACTGGCTGGGGCAGCATAGTGGCTGGCTGGAGCAGCATAGTGGCTGGCTGGGGCAGCATAGTGGCTGGCTGGGGCAGCATGGTGGCTGGCTGGGGCAGCATAGTGGCTGGCTGGGGCAGCATAGTGGCTGGCTGGAGCAGCATGGTGACTGGCTGGGGCAGCATAGTGGCTGGCTGGAGCAGCATAGTGGCTGGCTGGAGCAGCATAGTGGCTGGCTGGAGCAGCATAGTGGCTGGCTGGAACAGCATAGTGGCTGGCTGGAGCAGCATAGTGGCTGGCTGGAGCAGCATAGTGGCTGGCTGGAGCAGCATAGTGGCTGGCTGGAGCAGCATAGTGGCTGGCTGGAGCAGCATGGTGACTGGCTGGGGCAGCATAGTGGCTGGCTGGAGCAGCATAGTGGCTGGCTGGAGCAGCATAGTGGCTGGCTGGGGCAGCATGGTGGCTGGCTGGAGCAGCATAGTGGCTGGCTGGGGCAGCATGGTGGCTGGCTGGAGCAGCATAGTGGCTGGCTGGAGCAGCATAGTGGCTGGCTGGAGCAGCATAGTGGCTGGCTGGGGCAGCATAGTGGCTGGCTGGGGCAGCATAGTGGCTGGCTGGAGCAGCATAGTGGCTGGCTGAAGCAGCATAGTGGCTGGCTGGAGCAGCATAGTGGCTGGCTGGAGCAGCATAGTGGCTGGCTGGGGCAGCATGGTGGCTGGCTGGAGCAGCATAGTGGCTGGCTGGAGCAGCATATTGGCTGGCTGAAGCAGCATAGTGGCTGGCTGGGGCAGCATGGTGGCTGGGCGGCCGCCAGCGCCGGCCCTAGGGTTGCTGGCACCCTGGGCAAGCTGAACTTCGGCGCCCTTCGTGAGGGGGGCTCCGTTCACCGGGTGGGGGGGGGGACGCCGGAGTGACCTGGTACATGATCGGGACCCACCGATCGGCGGGCCGGTCTCTCTGTCGGCAGGCCTCCTTTCTTCCACCGGCGAGCCTGGATCCATCCACCATGTTTGTGCGGGGCGGCCTGGGGAGGGCGGCCACCGCGCATGCGCGGGACCCGAGTCTTTTACGCGGCGCCGGGTCTCTGACGCCGGTCACGCACTCCTTGATGGCGCCCCCTACCAAATGGCGCCCCGGGCGACTGCCCGAGTTGCCGGTACCTTGAGCCGGCCCTGGCGGCCGCGTAGCACAGGCCTGGGGGAGTCGCTGGTCGGGGGCCCATGATTGGGTCGCGGGGTCTGCGGGGAACGAGTTAAGGTTGTGGAAGGAGACCTCCATCGTGGTAGCAGCTTCCACAGTCATTTCTAAGTCCTGGGACCCCTTTTCCAGCAGTCGTTGGCGCACATAGTTAGACCTGAGGCCCGCTACAAAAACATCGCGTACAGCAAGTTTCCTGTATTCAGCCGCAGTAACCGCTTGGTAATTATAGTAATTGGACAAATTATTGAGTTCCCTTGGAAATTCGGCGAGTGATTCTGTAGGCCGCTGGCGACGAGTCGTGAACACATGGCGAGCGTAAACTTCATTAATAGTCCTTACATAAATTTTATCGAGGACTGCTAGCGCTGCAGTATATGAACTGGCCGACTTTAGTTGCGTAGAGATTCTGTGGCTCACCCTCGCGTGCAGTAGACTTAGCTTCTGATCCTCTGTCGTTTCGGCTGTGCTCGCTTCTGCCAGGTAGGCCTTGAAGCACCGCATCCAGTGGGAGAAGATTTCTTTAGCCTCTGCATCCTGCGGGTCGAGTTCCAGGATCCAGGCTTGATGGCCGATTCCATAATCGATCTTTCCTGTTCTTAAGTCGATTAAATTGATGGAACCATCAATTCACCAGACACGTGTTTCCGATATAAATCTAGGCTTTAATCGACTTACTTCAGAGCCAGCCTGTTACCCGTTGATGAACTCTTAGTGAACTCAGGCTGACTCTGGACAAGGGTATTTATACAGCTGCACTAGGGGGAGGAGTCGTGGGCGGAGCCACGGGTGGAGCCCAGTACAAGTTCCTGAGTACTCCCAGCGCTACTCCCCCTAGTGGTAGGATAGCGCTACTGCGCTTACAAAGACAGTGTGAATTATCATATTATATATATATTACATTCACCACAGGACTCTCAGGAGTAACTTAGCATGGTCAATCCACCTAATCTGCACATCTTTGGACTGTGAGAGGAAACTGGAGCACCAGGAGGAAACCCACTCAGACAGGGGGAGAATGTGCAAACTCCACACAAATAGTCACCCAAGATTGGAATTGAACCCGGGTTCCTGGCACAGTGAGGCAGCAGTGCTAACCACTGTGCCACCATGCCACCCACTGCCTTCATCCAAGTTATTAATATAAATTGTAAACAGTTGAGGTCCCAATGCAGATCCCTGTGACATATCACTCGTTACATTTTGCGAACCTGAAAAAGACCCATTTTTGCCTATTCTCTGCTTCCTGTTAGCCAGCCAATTTTCTATCCATGCATGTATGTTACCCGCTACAACATGAGCTTTTATTTTCGTAATAACCTTTGACGTGGCACTTTATCAAACGCCTCAGGGAAATCTAGGTATAGTACATCCATCAGTTCCCCTTTATCCACAGTGCATGCTATTTCCGCAAAGAACTCCAGTAAGTTGGTTAAACATGATTTCCCCTTCACAAAACCATGTTGACTCTGCCTGATTGCCTTGAGGTTATCCAAGTGCCCCACCATAACTTCTTTAATAATAGCAACTAACAAATTACTACGACAGATGTTAAGCCTGTCTTTCTGTCTCCCTCCCTTTTTGATTAATGAAGTTACATTTGCTATATTTCAATCTAATGGGACCTTCCTTGAATTTAGGGAGTTTTAGGACATTAGAATCTCATAGAATCCCTACAGTGCAGAAGGGGGCCATTTGGCCCTTCGAGTCTGCCCCGGCCCTTGGAAAGAACACTCTACTTAAGCCCACACCTCCACCCTGTAACCCAGTAACCCCCACCTAACCCTTTTGACACTAAGGGGCAATTTATCATGGCCAATCCACCTAACCTGCACATCTTTTGACTGTGGGAGAAAACCGGAGCACCCGGAGGAAACCCCCACAGACACGGGAAGAAAGTGCAAACTCCACACAGGCAGTCTCCTGAGGGTGGAATTGAAACCGGGACCCTGGAACTGTGAGGCAGCAGTGCTAACCAATGCATAAACTATCTCACTAGACATTTCTTTTAAGACTCTAGGATTAAGTCCTTCAGGACCTGGGCCGCAGCTCCAACAATTTACTCAGTACCACTTGTCTGGTGATTGTTATTTTGCTGAGTTCCTCCCTCCCTTCCATTTCTTGATTTATAGCTGCTTCTGGGATGTTACTTGTATCCTCTATAATTTTAATAATCTTTATTGTCACAAGTAGGCTGACATTAACACTGCAATGAAGTTACTGTGAAAAGCTCCTAGTCGCCACATTCCGGCGCCTGTTCGGGTAAATGGGAGAATTCAGAATGTCCAATTCACCTAACAGCGCGTCTTTCAGGACTTGTGGGAGGAAACTGGAACACCCGGAGGAAACCCATGCAGAGGGAGAACGTGCTGACTCCACACAGTAAGAAGTCTTACAACACCAGTTTAAAGTCCAACATGTTTGTTTCAAACACTAGCTTTCGGAGCACTGCTCCTGCCTCAGGTGAAAGCTAGTGTTTGAAACAAACCTGTTGGACTTTGACCTGGTGTTGTAAGACTTCTTACTGTGCTCACTCCAGTCCAACGCCGGCATCTCCACATCATGACTCCACACAGACAGTGACCCAAGCCGGGAATCGGACTGGGACCTTGGCTCTGTGAAGCAACAGTACTAATCACTGTGCTACCGTGCTGCCCTCAGTGCTGCCCTATAGTGAAGACAGATATAAAATACCCTTTTCAGTTAATCTGTCATATCCTTGTTTTCCATGATCAATTCTCTAGGCTCATTTTCTATAGGACTAATGCTCACTTTGTTAACTCATTGCTATTTAAACTATTTATAGAAACTCCAAATATTTGTTTTTATATTTCTGGCTAACTTTCACTCATGCTCTAATTTTTTTCCTTCTCATTAATGTTTTTGCCATCCTTTGTTGTTCCTTATACTCTGTCCAGTCTTCTGACCTGCCACCGATCTTTGCACAATTATGCGTTTTTCTCTTGAAGTTTGATTCTTTCTTTATCTAGTTAACCATAAATGGTGAGTCCATCCCTTGGACTTTTTCTTATTCATTGGAATTTATTTATTCTGTGTAATATGAAATATCCCCTAAAATGATTGCCACTGTACCTCTATCTTTTTTTGATAAACAATTTTATTAAGACATTTTGGCACAATAAACAACAATAATATAAAACAGTGCGCAAAAAACAATCGTTTTAGTGCAAGAAACCCAGCTCCCCTCCCACAAGGACCAGCCTGACTCCCCCCCTAACCTACGTTACCCTCCTAACCCCTCCCCCGCTGCTGGCGATTAATTTTCATTTTCTGCGAAGAAGTCAATAAATGGTTGCCACCTCCGGGCGACGCACACAGTGACCCTCTCAAAGCGAACTTAATCTTCTCCAGACTGAGAAAGCTCGCCATATACGATAGCCAGGCCTCCGACTTCAGAGGTTTTGAGTCCCTCCATGCCAGCAGAATGCGTCGCCGGGCTACCAGGGAAGCAAAGGCCAAACCGTCAGCCTCTCTCTCCCCCTGGACTCCCGGGTCTTCTGAAACCCCAAAAATAGCCACCTCTGGACTCATCACCACCCCTGTTTTCAGTACCCGGGACAAAACGTCCGCGAACCCCCGCCTGTACCCCCTGAGTTTTGGACATGCCCAAAACATGTGGACATAGTTCGCCGGCCCTCCCGAACATCTGGCGCACCTGTCCTCATCCGGGCCACTGTCATGTGGGCCCAGTGGACGATCTTGAATTGAATCAGGCTGAGCCTGGCGCATGTTGCGGTCGCGTTTATCCTACTCAACGCCTCTGCCCATAAGCCCTCTTCCATCTCACCCTCGAGCTCCTCTTCCCACTTAAGCTTCAGCTCCTCGGTCTGTGACTCCTCCGCTCCCATAAGTTCTTTATATATATCCGAGACTCGGGACTTCCGGTTGCGGCAATGCGGAGCTAAGCGGCACGTTAGGCAGCTCCCGCTTTAAAAGGACTTGTGGGCTCTTTTAAGGGCCCCAAACGGCGCTGATTCGACGATTCCTGGTGGATAAAGGGGTCTGGAGCAAAACCCCCTGGGATTTATGGTTCGGACTCGAAGTGGGGCGAGGAGAAAAACGGCAGCAGCTCCCCTGGAAAAGCGGGGGAAGGCGGACAAAATGGCGGCCGGTGGAGCCCCTGAGGAGTGGAGGCAGTGGGCTGAGGAGCAGCAGGCGGCCCTTCTGCGCTATTTCAGCTGAAAGGGGAGTTGTTGGAATCCCTGAAGGTGACGACGAGTAAGCTGCTGGAGACCCAGATAACCCAGGGTGCAGCGATACTCGAGTTGCAGCAGCAGGCCTCTGAGCGCGAGGAGGAGGTTTCGGCCCTCGTGGGGAAGGTGGAGATACACGAGGCACTTCATAAAAAGTGGCAAGACCGGTTTGAGGAGATGGAGCTTCGGTCACAGAGGAAGAACCTGCGGATCCTGGGCCTCGAGGAGGGGCTGGAGGGGTTGGATCTGCCGGCCTATGTGACCGTGATGTTGAACTCGCTGGTGGGGGCAGGATCCTTCCATCTGCCCCTGGAGCTGGAGGGGCCCATAGAGTGCTGGCCAGGCGGCCTAAGGCGAATGAACCCCCACGGGCGGTGCTGGTGCCGTTCCATCGGTTCAGCGACCGGGAGTGTGTTCTCCGATGGGCCAAGAAGTTGAGGAGCAGTAAGTGGGAGAATTCGGTAGTGCGTATCTACCAGGACTGGAGTGCGGAGGTGGCCAAGCGGAGAGCCGGGTTTAACCGGACGAAGGCGGTGCTCCATGGAAAGCAGGTGAAGTTCGGCATGTTGCCACCTGCGCGCCTGTGGGTCACCTACAAGGACCGGCATCACTACTTTGAGTCCCCGGAGGAAGCGTGGGCCTTTGTGCAGGCTGAAAAGCTGGACTCGAACTAGAGATTGGGGGCGGTGGGAGTTTTTCTATTCTATTCATGTATCATTGGTTATGCAGTAGCGGGTTATTCTGTTTGTTTTTGTTTTTTTTCTCTCGCTTTCGGACGATGTGGGTTATGGTTTCGTGTTCTAAGGGGGGTACTGGGGTTTGTGGGTGATCTGTGTCTTTGTTTGTATGGAGTTGATGGTCGAGTTGGGACTGCAGTTTGGGAGCTGCGTTGGTGGGGTGGGGCAGTGTGAACGCGCGGGCTTTTCTCTGGTTTCACGCGTTGCGGGACGAGGGGGTGGAGCTGATGGCGAAGGGCGTGGCTATTAAACCAGGTTTCCCGCGCTGAAGCGGTGCCCAGGAGCTGATGCAGGGGAGGAGGGGGGACCTCATATCAGGAGGGGTCGGAGTTAGAGCGGGAACTGCCGGGGTCAGCAGAAGTCAGCTGGCTCCCGGGAGTACAGTGGGGGGAGAGTCGTGGCTAGGAGGGGTCCTAGCCTGGGGGGGGGGGGGGGGGGGGGGGGGGTGGATACCGGGTTGCTGCTGGATTGGTCGGGGTGAGGTTCTATTGCCGTGGGAAACGGGCCGAATGGGTGAGCAGTCGATGGGTTATGGCTAGTCGAGGGGGGCGGGGTGCCCCCTGATCCGGCTGATTACGTGGAACGTGAGGGGGTTGAATGGACCCGTTAAGCGGGCCCGGGTGTTTTCGCTTCTAAAGGGGCTGAAGGCGGACGTGGCCATGCTCCAGGAGACCCACCTGAAGGTGGCAGACCAGGACCGTCTGAGGAAGGGGTGGGCGGGGCAGGTTTTCCACTCAGGGCTCGACTCGAAGAACCGGGGGGTGGCGATCCTGGTGGGGAAGAGGGTGGCGTTTGAGGCGTCTGAGGTTGTGGCTGATAGTGGCGGCAGATATGTGATGGTGAGCGGTAGGCTGCAGGGGGAGAGGGTGGTATTGGTTAATGTGTACGCCCCAAATTGGGATGGTGCTGGTTTCATGAGGCGTATGTTGGGCCGCAATCCTGGCCTGGAGGCGGGGGGCTTGATCATGGGGGGGGACTTCAATATGGTGCTGGATCCCCTACTGGATCGTTCTAGTTCAAGGACAGGCAGGAGGCCAGCGGCTGCCAAGGTATTGAGGGGGTTTATGGACCAGATGGGAGGAGTGGATCCCTGGAGGTTCGGGAGGCCGAGGGCTCGGGAGTACTCTTTTTTCTCCCATGTGCACAGGGTTTAATCCCGCATTGATTTCTTTGTTCTGAGCAGGGGACTGGTCCCGAGGGTGGAGGAGGCCGAATATTCGCTATCGCAATTTCGGACCATGCTCCGCATTGGGTGGATCTGGAGATGGGGGAGGCGCGGGACCAGCGCCCGCTTTGGCGTCTGGACGTGGGGTTGTTGGCTGATGAGGAGGTGTGTAGGAGGGTTAGGGATGTATCGAGAGGTACCTCAAGGCCAATGATACTGGGGAGGTCCAGGTGGGGATGGTGTGGGAGGCTCTGAAGGTAGTGATTAGGGGGGATCTGATATCCATCCGAGCCCATAGGGAGAGGGGGGAGAGGAGGGAGAGGGAGAGACTAGTAGAAGAGCTGTTGAGTGTGGATAGGAGGTACGCGGAGGCCCCGGAGGAGGGATTGTGGGGGAACGGCGTAGCTTGCAGGCCAAGTTCGATTTATTGACCACCAGAAAGGCGGAGACACAGCGGAGGAAGGCGCAGGGAGCGGTCTATGAGTATGGAGAGAAGGCGAGCAGGATGCTGGCGCACCAGCTGCGTAAGTGGGAGAGAGATTGGTGGAGTGAAGGATAGAGATGGGAATGTGGTGCGGCAGAGGTCAATGAGGTCTTTAGGGACTTCTATAGGGAACTGTACCGGTCGGAGCCGCCGGCAGTGGGAGGGGGAATGGAGAATTTTTTGGACAGGCTCCGATTTCCAAGTGTGCAGGAGGAGCAGGTGGAGGGACTGGGGGCGCCGATCGAGTTGGAGGAGCTGGTCAGTGGGATTGGCCACATGCAGTCGGGGAAGGCGCCGGGACTGGATGGGTTCCCGGTTGAATTTTATAAGAAATATGCGGACCTGCTGGGCCCCCTGTTGGTCAGGACCTTTAACGAGGCCTGGGAGGGGGGTGTTCTGCCCACGACAATGTCTCGGGCACTAATCTCCCTGATCCTGAAGCGTGATAAGGACCCCTTGCAGTGCGGTTCATACAGGCCGATTTCACTGCTGAATGTAGACGCCAAGTTGCCGGCGAAGATCTTGGCCACTAGAATAGAGGACTGTGTGCCGGGGGTGATACATGAAGATCAGACGGGTTTTGTGAAGGGGAGGCAGCTGAACACTAATGTGCGAAGGCTGCTAAATGTGATAATGATGCCGGCAGCAGAAGGAGAGGCGGAGATTGTGGTGGAATTGGATGCGGAGAAGGCCTTTGACAGGGTTGAGTGGGGGTACTTGTGGGAGGTGTTGGAAAGGTTCGGGTTTGGGGTGGGGTTTATTAAATGGGTGAGGTTGCTGTACGAGGCCCCGATGGCGAGTGTAGCGACAAATGGGAGGAGGTCCGAGTACTTCAGGCTCCACCGTGGGACGAGGCAGGGGTGCCCCCTGTCCCCCTTGCTTTTTGCGTTGGCAATAGAGCCTCTTGCCATGGCTCTCAGGGAGTCGGGGAGGTGGAGGGGTTTGGTGCTGGGTGGGGAGGAGCACCGAGTGTCGCTGTATGCGGACGACTTGCTGTTGTATGTAGCAGACCCGGTGGGGGGAATGCCGGAGGTGATGGAGATTCTTGCTGAGTTCGGGAGTTTCTCGGGATATAAATTGAACCTGGGCAAGAGTGAGCTGTTTGTCGTGCACCCGGGAGATCAGGAGGAGGGGATCGGTAGGCTCCCACTAAAGAGGGCAGTGAGGAGTTTTAGGTACCTGGGGGTTCAGGTGGCTAGAAGCTGGGGGACTCTGCACGACCTCAATTTTACTAGGTAGGTGGAGCAGATGGAGGAGGAATTTAAAAGGTGGGACATGCTGCCGTTGTCGTTGGCGGGTAGAGTACAGTCCTTTAAAATGACGGTGCTCCCGAGGTTTTTGTTTTTGTTTCAGTGCCTCCCCATTTTCGTTCCGAGGGCCTTTTTTAGGAGGGTGAACAGCAGCATTCTGGGATTTGTTTGGGCGCATGGGACTCCGAGGGTGAAGAGGGTTTTTTTGGAGCGGGGCAGGGATAGAGAGGGCTGGCGCTGCCCAACCTCTCTGGGTACTATTGGGCGGCTAATGTCTCGATGGTACGCAAGTGGGTAATGGAGGGGGAGGGGGCAGCATGGAAAAGGATGGAGATGGCGTCCTGCGGAGGCACGAGCCTGAAGGCACTGGTAACGGCTCCGTTGCCGCTCCCTCCAACGAGGTACACCACGAGCCCGGTGGTGGCGGCCACCCTCAAAATTTGGGGGCAGTGGAGGCGACACAGGGGGAAAGTGGGGGGCTCGGTGGAGACCCCGCTGCGGGGGAACCACCGGTTTGTCCCAGGGAACATGGATGGCGGGTTCCTGGGGTGGCACAGGGCGGGCATTAGGAAGTTGGGAGACCTGTTTATTGACGGGAAGTTCGCGAGCCTTGGTGAACTGGAGGAGAAGTTTGCACTCCCCCCGGGGAATATGTTCAGGTACCTTCAGGTCAAGGCATTTGCTAGGCGACAGGTGGAGGGGTTCCCTTTGTTGCCCCCGCGGGGGGGTAAGGGATAGGGTGCTCTCGGGGGTGTGGGTTGGGGATGGGAAGGTGTCTGACATCTATCAGGTAATGCAGGAGGTGGGGGATGCGTCGGTAGAGGAGCTGAAGGCTAAGTGGGAGGGGGAGATGGGGGAGCAGATTGAGGAGGGGACATGGGCAGACGCCCTGGAAAGGGTGAACTCCTCTTCATGTGCGGGGCTTAGTCTCATCCAGTTCAAGGTGCTGCACCGGGCCCACATGTCCGGATCTAGGATGAGTAGGTTCTTTGGAGGCGAAAACAGGTGCGTCAGGTGTTCGGGGAGTCCAGCGAACCATGCCCATATGTTCTGGGCATGCCCGGCACTGGAGGAGTTCTGGAAGGGGGTGGCGGGGACGGTGTCGAGGGTGGTGGGATCCAGGGTCAAGCCAGGTTGGGGACTCGCGATATTTGGGGTTGGGGTGGAGCATGGAGTGCAGGAGGCGAAAGAGGCCGATGTCTTGGCCTTTGCATCCCTAGTAGCCCGGCGGAGGATCTTGCTGCAGTGCAAAGATGCGAGACCTCCGAGTGTGGAGAGCTGGATTAATGACATGGCGGGATTCATTAAGTTGGAAAAGGTCAAGTTCGCCCTGAGGGGGTCGATACAAGGGTTCTTTAGGAGATGGCAGCCTTTCCTCGACTTTCTGGCTCAACGATAAGGTACTAGGTCAGCAGCAGCAGCAACCTGGTGGGAGGGGGGGGAAAGGGGGAGGGTTTAGGGGGATAGTGTTTAAGTTAATTTGCTTATTGTTAATTTATTCTGTTGTTTATTGGGGTTGAGGGGGTGGGGGGTTTGTTATATGCGTTGTTACGGGAGCCGGGGGGTGTTTATTATTATTATTGTTATTGTTATTATTGTATTGTTTTGTTGATATATATTTTTCAAAAAATTGCAATAAAAATTATTTTTCAAAAAAAATATATATCCGAGACTCTCCTCTCCCCCACCCATCCACTGGACACTACCATGTCCTGGATCCCCCTGAGTGGCAGGCGTGGGAAGGACGGAATCTGTCTGCGTAGAAAATCCCGCACCTGCAGGTACCTGAACTCATTCCCTCTCGCCAGCCCGAATATCTCCTCTAACACCCTCATGCTCGGGAAGCCCCCTTCCTAGTACAAATCCCCCATCCTCTCAATCCCAGCCCTCCACCATGCTCGGAACCCACCGTCCATATTCCCCGGGGCAAACCGGTGATTGTTGCATATTGGGGATCAAACCGATGCTGTCTTTCCCCTTACGTGCCTTCTTCATTGGCCCCAGATCCGCAGAGTCGCCACCACTATGGGGCTGGTGGAGTACCGTGCCGGCGTGAGCGTCAGGGGCGCCGTAACCAGGGCTGCCAAACTGGTCCCCCTGCACGAAGCGGCCTCCATCTCCCCCAAACCGACCACTGTACCTCTATTGACATATATCTTAATCTAATTTGCCAATTCACTTTAACCACCTCTGCTTTCACATCCTCATAAATTTTATTATTTAAGTTTAAAAACATAGTCCCAGACCCACTCTTCTTTGCCTCAAACCAAATGTAAAATTCAATCATATGGTTGTTGCTACCGAGGAAAGCCTTCCTTATGAGATCATTAATTAATCTTGTCTTGTTGTACAATACTAGATCTAGTGTAGCCTGCTGTTTGGTTACTTCCAGAACATGCTGTTCTAAGAAAGTATCCCAGAAACATTCTATGAATTCCTCAACTAGACTATCTTTGGCCATCTGACTTTTCCAGTCTATATGTAGGTTAAAATCCCCATTGATTATCACCATGCCTTTCTGACAAGCTCCCATTATTTCTTCCTTTATACTCCACCTGACCACATGGCTATAATTAGGGGGCCTGTACACGACTCCCATAAGCAACTTACTTTCCCATTTCTCATCTCTACCCAAAATGTTCCACATCCTGGTTTCTTGAACTTAGATCACCCCTCTCTATTGTGGTAATACCATCATTAACTACCAGAACCATCCTGCCACCTTTCCCCTTGCTTCCGGTCCTTCTTACATATCCTGTATCCTTAAATATTCAGATCCCAATGCATGTCCTGCTGCAACCATGTCTCTGTAATGGCTATCAGACCATACTTACTTATTTCTATGTACGTCCTTAGTTCATCTGTTTTGCTTTGAATGCTTTGTGCATTTAGATTTTGTCGTATCTGTTGATTTACTATTAAGATTTGTTCTCTCCGTCCCTTCCTGTCATGGTCTGTTTTTCATTTTCCATTATAATATTTTTATCTTTTGCCTTGTTTCTACTCTTTGATTTACCACATGTTCCCAAATTTGATCCCTTGCCCCCACTACTTAGATTAAATCCTTCTTTACTTCCCCAGTTATGTAGCTGTCAAGAACACTGGCCCCAGCACGGTTCAGGTGTAGCTGTCCCAAATGGACAGTCTGACTTTCCCCAGTACAGGTGCCAGTGCCCCATAAACTGAAATCCACCTCTCTCACACCAACCTTTGAACCATGCATTTGTCTTCCTGATCTGATTTGTCCTATGCCAGTTTGACGTGGCTCAAGTAATAATCCAGAGATTATGACCTTTGAGGTTCTGTTTCTTAATTTGGTGTCTAGCTCCTCATACTGACTATGCAGAGCCTCCTTCTTTGTCCTACCTATGTCGTTGGTACTTACGTTGATCACTATGACTGAGTCCTTCTCTTTCCACTGCAGCCTCAAGCAGATGTCCCAAACCCTTCCTGTTCTTTACAACAAAGAGCAGTGCCAATCCCTCTGAGGGCGTGTTTCTCTTCTTTTCCTTTTCCAGCCGGATAACTTACAATCCATTAAAAAAAAAAATTAGAGTATCTCATTTTTTTTTTCCAATCAAGTGGCAATTTAGCATGGCCGATCCACCTATCCTGCACATCTTTTGGATTGTGGGGGTGAGACCCATGCAGATGCAGGGAGAATGTGCAAACTCCACATGGACAGTGACCCAGCACTGCGATCGAACCTGGGACCTCAGCACCATGAGGCAGCAGTGCTAACCACTGAGCCACCGTGTCACTCTCGATAACTTACAATCCTGAACTGGCTTTTACAGTTAGGGTTACCTTAGCGATCCCCCCCTCTAGCCAAAGCTAAGCAAATCTTTAAATCTCATTTAAATTCTCACAAATTAAATCTCTTCCATTTGAGCAGTAGCTCCCACCCTCATTCTTGCAAGAAGCAGAGAGACTTGCTGCCTTTAATTCTTAGTTCTCTCTCCCTTGGATTTTGGCAGACTGAACCTGTCTGTGAGGTTCAGTGATATTTTAAGAGAACACCCTGTCATCCAATCCTGAAATGACTGTTCCCTGTCAAAGCTCATCCCCATGGCAACTTGAATCACATGAGCATTGTATCCAGGTAAAAATGCTAATTAGCTATTCTCTAGACCCTGAACTCTATTCTATCTTGAAATTAAATAGGCAGTTTAGAGTATAACCATTACAACTTGACATCTTTCACACCGTCCTGGGACTTTGGAGCCAATAGTCTATCCACCATCATCGCAGCTGCTTTTGACATTGCCTACAGGGGTGAACGTTTTGCACCTTCTTGTCAGTAAAACAACCTGGTCCCGCTTTAGTCTTTAACAACCAGGCCACCAAGCCTTGTTGTCAGCAGAATTCAAAGCAGGTCACATGAATGCCTTTGTTCCTCCATTTTATTCTAAATTAAAGGCACAGTCCCAAACATAACTTATGAAACTTTATATTTGCAGCACACTATTTACAGGAGTTACTAGGAATCTGCCAGTATTTAGAGGGGAGTTCCTGGGAGTCGTAGAGTCATTCCTTTAGGAATTAAAAGGAAACTGAGATTGTGTGTCCTTTTCAACTCCTTTGCTGAAACCAAGGTTAATTCACTTCATCAACTCGAGCCCCAAATTCCAGATTCAAATCCTCTTTTCCTAAACACTCTCCATCAATGGAGCCTGTTTCTCAGTCCTGCATACAATATGACGAGTTTATAGTGAGTTGCACAAAGCCACACTGAAGCCCAGCGTGAATTTGAGACTCAGGACCTATGGTCCGGATTTCTTAGTCAGTAGCAAAGTGACAGAACCCACAGCTGACCTCAAAGAAAACCGGCCACAATAATCTAGCAATGGCTAGATTGCACTTTTTCCAGTGTTACATTCATACCGGCGACCCACTTATGGAGCATCTCTAACATCAACCATCAGTGCTGCCATCAAAAAGTCTAGGTAGCCAATTGAAGAGTTTTGACAGACAAAGTCCAGAAAGCAAAATGTACTTATTATCCTTATGTTTTTAATAATTTTTGCAATAGAGAAATAAAACATTGGGGCATTGTAGAAGTCAGGTATTTTAAATACACTTAATATAGGTAAAAAAAGAGATGGTTACAGGCATACTCATGGAATTAAGGTAGAAGCTGAACAATCATAAACCAACTATAACTTTTATAAATTTAAAACCCTGTGGAAAAGTTTGTATCATCAATGAGAAACTTTACATTCCCAAATGTAAAACAACATTTTCAGGGCCAGAAAGGTTTTCCAGTATTTAAGATCTATTCGCCTGATAAAAATCCCAGTCACCCTCGTTCCAGAAGGCATAATTGTTCAAGGCTTTTTATAACAATACTGGAAGTTCATGTCAAATCAAGTGATTTCTAAGATTTCCATATGCAAGGGTACCAATAGTAGGAGAGAGGGAAATCAATAACAGCAACTTCTAGCCTTCCTTGCTAATTGCGCATGTTTAGACATCAGAGGTTGTCTGTTCCACAGCCTATTAATGACAAACGCTGACAGTTTTACTGTCATTATAACTGCAAAACCCAGGGCAGAGTGTCAAGATGCTGGATCAATGCCTTATTGAATTTGCTCTAACATTCCAAGTGTGGCCTCAGCATTGATCGATTGAAGTTTAAATACATTACTTTGGTCTCATAATTTTTTTATTGTAGAATTAATAATTTTTGTTATGATGAATTACCATCTTTAATATGATTGGTATTTTAATAAGCAGCGTGTAAGCAGTGCCTGTGCTCTGCTTTTTCCTAGTCACCTAAGCACAGAATGTACAGTAAACAGAGAACCTTCCAACCTATTCCCTTTAGGAGCCTGTCTATCAGCAGAGTACAGACTAACATCAATCTGCCAGCCCATGAGTTGGATGCAAGGCTGGATTTACAGCACGGCACACAACAAACAGTGTATTTTACAGCGAACAATCTCCACTTACTCAGTAAACAGCAAAGGAAACGGGGGGGTGGTGGATTTTCTGCCTCCGGCCAATGGGATTTCCCATTGTGGCCACCGCTCGTCACCGGGAAACCTGCGGGTCATTTCAGAGTCTGGAGCATCCTTTAGTTACAACTGCATCAAGTAGCAGCCTGTGTTATCCGAAGCAGCATAACACAACAAGGATAATTGTACACTGCACATTACATGGGTAAAACCAATTTGCTGCATTGTTGAGGTGCCATTGTTCAGCTGCAGTGTTAAACTGGGGTTCCCTCTGCTCTCAGCTGAATATAAAAGATCCCTTGACACCATGTGAAGAGCAGCAGGTGAGTGTTCCAGGTGCTGTGGTTGATATTTTATTCTCCCACAAAAGCAAATAATCTGATTATTTATCTGATTTCTGTTTGTGCGACCTTGCACAAATGATCTACCGCATTGCGACAGTAACGGGCCTTGAAATTCATTTCACTGGCTGTGAAGCACTTTGGAATGGCCTGAGATAAAAGGTGCTTCAGAAATGCAAGGTCTCTATTCTTCAACTCAACTTAAAATGAAAATGCATTAACAACAAGTTACATTTATATTGTACCTTTAATGTAATGAAACATCCCACAAGGCACTTCACAGGAGCATCTTGAACAAAGCATAACACCGAGACACATAAAGAGATTTTAGCCTGGTGACCAAAAGCTTGGTCAAAGAAGTAGGTTTTATGGAACGTCTTAAAGAAGGAAAATGATGAGGAGAAGTGTAGGGATGGCACTCCAGGCTTGGGATCGAGGTAATCGAAGGCACGGCTGCCATTGGTGGAGCAATTAAAATTGTGGATGCGCAAGAGGTCGGAAAGAGAGAAATACAGATATCTCTGAGGAGTGAGGTCATGAAAACAAGGATAAGATTATTGAACTCAAAATGTTGCTTGACCAACAGTCAACGTAGATCAGTGAGTATAAAGCGATAGGGGAATAGGACTTGCTGCCAATTAAGTCACTGGCAACAGAGTTTTGGATAATCTCAAGTTCATGGAGGGTAGAATGTGGGAGATCAGCCGGGAGTGCGTTGGAATAATTGAATCGCAACGAAACGAAGGGGGATGATTTTGAGCAACCAAAAGCAGTCTATGAAAGTCTACCCAGCTCATTTGAACAACAAAAAGACGACTATGAAAGTCTATCTACCTTATTTCATAGATTTCGTAGATTTGATTTCATAGAATTTACAGTGCAGAAGGAGGCCATTCGGCCCATCGAGTCTGCACCGGCTCTTGGAAAGAGCACCCTGCCCAAGGTCAACACCTCCACCCTATCCCCATAACCCACTAACCCCACCCAACACTAAGGGCAAATTTGGACACTGAGGGCAATTTATCATGGCCAATCCACCTAACCTGCACATCTTTGGATTGTGGGAGGAAACCGGAGCACCTGGAGGAAACCCACGCACACATGGGGAGAAAGTGCAGACTCCGCACAGACAGTGACCCAAGCCGGGAATCGAACCTGGGACCCTGGAGCTGTGAAGCAATTGTGCTAACCACAATGCTACCGTGCTGCCCTGGCACCATCCATGACCCTGGCACCAGGAAGGCAACATACCACCCCGATATCACGTATGAAGCTGCAGAAAGGTCTATCTATTTCCATTACAATAAAATCCCCTATCGTTATTGCTATCCCATTCTGTTTTTTCACCCCTGGACAGTTGAGCCACTTGTGGTGCCACAAACTTTGCTCTTGCTGCATTTCCCTGAGAAACCACCTCCTTAAACAGTATCCCAAACAGAAAACCTGTTAGAGATGAAGATGGGCCCAGGAGACTCCTGCACTACCTGCCTAGTGCTTTTGCTCTGGCGGTCTGTCTGGTGACCATTCACTTTCTGTCTGTGCACTCTTTACCTGTGATGTGACTACCTCACTGTACTTGCTATCCAGGCAGAGGAAACCCACGCACACACGGGGAGGATGTGCAGACTCCGCACAGACAGTGACCCAAGCCAGAATCGAACCTGGGACCCTGGAGCTGTGAAGCAATTGTGCTATCCACAATGCTACCATGCTGCCCAACAAGAAGACAATGAATGTCTAAACACTGTATATATGAATAGTGACACAGTGATGACAATCAGCAGACACGATGCGCAAGATCACAGCGAGACTGACAGATCTCAGCTCATCTGTACAGAAGCAAAGTAAAACTACTCTTGAGTCCAGTGAGACAGCATCAATTAAAACCTCATCTACTCTTGACAACCTACAAGAAACTGAAATTTCGATGGCGTTGACTCCAGAAGAGGAGCATCTAGAGATCAAAGATGAAGCAAATCAACCTGAAATGACTCCAGAAGAGGAGCACCAAGGAATCAAATCAGACATAAATGACTGATGTCACCAATGAAACATCAGATACCACAAAGGACACTGATACCAACAACTTTGAGAACGTCTCAAATTCTCCACAAGGAACAGTCATTGAGCACAACAAGAACAACAATAAAAACTACAAGAAGCACAACAAAAACATCACCAAGAAGCACAACCAAATCAAGAACAACCGAAACAACAAAACCAACAACACGAAGCACAACGAAAACAACAAACACAAAGACCTGTACAACATGGGACAATTCTGCTCATGATGGACAATGTAACAGCACAGTCCAAAACAATGACAAGAGTACAAACATAACATGGCATGACAACGAATCTCACAAATTCATATTTGCTCCACAACATAAAAGCAAACCAGTTTTCAAGGCAGATGACATACAGAATCAATACCGCAAGCACAGGAAAAAGTCCAGGTCAGACAACAAAAGTGATTTGACCATTCACACACCTCATGATGACTTGTTGGTTACTTAAACACAAGAACACTGACAACGTTCACAAAGACAGTAAAACATCAACATCAGCAATTCAATAACAGAAGAAAGAAAGAAACTCAACCGACTAAATTTACAAAGTTTGGACTCATAAAATTTTTTAAATAAAGACTGGACTCATTAATATAAATTGGCTTTGTATAATTATCAATATCATCACAACTTGTACAGATATACATATCATAATTTATCGACCTGTTTTGTACAATTTTCTTTAACACTATACAGAAAATATGTAAATAGAAAAAAGGGGGATGTAGTGATCTGCGTATCGGTATGTACAAGGGGTTAATGTAAATACGCTACAACTAAGAGATGTATAAATAGACAGACAGAAGCCAGGATCCCTCTCTTCACAGGAACAGTAGCTAGTGACAAGACACAGACAGACAGCTCAGCACAGGTGTACTTCTTAATCAGTCATGTTCATGTTACATTTAGTTTAAGCTCTGGAGAGAGAATGAACTTACTCAATAAAATATTTGTTTCAACTGGAGGACTATGGGCATTATTCGGACATAAGAAATAATATGGCATTAATGTGAGGTCAGTAGCTAATCTCGGGATCAAATGTGACACCGGGATTATGAACTGACTGGCTTGATCTCAGTGTTACCACGGAGAGCGACAAAGTCAGTAGCTAGGGAATAGCGTTTGGAGCAGTTACCAAAAACAATGGCTTCATTCTTCCAAATATTTAATTGGAAGAAATTGGAGGTAGAACTGGATGTCCTTGGTGTACATGTGAAAACTAACACTGTCTTTGGATGATGTCGTCAAGTGGCAGCATGTAGATAGGAGAAAGGAGGAGGCCAAGGATAGATCCTTTGGGGACACCAGAGGTAATCGTGTGGAAGCAGGACCAGCTATGGTTGGATAGATAAGAATGGAACCATGTGAGAGCAGTTCTACCCAGCTGGATGACAATGGAGAGGTGATGGAGGAAGATGTTGTGATCAACACAGTCAAAGGCTTCGGGGAAAAGCAATAGGCTGAAAACACACAGAATTTCTTTTGTGCATGTGTGTATGTTCAAGATTTGGGCCACAGTCTCATGAAATATATTTGTATCTCATAATTTCTCGTTTTAAAATACCTTGTTCAGGCTTATGGTCAAATGCCCTTGAGGTGCATTCCAGTACACGTTTCCCCTTGTGCATAACTAGATTCCCATTAATGAATATTTTCAGTAAATATTAGAAAGCTGGTAGCAATATGATGTCCTTTTTATCACTACTGTATAATCATTCATTTATTTGACTGTTACTCAAAACATGTCTTTTTACATCAGAATATTGGAAAAATGCAATGGTCTTTTCCTCCAAATCCTTTCCCTCTTTTGATAATGATCTGTCCCTCATTTCATACATGATTTGCCTTTTCCATTCTTCTGCATATTAAAACCATTGCTTACAGTGCCATGGTAATATTAACGCTCCTTGAATCAGATCCCCCTCCCTGTTATTCTAATGCAAATATTAAAATTGCATATGAAGCAAATGCATACAATTGCGTTAACATGCTCATCATTTTTGGGCCCTCAGTTTTGTGTCATCAGCCAATTTTCTGATATTTCCAAGGTGTTTCCTCCATGCTACTTATTTTATAAATAATTTGAGCAGCAGGAGAATCAAGGCAGGGTCTCGCAGAACTCCTCACTGTCCCCGCTTCCCTGTCACAGACACCCTTTCTCATTTATCATGTTTTTATTTGGCCTTCACAGCAAAGATAATCCTGCAGGCTAATTTAGCATTAATTTTTCTGAGCTGGATTAATTCCTACTGAAGTTAGTACATGAAACATATTAACTTTCAATGACCTATCCGCCAATGCGTAATGGCCACATGATTTTCAACATGACTGGTCAACTGATGATTTTGTTATCTGTGTTGTATAGATCTGGAAGACTTCTCTTGCACATCTGGCAAATCATCTATAATTGCCTTGGACATGTTCAGGCTTTGACCGGAGAAAGCACTGTGCACTTCTGAACAAATTACCGTCAGATAGACTCCTACCCGAGCTCTAGTTTCCTTTCAAATTATTCAGTCTGTTCCCTAATTGATGGCTCATCATCTTGGCTCTTTTTTCCATTACCTTCAGAATATTTGAACAGGAGGACCCCACCCAAGCCCCTCTGGCCTGTCCAGCCATTCAATGCGATCATGGCTGGTCTGTACCTCAACTCCATTTTCCTACCCTTGTTCCGTATCCCTTGTTGGCCCCTTAAGGTATTTCACAGACCTCTGAAGCTGTTCCCCACTGTGTCCATGACCTACCCCACTCACAAGAGCCTATCTCTCCACTCTTTCACCAGTAATCCCGTGTTACACCCATCACGTTTTTCTTTTCAGATTACATCAGTTTTTGCAGCGCACTTGCTGAATGGGCACGATTTAACCAGGAAATAATCTATGTCTGGTTCTGGACACATTTAGCGGGATGTTTCTGGGCGGCTGCAGAACCGAGAAACACCCTGTTATTCCACGGCACTTCTCCGTTTTGCTTGGCCCCGGGGAGTTTCTCTCTACCAAGGCTGCACTTAGAGTCATTTCCTGTTGTTGCTGAACCCAGCGGAAAAAGCTCCTCGCAGATCAGGGTCCAATTTGGCTGACTGCCCCGACCTTTCCACCCTTTCAACCCCACCCCTCCATTTTCAAGCCCCTCCCATCCCCCTCCACCTGGTAAAGTTCTACCCCCTCCCCCCCAGGCCCGATCCCTGGCAGTGCCAACCTGGCACCCGGGAGCTGTCACTATGGCACCCTGGCAGTGGCAAGATGCCCGGGTGTCGGAGGGAGTGCGAGTGTGCCACATTGCTCTGTCCCTGACTATCCGGTGGTCTCTAATGGCCTGGGAGACTGCCCCCCCCCCCCCCCCCCACCCCCAGGTGCCAGTATGACTGGTTCACGTTTGTGGAAACCAGTACTAGAGTGCCCTGGGGAGGTCTTGCTGGCACGGCCATTACGTCCCGGGCACCAGGAGAATCCCGTCAACGCATATTTAAATGAGCCTAATGGTATTTTGAACATCACAAATCTTGCGATAGGCTTTTCATGAGATTGAGCTGCCTGGTCCCGGAACCAAGCCGGGCGCAGCAAGGCCGATAAATTGCGCCCTATATTTCTTTTAATTTAAAAAAAAACTCCACATAAAATGACTTCCAATTAACAGAAGGATACTCTATATTGTAATCACTTTGATTTTCTTTTATTCGTTTATGGGATGTGTGCATTGTTCGCTAGGCCAGCATTTATTCAAGGGCAATGAAATTCTTGTTTCCTCCAATTCTCCAAAAGGAGCTGTTTCTTCAAATGGGATGTCCACATCTCCTCCGTCACTAAAGCTGCCTCCAAAGAGCTTGTTTTTGCGCCAGGCTCCTCAACAACTCTTAGCTCTGTAAACACAGAAGGCCATTCCAGACTGCTTCTATATTGCTCCCTTGGGCAAGTTACAGGCAACTGAAACTTCTGCAGGAAGGTTGGTGAGGTGATGGGATGGGGGGAATTCTACTGATGTAATTTCAGTAGAACCCCTGTGAACATAAATGTAGTCTTTCCACCAGGCTTTCTACACACCTTCCTAAACCAGAAGATGTGACAGAAGATCAAGAGTACCCCAAGGAAATCCCCCCCTCCAAGAAGTTTGATAGATGAACCTTCTCTGTTGCTAATGAAATCTTTATTGCCGTTTCTATTTTGTTGATACTAATAAAGTCAATGTTCTTCCTTTTTCTCTTTTATAAGCATATAGAGGGGTCCAGTTAGCCCAGTTAGCTACATGGTTAACATGTGGTTCATTGGGCCAATGGACCAAAATAGCCCCTCATATCGAGACAATTCCCCTCTGGCTAAGGGAAGCAGCCGAACAGCATCTACCTTGTCAAGCCCCCTCAGGATTTTCATTTCAATGAGATCATGGCTGGGATTTTCCAGACCTGCCATGGTATGTTTTCCAGAATCAGAGTCGGCTCGCCAATGGCCACTAGTGGGATCTTCCAGTCACATCGAAGTCAATGGCTGTTGCTCTTGAGCCACACTGTTGGGAAACCTGTCGTGGGGGTCTGGAAGATCTCACCGGAGGAAGCGTTGGATCATCTTGGCCAATTCTCATTCTTCTAAAGTCGGAGAATGTCGGCCCGTTCCACTCAATCCCTCTTCATAGGTCAACCATCTTAACCCATTAATTAATCTAGTGAAGCTTTGTTGCACCAACTGATCAACACTGTACATAGTATTCCAGAGTCTGTGGCACCAACGCTCAACTCTTATATTCCAACCTCCTTGGCAATACCGGCAAAGGTTAACATGATATTTATCTTCCTAATTGGTTGCTGTACCTGCATGTCAATTTTCTGTGATTCATGTACAAGGACATCCAAATCCTTCTCAATACCAACAATTCCCAGTCTTTCACCTTCTAAAATATATTCTGCATTTCCATTTTTCCGCCAAAAATAGACAATTCCCCGCGTTATCTGCAATCTGCCACTTTCTTGCTCACTTACTCACTCTGCTTACATCCCGTTTCAGCATCTTTGTGTCCTCCTCACAGCTTACTTTCACACCTAGTTTTGTAGCATCAGAAACCTTGGATATACACCATGACCTCTGCAATCCAAATGCTTAGGACCGTCGTTTCTGGATTTCAGAATTTTCTGAATTATAGAATGATATTAGAATGCCTCAACAATAGTGTGTGAACTGGTGAACACAGTCATGTAATGGCCCTTCCTATTGATTCCTTTATTTCTTATTTATTTTATTTTGCTGTTATCATTTTTGATCCATGGATGTTTAATGGACATATACCTTTAAGTCGAGCAAAGGAAACAAGGAACTCAGAAGTTACAAAATAGTACACTGTGCTGACATTCGAACTGCAGACCTCAGACTTGTTGGCACCCGACAGATCAGAGGGATGCGGTTCTATTCGAAAGGGTTAAGCAGAACAATTTTAATAGATGGGTACGAGCTTGAGGCTCTGAGAGTTAAGGATGTAGGGGCATTCTGTAGAACCTGCCATAACTGTTCAGTAATAGGTAAACTACAACACGCGATTAAACCAGCACCTTCAATACCCATACCAGTATTTGAAGAGTAATTTAGTTGGGTATTAGTAGATTGTGTAGGACCATTGCCTAAAATGAAGGCAGGGCATCTGCACATTCTTATGGTCATGAATATGACTACTTGATTTCTGGAAGCTATGACTTTGAGTACAATTAAGGCAGTAGTGGAAAGGTTGATGCAATTTTTCATATGTTATGGCCTACCCTTAGAAATACAATCTGACCAGGGTTCTAACTTCATGTCTAAAATTTTCCAGAACATCATTTGTAGTTAAACAGTTAAAATAAGCCGCCTAATATCAACAAAGTCAAGGAGCTTTGGAGATTTATCATCAGACTTTCAAAATGATTCGGACTTATTGCCATGAATATCCAAGAGATTGGGACAGGGGATAGAACTTTTCATTGTTTGCCACCAGAGATTCTCCAAACAAATCTACTGGGTTGAGCCCATTTGAGTTAGTCCGTGGCCATGAGACACGGGGTCCATTAAAATTGATGAAAGAGAGGCAGTTCCAGCAGTGGAAATTAAGTGGGAACTTAATCCTAGAACGCAATTCAGTGGCGATATGTTTAAGTTTATAAAGGCCCTCCCAAAATTTCAAGGAAGTAGACGCTAATTTTTAGGGCATTTGAGAAAATAGCAACCCAAATGGAGTGGCCAAAAAAAATTACAATGCAATGTAAATTGATGGCTAGACACAGGACGTTTATGCTTCCCTGTCAGAGGAGGTGTCTAAGAATTGTGAGGAGGTAAAACAGGCTATTCTGGGTGCATATGAATTGATTCCCATGGCCTATAAGAAAAAGTTTTGGAATTTAAGGAGACACCCAAATTTCTGGTTAAACTGAAATGTTGGATGGACTACACCCCAGGGTTATAAAAGAGATAGCTGATGAGATTGTGGAGGCATTGGTGGTGATCTTTCAGGAATCACCAGAGGCAGGAAGGGTCCTGTAGCCATGTAAAATGACCACCTGCAAAGGACCATGGGAATTGTGGTCAATTTGGGACACAAATAGGTACACAGCTTCTGTGCATTGTGCAAATAAACCAGACTTGGCTGAAACTTGTATCCATTAAGAGTCGATCACCATTTCCCCCAGGACAATAGAGTTTGAATCAAGGATTTACAACAGTAGCAGACTAACCGGTGCCACCCCCCTTTATTTGGAAAGGCCTACGTGCCTGGGACAATGATAGCTAGGACCCACCCAGCTATCAAGGTATCCACCCGCTAAGTGGCTGAGATCGATGAGGGTGATTGAAAACCCTATCAATCCATTGGACCTGGAGTAAGGACCACCCAAAAGAGCGCAAAAGAGACGAAGGATAAAAAGCCCTGCGCACTCGAGATCTGTCTCTTTTGGGACCGGCCTGTGCACGACCAACTGCAGCAGAACAACCAAGTTCAAGGACCCGCGACCATTCCTGAAGGACGAGCCCAGCTGAGACAAACCCAACAACTTCCAACCGACCACGTGGACCCGGATAAAGGACTTATCTCGCACAGTGCCAGTCACTCTCAGTTAAGTTAAGGTCATCTTAGTCATTAGGTGTAGTTTAGTACCGAGCCGCGTGTATTATTGCATTGAGGTACAAGTCTTGTGTTATTAATAAACTGTGTTTTTGAGCTAACATACTGGTTGTGTGGTCATTTGGTCAATATAAGAAACAGCTTGTGGTTCACAGAAAGGGTAAGAAAAGGCAACAGTCCCAGAGGACTAGAAAGTGGCTAATGTAACACAGCTGTTTAAGAAGGGAGGGAGGCAGAAGACGGGAAATTATAGGCCGCTTAGTCTGACTTCGGTCATTGGTAAGATTTTAGAGTCCATTATTAAAGATAAGATTGCGGAGTACTTGGAAGTGCTTGATAAAATAGGACTGAGTCAGCACGGCTTTGTCAAGGGGAGGTCATGTCTGACAAATCTGTTAGAGTTCTTTGAGGAAGTAACAAGGAAGTTAGACAAAGGAGAACCAGCGGACGTGATATATTTAGATTTCCATAAGGCCTTTGACAAGGTGCCGCATAGGAGATTGTTAAATAAGTTAAGAGCCCATGGTGTTAAGGGTAAGATCCTGGCATGGATAGAGGATTGGCTGACTGGCAGAAGACAGAGAGTGGGGATAAAGGTGTAATTTTCAGGATGGCAGCCAGTGACTAGTGGTGTGCCTCAGGGACCATAACTTTCCACAATATACATTAATGATCTGGAAGAAGGAACTGAAGGTACTGTTGCTAAGTTTGCAGATGATACAAGGGGCGGGATTCTCCGACCCCACGCAGGGTCGGAGAATCGGCCGGCAGCGGCGTTATTCCCGCTCCCGCAGGGTTTTTAAATCTCTGACCGGCCAAAAACCGGCGCTGTGCAAATCCCGCCGGCAGCCTCTGAAAACAGCTGGCGCCGGCGGGATTTCATTTTTTTTTTTAGATTCCACAAATCTCCGGCCCGGATGGGCCGAAGTCCCGCCGACGTGGCCACGGGTCACGTCGGCGAAAATCACAGTTGCTTTAAAACGGCGTCAACCATTGATGATGGTTGACGCCGTTCAGTGTCGGGGGGTGGGTTGCGGCATCGGGGGGGGGTGGGTTGCGGCATCGGGGGGGGTTGCGGCATCGGGGGGGGGTTGCGGTATCGGGGGGGGTTGCGGCATCGGGGGGGTGGGTTGCGGCATCGGGGGGTGGGTTGCGACATCCGGGGGGTTGCGGCATCGGGGGGGGGCATCGGGGGGGGGGTTGCGGCACGGGCGGTGGGTTGCGGCATCGGGGGGTGGGTTGCGGCATCCGGGGGGTTGCGGCATCGGGGGGGGCATCGGGGGGGGGGGGGGTTGTGGCATCGGGGGGTGGGTTGCGGCATCGGGGGGTGGGTTGCGGCATCGGGGGGTGGGTTGCGGCATCCGGGGGGTTTTTGGCATCCGGGGGGGTTGCGGCATCCGGGGGGGGTTGCGACATCGGGGGGGGGGCATCGGGGGGGTGGGTTGCGGCATCGGGGGGGTTGCGGCATCCGGGGGGGGTTGCGGCATCGGGGGGGGGGGTTGCGGCATCGGGGGGGTTGCGGCATCGGGGGGGGTTGCGGCATCGGGGGGGGGGGTTTGGGGGCAGCGGCGTGCAGAGAGGGGGGGCTACGGATGCCCTGGGCCAACGCACCGTCGCCCCCCCCTCTGTACGCTGCTGCCCCCTACCCCAACCACCCCCCACTCACCACCCCTACCTCCCTCCAACGCCCCTACCCCCCTCCCCACCACCCCTACCCCCCTCCCCACCACCCCTACCCCCCTCCAACGCCGCCCCCCATCTCTCGCAACGCCGCAACCCCCCACCCTCAACGCCGCAACCCCCCCTCATCGCCGCAACCCCCCCCCCCTCTCAACGCCGGGTCCCCCCCTCAACGCCGGTACCCACACCCCGTCCCCCTCCCTCTGAAGGCCGGTACCCACACACCCCCCCCTCTCTCCTCCTCCCCCCCTTCCTTCCTCCTCCCCCCCTCCTTCCTCCTCCCCCCTTCCTTCTCCGTTAGTGGGGGGGGGTGCGGTGTTAGTGGGGGGTGGGGGGGTGCGGCGTTGGAGGGGGGTAGGGGTGGTGAAGGGGGTAGGGGTGGTGAGGGGAGGGGGTTGGGGTAGGGGCAGCTGCGTGCAGAGGGGGGGCGACAGTGCGTTGGCCCCGGGCATCCGTCGCCCCCCTCCTCTGCACGCCGCTGCCCCTACCCCAACCCCCCCCTCACCACCCCTACCCCTTCACCACCCCTACCCCCCTCCAACGCCGCACCCCCCACCCCCCACCCCCCACTAACGCCGCACCCCCCCCCCCACTAACGGAGGAAGGAAGGGGGGGAGGAAGGAAGGGGGGGAGGAAGGAAGGGGGGGAGGAAGGAAGGGGGGGAGGAAGGAAGGGGGGGACGGAGGAAGGAAGGGGGGGGACGGAGGAAGGAAGGGGGGACGGAGGAAGAAGGGGGGGAGGAAGGAAGGGGGGAGGAGGAAGGAAGGGGGGAGGAGGAGAGAGGGGGGGGTGTGGGTACCGGCCTTCAGAGGGAGGGGGACGGGGTGTGGGTACCGGCGTTGAGGGGGGGGGACCCGGCGTTGAGGGGGGGGGACCCGGCGTTGAGGGGGGGGACCCGGCGTTGAGGGGGGGGGACCCGGCGTTGAGGGGGGGGACCCGGCGTTGAGGGGGGGGGGACCCGGCGTTGAGGGGGGGGGGTTGCGGCGTTGCGAGAGATGGGGGGGGCGGCGTTGGAGGGAGGTAGGGGTGGTGGGGAGGGGGGGAGGGGTGGTGGGGAGGGAGGTAGGGGTGGTGGGGGGGGGGGGTTGTGGTAGGGGGCAGCGGCGTACAGAGGGGGGGCGACGGTGCGTTGGCCCCGGGCATCCGTCGCCCCCCCTCTCTGCACGCCGCTGCCCCCAAACCCCCCCGATGCCGCAACCCCCCCCGATGCCGCAACCCCCCCCGATGCCGCAACCCCCCCCGATGCCCGCAACCCCCCCCGATTGCCGCAACCCCCCCTGATGCCGCAACCCCCCCACGATGCCGCAACCCCCCCCGATGCCGCAACCCCCCCCGATGCCGCAACCCCCCCCCCCGATGCCGCCAAACCTCCCCCCCCCGATGCCGCAACCCCCCCCCCCCCGATGTCGCAACCCTCCCAAATGCCGGAACCCCCCCCAAATGCCGGAACCCCCCCCGATGCCGCAACCCCCCCCCCCGATGCCGCACCCCCCCCCCGATGCCGCAACCCCCCCCCCGATGCCGCAACCCCCCCCGATGCCGCAACCCACCCCCCCCCGATGCCGCAACCCCCCCCCCAAATGCCAGAACCCCCCCCCAAATGCCAGAACCCCCCCCCAAATGCCGGAACCCCCCCCCCCCAAATGCCGGAACACCCCCCCCCCCAAATGCCGGAACACCCCCCCCCCCAAACGCCGGAACCCCCCCCCCCCCAAATGCCGGGTCTGTCTCTCTCCTCCTCCTCCTCCAAAAAACGCCGGGTCTCACCACTTCCGCAGCTGGTGAAACTGACGCGTATCGCGTCAGTCAGCTGCTGGCCCCTCCGGGAACGGAGAATAGCGGCCTAAAAGAAGGCCCCGACGCCGGAGTCATGTACACCGATTTTTCTCGCCGGAAATCGGCGTTACGACGGTCTGCAGAGAATTTCGCCCAAGATCTGTAGAGGGACAGGTAGTATTGAGGAAGCAGGCGGGTTGCAGAAGGACTTGGACAGGCTAAGAGAGTGGGCAACAAAGTGGCAGATGGAACACAATGAGAAAAAGTGTGAGGTTATGCACTTTGGAAGGAGAAATGGAGGCACAGACTATTTTCTAAATGGGGAGATGCTTAGGAAATCAGAAGCACAAAGGGACTTGGGAGTCCTTGTTCAGTTAAGGTTAACGAGCAGGTTCAGTCAGCAGTTAGGAAGGCAAATGCAATGCTAGCATTCACGTCGAGAGGGCTAGAATATGGGGAGAAGGCAGGAGAATGAGGATGAGAAAAATATCAGCCATGATTGAATGGGGGAGCAGGCTCGATGGACCGAGTGGCCTAATTCTGCTCGTATGTCTTATGGTCTTATGGAAATGCAGCAAAAGAGAAAAGATAGAACTTTTCAAATGGAAATTGAAATGAGGAGGTTGGACTTAGAGAGAGAGGAAAAAGCAAAAGATAGCGAAGTTTCTAAAACCAGGGGACAAATCCTCAAAGTTGGATTACATATCCACATTTCTGGAAAGACTCACAGGTGCCTGTCAGTTCCCCCAAGAACATTTAAAGGTTTCTGGAGCCCGAATGAAACTGTGGGCAGACAAACAGGGTAGATCCAGAAAGTTCCAGGCTGGAGATACGGGGCGGGATTCTCCGAGCCACCGTACCGAAATCACGATCGGCGCGGGGACTGGGAATGTGCGTTGACGCCGAAAACTGGCGCGATGCCGCTCCCGCGATTCTCCGGTTCCCGAAGAATCGCTGCGAATCGCGCACGTGGGATCTACACAGCGCGGGGAGGGGGCCATTGACAGAGCCCCCCCCCCCCCCCCCCCCCCGCGATTAACTGATGACAACTGGCCGAGTTCCCGACGGTATGGTTCTAACCACATTTTGCCTGTCGGGAACGGTCGGCAGTCCGCGGCCACCCTACTGGGGGGCACGACAAAGAAAGTATTCCACTGTTGAAACGAAGCCTTAGCATTGCTACTAGCCCTTCGGCACTTTGAAGTATATGTCTAGCATGACAATAAACAAAGCTTAATTTTTAGGGGCCATAATCTGCTTATGCTTATGGAGAAGTGTAAAACCTGGAACACAAGATTATTCCGTTGGGAGTTTATTACAACAGCAGTTGAATGTTAAAATTGTACATATTCCCGGAAAGGGCAATTGATTGCGGATGCTTTGTCACACATTCTAGTTGCCAATATACTGGGAAGGGAACATATATAATGGGGATAGATGTGTTTTGTTACCTGTAGAGATGGTAACTCAGTTACAGTAGACGCTCTGGAAAGAAGGCTAGAAGTCGTCCAGAAGTTTGATGGTAGGTTTATTGAGCAACACAACGTAAATAATTGCGTGAGCTCTTACTTAAAGAACTGCACTTGTAAATGAAGTTACAACTTTTCTGTGCTCTGCAACTAGGCCTGACCACACTGGCAGCCCTGAGCTAAATTTCCGTTCCTGTTCCCCTCACAGTCACATCAGCCAAAGTGAGGGGGAGGGCCGTTGGTGTCACTTTTATACATGTCTGTGCTGCCCCCTGGTGGTCTTTCCATTACCCATCAGCCCCTTCTGCACACACTCAAGTTAGGATCACTACAAGATGAATGGATTTATGTCTTGAGTAACCCCATAATGAAACATCTGTGCCCTGATGTTTCATTCCTTTTATGGAGGGAGGTATGCAGGGACCCATCCTGTTTATCATAGAATTTACAGTGCAGAAGGAGGCCATTCGCCCCCATGAGTCTGCACCGGCCCTTGGAAAGAGCACCCGACTTAAGCCCATGCCTCTGCCCTATCCCCGTAACCCAGTAACCCCACCTAATCTTTTTGGACACTAAGGACAATTTATCATGGCCAATCCACCTAACCTGCACATCTTTGGACTGGGACCGGAGCACCCAGGGGAAACCCACGCAGACACGGGGAGAACGTGCAGACTCCGCACAGATAGTGACCCAAGCCGGGAATAGAACCTGGGACCCTGGAGCTGTGAAGCAACTGTGCTAATCACTGTGCTACCATGTTGATTCCCTTATGCCCCATTTCTATCATTTTACTAGTGAATCTTTATTGCACCAATTGGAAGCAGAAGTACGATCAAAACTGTACACAGTATCCCAGGTTCTGTGGCACCAAAGCTCAACTCTTATATCCCAACCCCCTTGGCAATACAGTAAAGGTTAACATGATATTTACCTTCCTAATTGGTTGCTGTACCTGCATGTTAATTTTCTGTGATTCATGTACAAGGACATCCAAATCCTTCTCAATACCAACAATTCCCAGTCTTTCACCTCCTAAAAAATATTCTGCATTTCCATTCTGCCTACAAATACACCTAACTTTGTATCAAAATAAACATTGGATATAAAAGTCCAAATGCTTGAGACTGTCATTTCTGGATTTCAGAATTCTCTGAATTATACGATGATGTTAGGATGCCTAAGTGTGTGAACTGGAGAACACAGTCATGTAAGGGCCCATCAATTTGATTCCCTTATTTCCCATTTCTTTTATTTTGTTGTTATCATTTTTGATCCATGGATGTTTAACAGACATATACCTTTAAGTTGAGCATAGGAAGTGAGGAACTTAAAACTTACAAAATAGTACACTGTGCTAGCTTTCAAACAGCAGAACTCAGACTTATTGGCACCCGAGAAACCAGAGGGACACGGCACTATTGGTTAGCTGGTGGCCAATGATTTGTGCCCAGTGACAGGTAGTGATTGGGTCCTAACCGGATGGAATAGTTTTCAGAGGATGAAGGAAAGGACAAGGGGCCTGGATGCTCAGAGAAAGATGCTGTGAGAGTCTCTCTCTCTCTCTCTCTGCAGAAAGACTGCATAGCTACTATATTTCGGAACCTAAAGAGAACTTGGATGGATCTACAGTGAAAGCCATTACCGACTGAAAACAAAAAGCTTGAGCTGAAAGCTTAAATTGAAGGAAGGTGTGCTAGACGACAACCATCTGAAACACAGTCTCTTATCCTTTTTACTTTTCACACCCCTCTTTTGCCCTCTGCATTTGTTTGTTTGCCGTGTGTGTGTGTGTACATATAGAGTGTGAGAGCGAGTTAAAGAGGAGGGGGTTAGGAACTAGACAATAATTAACCAGTTATATCTGCTGCATATTTAATTATATTTATTGTTATTAATAAAATTGATTAAATTTACAAACCTGCTGGCTGTCGTGATTGGGCAGCCATGGGCCAAAGATGTTGGCTGTTTTCTAACCATTATTTGTTAATTTCAATAGTGTTGCGACTCCGGGTCAAGTGGGCCTGGAATTTACTTTACACTAGTCCAGGGGTCGTAACAGTCGATATTAATATTATAAAGCACAAAATTGATTTGCTTATCAAGTACTGAATCCTCGGTGTTTCCAATCCCAAAGTATTATACGACAAGATCCCTCCCACCCGGCTTACTCACTTTTCCAACTTCTTCCATCGGGCAGACTCAAAAACAGCTTCTTCCCCGCTGTTACCAAACTCCTAAATGACCCTCTTATGGACTGACCTCATTAACACTACACCCCTGTATGCTTCATCCGATGCCGGTGCTTATGTAGTTACATTGTGTACCTTGTGATGCCCTATTATGTATTTTCTTTCATTCCCTTTTCTTCCCATGTACTTAATGATCTGTTGAGCTGCTCACAGAAAAATACTTTTCACTGCACCTCAGTACACGTGACAATTAAACAAATCCAATCCAATTCAATGATACTGGGGTTTGTTCAAAATGTTTCTGGAAAACTGGTATTTCCAATTTTTAGATTGGAGAGGTTACAGAGCATTCCACTCAGTCCTCACATCTAAGACATAATGTGGATTGCAACAGCCAAGGCTCAAACACTGACCCCTGCGGCATTCCATTAGTTGCACCCTGCTAACCCAGAAGTAACCTGTTTATTCCTACTCTCTGTTTTAAGTCTGTCAACCAATCCCCAATCCATGCTGATATATTCCCCCCAACCCATGAGCCCCAATCTTGTGTAAACAAGCTCTTGTGTGGCACCTTATGAATGCCTTCTGAAAATCGAAGAAACTTTGTCCACTAATTCCTCTCTTATCTACCCAGCGAGTTACATCTTCAAAAAGCTCCAATCGATTTTTCAAATGTAACATTCTTTTAATAAGACTGTTTTAATTCTGCCTGATCATACTGTGATTTGTCAAGTGCCCTGCTAGGGTGCACTTAATAATAGATTCTAACATTTCCCCTACTAGTGATGTCAGGCGAGCTGGTCTATAATTCCTGTTTTCTTTCTCCTTCCTTTCTTCCTGGTCTGGGTACACTGAGATGGGTTCTCCGGACCCCAAAATGCATGTTCCTTGGAAACGTGCCGTTCGTTGGCGGTGGGATTCAATGGGATTGCCCATTGGCCGGAAAATTCCAGCCACTACTTTCCCACCCTCCATGCCCAACGCTGAAATAATATAATTTTTATAATCTTTATTATTGTCACAAGTAGGCTTCCATTAACACTGCAATTAAGTTACTTTGAAAAGCCCCTAGTCGCCACACTCCGGTGCCTGTTTGGGTACACGGAGGGAGAATTCAGAATGCCCAATTCACCTAACAAGCACGTCTTTCGGAACTAGAGCACCCAGAGGAAACCCACCCCAACACGGGGAGAACATGCACACTCTGCACAGACGGTGACCCAAGCCAGTAATCGAACCTGGCGCTGTGAAGCCAGAGTGCTAACCACTGTGCTACCATGTCGCTTGAAGTTGCTGGAGTTTTTTCTGAGGATATTGCTAACATAATTGTTAAAGGGGAGTCTGTGGACATAATATACTTGGATTTTCAGAAGCTTTTTGATAAAAGATCTCCACAGGAGATTGGTTAGCAAAATTAAAGCACATGGGATGGAAGGTAGTATAATGGCAAGGATTAAGGATCGGTTAACTGGCAGAAAACAGAGCGTAGGAATAAACGGGTCAATCTCGCTTTTGGCTAGTATTGTACCACGAGGATCAGTACTTGGGCCCCAGCTCTTCACAATATACATCAATGATTTGGACGTTGGGATAAAATGTAACATTTCCAAGTTTATGGATGGCACATAGCTAGGTGGGTGTGTGTTTTGTGAGGAAGATGCAAAGGGCGTCAAGAGGATTTGGACAGACTTAATGAGTAAGCAAGAACATAGCAGATGGAATATAACGGGAAAAAATGTAAAGTTATCCACTTTGACAAGAGGAACAGATGTGCAGAATATTTCTTAAATGGTAAAAAATTACAGAGTGCAGTTGTACGAAGGGACCTGGATGTCCTCGCCAATAAACCACTGAAAGCTAATATATAGGTGCAGCAAGCAATTAGGAACGATAATGGTATGTTAGCCTTTATCGCAAGAGGATTTGGGTACAGGAGTAACAAAGTCTCACCTCAATTGTATAGAAACTTGGTTAGACTCGTGTAATTATGAGGAAGTAACCACTGCTGTACTCAATACTTACAAGTTGGTGCCAGAGGCCCACGGGCAGAAATTTGAAAATGTGAGAAAGTGAATGGGTCAGACCCTATGTTGAATTTGCCTGGGTGAAGGGAATGATGTCCGACAGGTGGGGTGGGTCCAAAAAGGTGGAATGGACATTCAATAACCATGGCTGACATCACCATACCTTCATAGCTCACAGGTGAAGATTTCCTCTGGTATCTATTGCTCTTGCGGGCTGGACTTTCTGGTCCCACCTACCATGGGACAGGAAACTGAAGTCAACAAACTTTCTGATGGTCCGTCAAATTTTCTGCCCTGTCTCTGACCATTCCCACAGCGTGATGGGACCAGAAAATCCCACCTCCTGACGTTGCGAGAATCTTGAAGGAAACCCTGTTTCCGATGTCTGATTTCAGATTTGTCTACTGGAGGGAGCAATATCATACACTGGATCACATGGGCTGGAAGAACCAGACTGACCGACTTTCATGGACCACATTTGTATATTCTCTCTTTCTCCGCGCACCCCGCCCACCCCTTCTTCACCCCAACTGTGCTACACAACATTGCAGTATTCATGACATCTCCGGCTGAAATACGCTGTGATTCAAAGGGATTCAAAATGTCCTTTGTGACATCCATCAGGATTCAAGCTCCAACCCTTCAGCTGCATCATCACCGGCCAATGAATCAAATATGATTTGTTTTCATTTGCCTTTCAGCTCTTCCAAATGTTCAGGGTACTTTTGGAGTTGACTTTGATTTGCACTGATTCTCCACTGGCCCATAATAATGATATTTGCCCCAGATACTAATTGTTCCATTTGCAATTTGTACCAATCCATCGCAAGCTTGGGGGGGGGGGGGGGAAAACACATTTTAAATCTGCTTACACACGACTAAGAGCACAGAAACAGGCCCTTCAGCCCAACTGAGTAATGCCAGCATTTCTGCTCCAAACAAGCCTCCATCCACCCGACTGTCATGTCCAACGATTACTTTCTCCTTCATGAACCTATCTTGCTTCCCCTTAAATGCATTTATACTATCTTTCCACTTCAACTATTCAATGTAGTAGCAAGTTCCAGCACACTCTGGACAAAGAGGTTTCTCCTGAAATCCTTGTTGCATTTATTAGAAATTATCTTGTATTTATTACCCCTTATTTCATACATCCCCACCAGTTGAAAATAGCTTCTTAACATGTATCCTGTCAAACAATATATCTCTATCTGCGTGGATTTCCTCCAGGTGCTCCGGTTTCCTCCCACAGTTCAAGGATGTGCAGGTTAAGTGGATCGGCCATGCTAAATTGCCCTTTAGTATCCAAAGATGTGCAGGTTAGATGGGGTTATGGGGATAGGGTGGAGGAGTGGGTCCAGGCAGTGTGCTCTTTCAGAGAGTTGGTACAGACTCAATGGGCCAAATGGTCTCCGTGTTCACTGTAGGGATTCTATGGATATTTTATATGTTATATATATATTTTAAAGCGATTTGCTGATCTAATCTCTTATTGAATCAATGGATCCATTATTATGGTCGCACTGAAAAGTAATGAACCCTGTCCTGGGTGTACGTTTACAGTTGTACAAATCAAACTGGAAGCCAGGTGAAGCAGATAGATAACTTGCTTCGCATGGCAGTCAGAACTTGCAAACTGGACTTCCAGTGACGGCGGGCGGGAGGCAGCCGCGCGTTGGAGGGCTCCCGTTCGGGAACAGCATTTTCGGGGATTGACGCCCGGTCCTAGGGGCAGCGAAGGCGGTGAAGGCCAGGAGAAAGCACAGGGAAGGGATATGTCGAGGACCAGTAAAAAAAATGGCCGTGAAAACAGCTGAAAGTCCGTCGGGGAGTAGAAAGGTCACCGCCGGGTCATCAAAGAAAATGGAGGCTGGAGCACCAGGGGAGGCCGCATTGCTTACGGCTGAAGAAATAACTAATATGATGGCTGCGGAATTTGAAAGGCAGATTACAAAATACATGGAGACAATGAGGCAGGAGATGAGGGAGGTTTTGAAAGTGCTAGTAGAGGAGGCGATTACCCCGGTGAGGACGGCGGTGGCGAGCGCAGTGGCGGAGGTGCGGGAGCAAGGCGAGGCGCTGAAGGAAGTGGAAGAGACATTATTGCAGCACGGTGATCAACTTACCTCGATGGGGAAGGAGGTGCGGGAGGTGATGGAGATTAACAAGGATCTGCGAGGAAAAATGGAAGACCTGGAAAACAGATCCAGGCGACAGAATTTGAGGATTGTGGGAATGCCCAAAGGAGTTGAAGGGCCGAGGCCGACTGAGTATTTTGCTGCGATGCTGGCAAAACTATTGGGGGGAGGGGGAGGATCCCTCCCGATATGAACTGGATCGGTCTCATCGGTCGTGGAGGCCTGTGCCAAAGGCGAGTGAGCCGCCAAGGGTAGTGACTCCGTGCTCCCATAGGTACAGTGTGAAGGAGAAGGTCCTGTGCTGGGCCAAGCAGAAGCGGGTGGTGCAGTGGGCTGGAGCTGGTATACGTGTATACCAGGACTTTACGGCGGAGCTGGCGAGGAAGCGGGCTGCTTTCAACCGGGTGAAGAGAGCACTGTACATTAGCAAGGTGCAGTGCAGCAATGTATATCCAGCGAAGCTGAGGGTGACCTACAAGTTCAAGGACTTTTATTTTGGAACGGCGGAAGCAGCGGAGGAGTTTGCGAAGGCAGAAGGGCTGTGGCAGAACTGAGAAATTGAGAAATGGCCATGTGCCGATGTAACCTCATGACTGTATTTTCTTCTTTTTTTTTGTTTGTTTCACTGCGTGCTGGTGTATGGGCTAAAGGAGCCAATGTTGTATATATTTGGACAAGGGAAGAGATGGGACTTTCACTCGAAATGAGGGCTCTTTGGGGTGTAGGTGAACATGTGGGGATTGTGTGCTAAAAGAGGATTTCTGTGCTTTCCTAGGGCCAGGCAAGGGGGAAAGGGACCCGGGTGGGGGCCTCCACGCTGGCCGGTATAAACCGGTCAGTGAATGGGAGTGAGGTGGGGGGAGGGGCTGTGGCCATCGGAGCCTGGCAGAACAGGGTCCGAGTAGTCTAGCCGGGGTGGAAAGTTGGGGAGAAGGAACCGAGGTTGGGGGAAGGAGTTTTACAAGAGGCAGTGGACGGGAGGAGTTGGGGAGGGGTTTACAACTCTTGGGTATCATGTACGGCACTCTTTCAGAGGTTGGACGGCGTTGAGTGTGGCTCGGGGGGGGGGGGGGGGGATGGACTCTATGGTGACCATGGGTGGTCCCGGACTCCTTTTTTCTTTTTCTTCTTTGTTTTTTGTTTCCACCGTGGGAGGGTTTGTTTTATTGGTTGCATATATTGACAGGTGGGCTGTTGTTTGGGGTGGTGGGAGGGTGGGATTGTTATTATTGTTAAGGGGATTGATTTTGTATTTGTTACCATTTACTGTTTGCGGACGGGGTGTAAATGTTGAAGGAAAATGTGAAAATGGAGAATAAAAACATTTATAAAAATAAAGAACTTGCAAACTTGTAGACAGCCTGCCATTGTAGTCCATTGGTTAGCTGTGCCTTATTAAGAGTTGGGGTTGATACTGCAAGATTTCACAGTGGTTTTCAGTATTGCTATAATGAATTTCATCTGACCACCACTTATCCAAACGGTAGCTCACCTTGGCAGATGACTTTGGGAGTTTTATAACTTGGCATGCGAGCACAGCCACACTAACATAACTAGACCTTATCGACCGTGGTCTAAATTCCAGTTAGATCGGGCACTTGAGAGGATCAATGCCAGGCATTTTGTCTCATCACTTGATGCCAAGTGATATGCAGTAGACAGCCTAAATCGAAACGATCAAGTGACAGTAGCAATACAACAACTCAGAATCACATAATAGGGCAGTGAGAACAACAGATTAGTTAATATTGACTTTTGTTGGCAGACTAACTGCCAGAGTCTCTGCTCCAGTTTGCCAAAGATGTTGCTATTCCTCTCAATCCAGAGCAAACCCATCATGTGACATTCTGCAAGAGAAAACTACTGACATGGCACAAGCTGCCCACCACCTTAAAACATATTTAATGGTGACCATGGGACGATGAGAAAGTCTGGGCTGGACCATAACTTCAGTCCTTTTGATGTGGATCACATGTCCAAAACTCTGTACCATCCAAGCAGTCAAATAAAAACTGGATGGGGCTGAGGGTGTGGGGAGTAAGATGCAGTCATTATCCAAGAGCATGTTGCAACTGCTTTCTGTATTATTTACCGGTCTCTCCTTTAAAATCTACCTCTTTACCAAGGTTTGGTCACCTGGCAAACTGTACTTGCTAATAATGTTCCTCTATTGCACCTTGGAATATTTTACTATGTTTACTATGTTAACAGTGCTGTATGAAAGCAAGTTGTTGTTTATGTTCAGAAACTACATGTTGGCAATCAGGGGAGAGGCGGTGGCATAGTGGTACCGTCACTGGATTAGTAATGCAGAAACCCAGCGCCATACTCTGGGACCCAAGTTCGAATCCACCACAGCAAATGGTGGAAATTGAATTCAATGAAAAATAAAAACCTAATGATGACCATGAAACCATTTTTGATTGTTGTAAATGTCCCACAGGGAAGGATATCTGCCATCCATCCCTGTTCTGGCCTACATGTGACTCCAGATCCATCGCAGTCAGTTCACAAATGGCCTAGCAAGCCACTCAGTTCAAAGGCAATTAGGGATGGTCAATAAAATGCTGCCCTACCCAGCAACACCCACAACCCATGAATGAATTTAAAAAAACCCAGATCATCACGTTTCATATCATTGCAAAGTTATCTGCTTCTCCTGCCCCTCCATGGCTCCCTGGGTGATTACACAGTTGGTCCCATGTTTGCTGCAGTATCTGTTGAGGTAACACTGGGGGTCTATTTGGCTGCAGTGTCGCTGACTGAGGGAACTGGAAAACCAGCCAGTGTTCCTGCTGATGGAACCATCAATTCAGCGAACACGTGTAGTTGGATCTGAACAGAGGCTTTAATACACTTACAATAGAGCCAGCCTATTCGTCGTTGAACTTCAGGTGAAATGGCAGGCTGGCTCTAAGGCATTGATCTTTATACATCGGTCCCGGGGGAGGAGTCCTGGGCGGAGCCAAGGGAGGATCCCAGTACAAACTCTCGCGTACTCCAGAGCAACTCCCCCTGGTGGTCGGATAGTGCACCTGCACTTACAATGGGTAGATAACGAACACATATACATGGAGTGATGTTGGCAACTATATATAGTGTGAATCACATACACCACATTCACCCCCTGTTAAAAAAATCAAGTCCGGCGGGGGTGATGGCTCAAAGAGTCAGTCTGTCCGGTGGACGAATTGTCCGTTTTGATCTGCGGAGCACCGGGGTTGCAGCCTCTTGCGGTGGCTGGGCGGGCGTCGAGGTCTGGGGTACGGTTGCAGGCTCCGGGGCAAGTCTTGTCCGAGCCTCATACACCTCCTGGTCGAATGGAGACTGGGGGCGCGGGGGGCGGGCTGGTGCTGGCGCTCGGGACTGGTGGGGTGAGCTCGCAGAATCAGGGGCGCAAGGGGACGGCCGCATAGGGAACGGGGGAAGGAGTTCCTCAGTGAGGGTAGATGGGGGGTTGGATCCAGTGGGTGCCAGGTCCCGGAGGGATACTGTGTCCTGGCGACCGTCCGGGAATTCAACAAATGCGTACTGTGGGTTGGAATGAAGCAGGCGCAACTTTTCAACAATGGGGTCGGTCTTGTGCGCCCTGACGTGCTTTCTTAGGAGAACCGGGCCTGGTGTCCTCAGCCACGCCGGAAGTGAGACCCCTGTGGTAGTGCTCCTGGAAAAAATGAAGAGCCGCTCGTGGGGGGTTTGGTTGGTAGCTGTACACAGGAGGGATCTAATTGCGTGGAGCGCGTCAGGGAGGACTTCCTGCCATTGGGAAACTTGGAGCTTTCTGGACCTGAGGGTCAGTAGGATGGTCTTCCAGACCGTCGCGTTCTCCCTCTCCACCTGCCCATTCCCCCTGGGGTTGTAGCTGGTAGTCCTGCTCGAGGCGATGCCCTTGTCGAGCAGGTACTGACACAGCTCGTCACTCATAAAGGATGCACCCCGGTCGCTGTGCACGTAGCTGGGGAAACCGAACAAGGTGAAGACACTATGCAGGGCCCTAATGACTGTGTGGGAGGTCATGTCGGGGCACGGAATGGCAAAAGGGAATCGGGAGAACTCGTCAATAATGTTAAGGAAGTAAATGTTTTTGTTAGTAGAGGGGAGTGGCCCTTTGAAATCGATCGCAAGGCGTTCAAAGGGCCTAGAAGCATTGACCAGGTGGGTCCTGTCTGGTCTATAGAAGTGCGTTTTGCACTCCGCACAGATCGGGCAGTCCCTGGTGACCGTTTTTACCTCCTCGTTGGAGAAAGGCAGGTTTCGGGCTCTGATGTAGTGGGCCAGCCGGGTGACCCCTGGGTGGCAGAGGTCATTGTGGATGGCTTTTAGGCGGCTGATTTGCGCGCTGGCGCATGTCCCGCGGGATAGGGCATCCGAGGGCTCGTTGAGCTTCCCCGGTCGATATTTGATATCATAATTGTGGATGGAGAGTTCAATCCTCCACCGAAGAATTTTGTCATTTTTAATTTTGCCCCTTTGCGAGGAACATGAAGGCGACCGACTGTTGGTCGGTAATGAGGGTGAACCTCCTACCTGCGAGGTAGTGCCTCCAGTGACGAACAGCCTCCACGATGGCTTGTGCTTCCTTCTCGACTGAGGAGTGTCGGAGTTCTGAAGCGGATAGGGTACGGGAGAAAAATGCAACGGGCCGCCCTGCTTGGTTTAAAGTGGCTGCTCGCGCTACCTCTGAGGCGTCGCTCTCAACCTGAAAGGGAGTGGATTCATCCACCGCCCGCATGGCCGCTTTGGCGATGTCCCTGATGCAGCTGAGGGCTTGGCGCGCCTCAGCAGACAGGGGAAATAGTGTGGCCTTGAAGAGTGGGCGGGCTTTGTCAGCATATTGGGGGACCCACTGGGCGTAGTACGAAAAGAGCCCCAAGCACCGTTTGAGGGCCTTGGGGCCATGGGGGAGGGGGAGATCTACGAGGGGGCGCATGCGGTCCGGGTCTGGGCCCGGAACTCCGTTCTCCACGACGTAGCCCAGGATGGCTAGTCTGTTTGTGCGGAACACGCATTTCTCCTTGTTATATGTAAGGTTTAATTTCTGTGCCGTTTGGAGAAAACGGTGGAGGTTGGCGTCGTGGTCCTGCTGGTCAGAGCCGCAGATGGTGACATTGTCCAAGTACGGAAACGTGGCCCGCAGCCCGTACTGGTCCACCATTTGGTCCATTGCTCGTTGGAACACCGAAACCCCGTTAGTGACGCCGAAGGGAACCCGGAGGAAATGGAAGAGGCGGCCATCGGCCTCGAACGCCGTGTAGTGGCGGTCCTCCGGGCGGATTGGGAGCTGGTGGTATGCAGACTTCAGATCCACCGTGGAAAATACCCGATATTGGGCGATCTGATTAACCATGTCTGCAATTCTGGGGAGGGGATACGCATCTAGGAGCGTAAAGCGATTGATGGTCTGGCTATAATCGACGACCATGCGGAATTTTTCCCCGGTCTTGACGACCACCACCTGAGCTCTCCAGGGACTGTTACTGGCCTCTATGATCCCCTCACTGAGCAGCCTTCGGACCTCCGTTCTGATAAATACCCTATCCTGCAGGCTGTACCGCCTGCTGCGGGTGGCTACCAGTTTGCAATTCGGGGTGAGGTTGACGAAGAGAGGATGGCGGTCGATGCTCAGCGTGGCGAGGCTGCAGATAGTGAGTGGGGGCAGGGGCCTGCCGAAGCTGAGGGTGAGACTCTTGAGATTACATTGGAAATCCAAGCCTAAGAGGAGTGGCGCGCAGAGGTCGGGCAAGACATACAGTTTAAATTTGGAATAGCTAGCGCCTCGAATCGTTAGCGTTGCTGTAGTGCAGCCTTGGATTTGGATGGAATGGGAGCCCGAAGCGAGGTCGATAGTTTGGTTGACGGGATAAATAGGGAGGGAACAGCATCTTACCAGCTCTGGGTGTATGAAGCTCTCTGTGCTCCCGGAGTCGAAGAGCCACGACGTGTTGTGCCCGTTGATGTGGACCTCCGTCATCGAATTTCTCAGATGCTTGTGGCGAGATTGGTCGAGGGTGACCGCGTTGAGTTGCGGGCCGCGTGGTGGGTGCCCGGGGGAGTCTAATTCTTCCGATCGGGCGCCCTGTCGAGTAGATGCAACTGCGTTCTGGCGAGCTTGATGCAGGAACACTGCGCTGAGTTGCGGGCCATGTGGTGACTGCCCGGGGAGGTCGTACTCCTCCAATGAGCTGTTTGAGTCTGGGGATGCAGCTAGGGTCCGTGGATCGCACGTGGAGGGTGGTGATGAAGATGGCATCCAAGATGGCGGCCCCCATGAATCACACGTGGCCGGCCGCATGGTGGAGGTTTGCCAAGATGGCGGCCCCCATGGATCGCACGTGGCAGGAGGGGGCGGAGCCTGAGCGTAGGCCGCAGCGTTTCGGGCCCCGCGGGCCTGCTGGTGCTGGGGGCGATGTTTTTGGACTTTGGGGTGTTAAGGGCTGTGGCCCTTCTGCCGAGGCACACTTTAGCATAGTGGCCTTTCTTCCCACAGCTGCTGCAGGTCGCAGATCGGGCTGAGCATTGCTGCCGCGGGGAGCTGGCTTTGTCCACAGAAGTGGCAGGCTGGAGCAGTTGAATAACTGGCTTGGGGAGCTGAATAGTGGCAGGTTGCCTGCCACTGGTGTATCATAACCAACTATACGATGATATAATTATTCATATAGTTTTAAATTATATAATTTATTTGTTGAAACCCCAGCAGATGACTAAAGAATCTGGATCTGCTCACTGTGCTGCGAGTGTCTGTTTTGCTTTCCAGATGCATCAGCGGGATTTCTTTCTTTTATATTCGTTCTTTCCTAACCTTTTACAACAATTCCCTTCCATTGACTTTTCCATTGTTCTTTTTACCCTTTACATAAAACGTTCACAATTTTATAAGTGACATCTTGCACAATTAATTTCAGAATGGGAAAAGATACAAGTGCAATCAATTTAACACAGACCTCCAAAGGTCACTTGAACATTGGGAGTGCTATTCTTCATTGCAGCCAGCAGAGGGAGCTCCGGTAATCAATAACCTTTAATGTTCAGGTTTATTTCCTTCTCTGCTTTTCAATTTCATTGTTACCTTCTGTTATAACCCGCACGAGACCTAAGGGGACAGGCCGATTAGCCTCCCGTGAGCCTTGTGGAATACAAACTTTCCAGATGAGAGGCAAGGCCTGTATCAATAGAGTAATGCACTTTTAATGCACATTCACCTGAGGAAGGAGCAGTGCTCCAAAGCTAGTGTTTGAAACAAACATGTTGGACTTTAACCTAGTGTTGTAAGACTTCTTGCTGCACTTTTAACATAAGAGCTGGTCCAGACAGAAGCCGAGTTAGAGTAGTCCCGGCTGGAACCTGAATGTTATGTGTATATAGTTGCTTAAAACAATAAATCGTTTTATTTACGTTCACAAACTGAACTCCTCTGTGACCATTAAACTGGCGATGAGGGTGAAGCTACAGTCGGTGCTGCTGCATATCAAAAGCAAGGCCATCTCCTCTCGTTCTATTCGTTTGACCGACATGCAGCTCTTTGGATGATTGGACGCAATATGTGGAGCGTATGCGCTATTTCTTTAAGGCCACCGCTATAGTGGGAGATGAGCGGCAGACGGTGATACTGTTGACCGCCTGTGGGGCCCCCACCTTTAGCATAAAAAAAATTCTGACGTACCCCGCAGCCTCAGACCCCGCCATTCAAGGAGCTGGTCGCATTGGTGGCAGACCACTATGACCCCAAACCGTTGGTCATAGTACAACGGTACCGTTACAATACCGCTGCGAGGACCCCAGTGGAGTCTGTAACAGAGTTCCTGGCATGTTTACAGAAACTTGCTGAATTTTGTGATTATCGCCCATCCCGAAATGCTGTGGGACCGCTTGGTTGGTAGGGTAAACATCCCTTGCTGAGATGCTGTGGCACCGCTTGGTTGGTAGGGTAAACATCCCTTGCTGAGATGCTGTGGGACCGCTTGGTTGGTAGGGTAAACATCCCTTGCTGAGATGCTGTGGGACCGCTTGGTTGGTAGGGTAAACATCCCTTGCTGAGATGCTGTGGGACCTCTTGGTTGGTAGGGTAAACATCCCTTGCTGAGATGCTGTGGGACCGCTTGGTTGGTAGGGTGAACATCCCTTGCTGAGATGCGGTGGGACCGCTTGGTTGGTAGGGTGAAAAACATGGCGACCCTGCGGAAGATATTGGCTGAGCCATTGTTGGGCCTAAAAACAGCTGTGGAAATCTCACTTTTGAGGGAGAGTGCAGGAAAGGGAGTCCAGGAGTTCCAGGGAGTCACAGGGATGGAAGTGAACAGTGTAGGATGAGCATCACCCCGATGTACGCTGCCCCCCCAGGATCTGGACCCTTGCTACCCCGCCCTGGGCCAAACAATGCTGGAGCCAGGCCCGGTGGTCTGGGATGGCAACGGCCATACAAGAATCAGTACAGGGCGACCCCAGTCGATGTGGGGCGTGCGGTCAGAGAAACTAGTGAGAGGAAAAACTGTGGCCCGGCCAGCAGGCTGGAGCCTCTTCCCAGACAGAAACCAACCCAGAACCGGACATTTCATCTGGCCCAGCCCAACGACCAATGCATGCAACTGAACTACTTCACCGCACCCAGAGTTGCCCACATTCGCATCACCAAACAGCCATCCCCTGGAGATGGAATTGAACATGGGAACCATAGTTTTGAGTGAATAAGATCAGGGGTACAACGGTTGAGTTGGCAGGACACAGAAGCCATGTTGGCGACCTACACAGGGGTAGCGCTCGCCATAGTGGGCACAACGATGACCCTGGTATTCTATGGGCAGCAATCTGTTAGGTTGCCATTGATCATCGTAAATAGCGGTGGCACCGAACTCACTAGGCCAGAACTGGCTGCAATGCCTCTGCCTGGATTGACGGATTTTTCAGATGGGCTCCAGAGGCCTCTGCGAGGTGTTGGGGAAACACGTAAAAGTTTTTCAAACCAGTTTGTGATTGATCAAAGTTGCCATGGCTAAAAGTGGACCCTGAGGTGCAACCCCGGTATTTTCGGGCCAGGCCGGCAGCCTACCCACTACTGGCGAAGGTTGAGGTGGGGATGAACCAATTGGATGGCCTCTGGATCATCAGGCCAGTAAGGTTCACCGAGAGGGCAGCACCGGTAGTCCCCGTACTGAAACCAGACTTTGCAGGGTCTATAAGTTAATTGTGAATAGGACATTCTGATTGGACAGGTAACCGATGCCGAGAATCGAAGACTGCAGAATTGGCTGGGGGGTCATTCATTTATAAAACTCGACAGGAGCCACGCATTTCTCCAACCAGTATTGGGACCCGAGTCCGACAGAATGTGACTATAAATACCCACAGGGGCCTTTATGAGTATACACGATTGCTGTTTAGAGTGTCATCGGCTTGGGCCATCTTCCAACGCATTATGGAAAACATTCTGAGGGGTCTGCTGCGTAAAGATTATGGGCACGACCTTGAGCCCGCACTCATCGACCGTGGAACCAGTGGCACAGCTGGAAAATCGCGGGAGAACCCGGAAGCCTGATTCTCATCAGATTGCCTTTCCTGATTTACCCACCCTCACCGGAGACATCACCAGATTCACGCCCACCTCATTTTAATATATTTTCATTGATTTAAATATTATTAGTGCCCTTGGCTCCAAATGATCTCCTCTCACTAAATATTCATACCTCACTGCTGTGACATCACGAGGTTTACAACAGAGATGACCAAGCGCGAGACAATCGAGGGAATCACTATGGGGGTGCAAAGGTAAGGCGCATGGTAGACGGACATTGGCATTGTGTTAACCTGTGCTAGAGGCAGTACCAGGGTGGGTGCCAGTGGGAACCCTGTGGGGGCGCAATGATGTGTGGTGGGCGCACAGAGGGGAAGAGAGCCGCCAGTGTCACCAGACTCCTAAATGACCCTCTTATGGACTGACCTCATTAACACTACACCCTGTATGCTTCATCCGATGCCGGTGTTATGTAGTTACATTGTATACCTCGTGTTGCCCTATTATGTATTTTCTTTTATTTCCTTTTCTTTTTATGTACTTAATGATCTGTTGAGCTGGTCGCAGAAAAATACTTTTCACTGTACCTCGGTACACGTGACAATAAACAAATCCAATCCAATCAGGATACATTAGAATTGAAAACTGCCTGAATTTACAGCTTTCAAATTTATAAAGATTCGTACAGATTTCGACAGTGGATGACAAAGCATTCATCGGAGTGACAATCCACAGATCTTGGAAGCCATGTACAGACTTTCTCCTCTCTGATAGAGTTTGGTGCAGTGACAGATCACCTTACAGTGTACTGTATCGAAGCAGCAAAGGTGCCGATGGTCTCCTTTCCCACGAGAGTATCGATTTCACATTAATACGACACCTTTATCCCGTGACATTTCTTTAATTAGCCCTACCCACTGACAAGATCTGTAGAACGGTCATTGACCTGACTCGTTAACTCAGCTTCTCTCTCTACTGACACAACCAGGCCTGCAGACTGTTTCCAACATTTTCTGCTTTTGTCACGATTGTTGCGTTATTTATGTGAATGGGTGACTAGTTTTGATGATATAACAATTTAAACCAGGATTAGTTAACTGGCTGATGGAACATGTCCTTTTCTTGTTAGCCACGTATGCAAATTGTCTGGATTTCTCCGCAGCCTTGGAGCTGTGCTGACAGGTTGCACGTCCAGTGCCACATCTTATTTTGGCTTTTCCTGCTGTAGTCATTGAAAGTTATAGGGCTGGATTCTCTGTTTCTGCGGCTAAGTGTCGACACCGGCGTGGGTCCCGTGGTGTTTCAACACCGGCAAATCATCAGGAAACGCCTGCAGATCCTGCAGAAAACGGCCGGAGAATGGCCGGATCCCAGTCCGCGCTTGCGCACGGCTAACTACCTGTTGCACCGTACAACATGGCGTAACCTAACCCGCAAACCGCGACACCACAGTCCACCCCCTGGCTACCCCCCACCAGTCACCCCAGCCGTAACAGACCCCCCCCCCCCCCCCCCAGCCAGCGGCACAGATCCCGGCCGATTCTGAGCCGGCATGCTGGGTTCCCGGCCACTTGGACCACACATGTCCCGCACCGTTGGGGACTCGGCCCATTGGGGACAGAGCATCGTGGATGGGCGCGCTGATGACGGCGGTTTGGAGGAGGCGGAGCATGGCAGACCGGCGTCAAAACAGCGCCGGCCCCAATTTCAGCACGAAAATCCATTCTCCGCCTGATTGGCGAACACGATTTCGGCGTCAGGCTACGGAGAATCCCGCCCACAGTCATTATGACAGAGAAGGAGGCCATTCAGCCCATGCCTCCTCTATTGGTGATGCCAAACACATATCGGGAGATGCCGAAATCTAACCGGGTGATAGATCTAATTAAGTGTCAAATGTTGCCCTGGCTGGAAATCTGAAATAAGAGAAAGCGCTGGAAACATTCAGGAGGCCAGGCAGCGTGTAATAAACTGGCTTCCCAGGCCGTGGAGAAATGGCGGAGTGATTAGCTGGACTGACTCTCCCGCCAAGTGGCTTCTTTCTTTACAGTACTAAATCACTGGAAACGTTGGCCAGGATTTCTTGCTCCCGTCCGCGGTGGGCGTCATGGCTGACGGGCATGGAAAATATCGTGAGCGTGCGAAAATCGATTTTACGCCATTGTTTGCAGGAGAGTGTCTCTAACAGAATTACCTCTGCGACTTGCCAGAATAGGAGGAAACCGTGAAAACGCTTCACTGTACCCTGCTTATCTTGACAAGACTCTCCTTGTCACAGTCCAGGAAGAGGGAGGGTATGGAGGTCCAGTCTCAGTCATGCCCAGGATGTTATCTGCAGAGTGTGGACATTACATCACCTGTGGCGGTCCAGGGGGGGTCTGGAGCATGCTCATAGGCTGCAAATGGTACACTCAGTGTAGGGAGACATCTGCAGCCCATAGATTGGGAAAAGGTAGTGAGTAGGAATTCAACGGTCACAGGGCAGGATGGGGGGCGGGGGGGGGGGGGGGGGGGTGGCGCGGGTAAGGAATACAAAGAACAAAGAGAACAAAGAAAATTACAGCACAGGAACAGGCCCTTCGGCCCTCCCAGCCTGCGCCAATCTAGATCCTTTATCTAAACCTGTCTCCTATTTTCCAAGGTCTACTTCCCTCTGTTCCCACCCGTTCATATACCCGTCTAGATGCCTCTTAAATGATGCTATCGTGCCCGCCTCTACCACCTCCGCTGGCAAAGTGTTCCAGGCACCCACCACACTCTGCGTAAAAAACTTTCCACGCACATTTCCCTTAAACTTTTCCCCTCTCACTTTGAAATTGTGACCCCTTGTAACTGACACCCCCACTCTTCGAAAAAGCTTGTTGCTATCCACCCTGTCCATACCTCTCATAATTTTGTAGACCTCAATCAGGTCCCCCCTCAACCTCCGTCTTTCCAATGAAAACAGTCCTAATCTACTCAACCTTTCTTCATAGCTAGCACCTTCCATACCAGGCAACATCCTGGTGAACCTCCTCTGCACCCTCTCCAAGGCATCCACATCCTTCTGGCAATGTGGCGACCAGAACTGCACGCACAGGTCCCAAAAGACATGCTGTTAGGTAATTTGGACATTCGGAATTCTCCCTCTATGTACCCAAACAGGCACCGGAATGTGGCAACTAGAAGCTTTTCACAGTAACTTAATTGCAATGTAATGTAAGCCTACTTGTGACAATAAAGATTCTTCTGCTTATTCTTATTATTATTATTACGCCTATGCTTTGAAGACCTGTCGGACCGGGCATGTCGTCAAAGATTCCAGCTGAGAAGGAGAAGGTTATATGGTATATCTGCCGGAACCTGGCGTACCTGGAACCGAGGGGTATTGGGGAGGACACTCGATCCCGGTGGCCATCAAGGTGTCGGTCACCCTGAGTGTCTTTGCCACAGGGTTCTTCCAGACGCTGAGTGGGAACCTGTCTGGGATCTCACAGGCCTTGGTGCACAGCTTCACCCATGCTGTAATGGAAGTCCTGTACGGTCGGTACAATATATCAGCTTCAATGTGGACCAAGCCCACCAGAATGCCCGGGCAGTGGGGTTCGCCACTATCGCTGGGATGCCCCAGGACCAGGTGGTGATCGATGGGATGCATGTCCCCTGCGAGCACCAGTGCATGAGGGGATGCTCTTCAAAATGTGCAGCTGGTGTGTGACCATGAGGTGCACATCATGCACGTCCGCGCCCGACACCCAGGGAGTGTACACGACGCGTTCATCCTGGCACACTCGCGGTTCATGACACCTTCGAGTTGCATCCCCGGGTGAGGGGTTGGCTCCTGGGTGACAGGGCTTATTTGCTGCGGACGTGGCTGATGATGCCTATCTGGAGGCCGCAGACTGACGCAGAGACCTGTTACAACCATGCTGCGACCAGAGGCATGATCACGCGGTGCCTTGATGTCCTGAAGATGCAGTTCAGATGCCTGGACTGCTCAGGAGAGGCCCTAGGAGAGTCTCCCACATCGTGTTGGCCTGCTGCATTATCCACAACATCGCGTAGAAGAGGGGCGACATGCTGGAGGAGGGTGAATGCCAGGCCTCGTCCAATGAGGAGGATGTGGGGAAGGGACAGGATGGGCAGGGTATCGGGTCCAGGCAGGCATAGGAGGCCGCACAAACTGTGCTTCAGGGCCGGCGTGAAGGGGATGTTTTAATCACCTCCTGGTTCATCAACTAGGGGGCCTGGTCGAAGGCAGCAGGAACATCCTGTTCCCCCCCCCCCACCAACCCACCTTCCGCCGCACCCGCAACCCACTCCGTGATTCCTACCTGCCTCACTACTGGGTGTGGGCCCTGGGATGTCAGTAACAGCCGATCTAGTCCATGGGATGGGGATGATGATGACCCGCTCTGTGGTGAGCTCTGGTGCTCTGCATCGTTTGACAGTGTCTGACTCCTGCCCACAGTAGCACTTTGCACTGTCCACCTGGTGACCCCTGCAAGCGAGCTGGTCATTCCATCACACCATCCCATTGAAACCTTTGGGTGGCAGTGGTGGGGATGGAGTGGAGAGGAATGGGGCTGGGGTGGTGAGCTGTGGCTGACCTGGGGGCCCTGGCCCGTGCACACCTCCAATGGCTGCCCATCCCCCCCCCCCCCCCCTCCCCCAGTGCCCCCTCAACAGCAAACCCAGCCCAGCACTCACACTCTTTTGACAGATCACTGAGAACAAAGAAGAAAGAAATTTACCTTTGGCCCTCCCAGACTGCGCCAATCCAGATCCTTTATCTAAACCTGTCGCCTATTTTCCAAGGATCTACTTCCCTCAGGTCCCCCCTCAACCTCCGTCTTTCCAACGAAAACAGTCCTAATCTACTCAACCTTTCTTCATAGCTAGCACCCTCCATACCAGGCAACATCCTGGTGAACCTCCTCTGCACCGTCTCTAAAGTATCCACATCCTTCTGGCAAAGTGCGACCAGAACTGCACGCAGTATTCCAAATGTGGCCTAACCAAAGTCCTATACAACTGTAACATGACCTGCCGACTCTTGTACTCAATACCCTGTCCGATGAAGGCAAGCATGCTGTATGCCTTCTTGGCCACTCTATCAACCTGCGTTGCCACCTTCAGGGTACAATGGACCTGAACTCCCAGATCTCTCTGTACATCAATTTTCCCCAGGACCCTTCCATTGACCATATTGTCCGCTCTTGAATTTGATCTTCCAAAATGCATCACCTCGCATTTGCCTGGATTGAACTCCATCTGCCATTTCTCTGCCCAACTCTCCAATCTATCTATATTTTGTTGTATTCTCTGACAGCCCTCCTCGCTATCTGCAACGCCACCAATCTTTGTATCATCTGCAAACTTGCTAATCATAGTGTGAGGGTTTCTAAATCACACTATTCCAAGGCCTCAAAATGGGGAGGGGCAAAGTCCACCCCAGGTCACAGGTACATCTGCGATCAGCAAACTATTTAAATGAGGACGAACCCAGTTGCTGTGTTCTCTGAGGGAGGTATTGATGATTAGAGCAGGGCTGAGTAAAGAGCCAGCCAACATTATGCATGGTCTCAGATGAGAGATGTACAGCTGAGACAGTCTATCAATCCATTATTCACAATACAGGAGATCAGGAAAGGTACCAACGAAGGGCAGATATATGAGATTAATAGCAATAAGTGGCACAAACCAATTACCTTGTATTAACCCCTTGGTCACAGCTTGGAAACTCCCCAGAGGAAGAGGATTGGGCAACTAGGCCTGCTTCACATGCTGGTTACAATCATTCCTCTGGCAGGTTCAGACACAAGAAACCTCAGCTCCTTTCCCCCTCACTCCACACAGCAAATAATCTCAGCTCCTGACGAAACATCTGATTGCAAAAAGTTCAGTATCCTCATCGAGACAGCAGCACAGTAGCACAGTGGTTAGCACGGTTGCTTCACCGCTCCAGGGTCCCAGGTTCGATTCCCGGCTTGGATCACTGTGCGGAGTATGCACGTCCTCCCCGTGTCTGCGTAGGTTTTCTCCGGGTGCTCCGGTTTCCTCCCACAGTCCAAAGATGTGCAGGTTAGGTGGATTGGCCATGATAAATTGCCCTTAGTGCCCAAAAAGGTTAGGTAGGGTTCCAGGGTTACGGGGATAGGGTGGAGGCCAGTGCAGACTCAATGGGCCGAATGGCCTCTTTCTGCACAGTAAATTCTATGATTCTAGGTGGATGGAGAATCTTGAAACACACCCTTACACTGGGCAAGATTTCAGGGGTGATAACCTTGCCTATGTTTTCACCGAGCCCTTTGACCCACAGTGACTCGTTAGTCACCGTGGTAAGAAATAGGGGTGGGATTCTCCATTGGCTGATGCCGAAATCGCGAAACGCGATTGGGCGGAGAATAGGTTCCGACGCCAAAATCACGCTGAGCGCTGATTTGATGCCAAATCTCAATCCCCCTCACTTTGACAGAGGCGTCAATGTGTTCCAGAATGCACGTACAGTAAGCACCATTTGCATATCATTACGTGCCTGCTGCCCCGCTATTCTCCGGAGCCTCTCCGATGCTCCACCTCCGATGGGCCGAGTTCCCGAGGGCACAGTTCACTTGTGCTTTTAAAGATTGTGAAACCGGCGTTGTGGCTGCTGAGGGAGAGAGAGGGGATTTGGAAAGTGTCCAAGATCACCATAGTTTGTTGACAGTTGTGCTGCTGGCTGGGAGGGCTTCTGCCAGGGCCAGCGGGAGAAGCAGGCAGTGGCCTGGAGGTGGGCTGTGATGTCGTGGTGGACGGGCATAGAACACCATTGCCGCAGCCGGAAAGGCAGCCATGCAGCTGTGCATGCCGCTGACAACCCATTGTGAACTTAGGACCACGGGTCGTATGAGTGTGTCCCCCCCCCCCCCCCCACCCAGGCCACCCTCCGAGGTGCCCTCCGGCCACAGATCACCCATCAGCTGTATGGGTGCGCCCCAGCACAACCAGTGCCATCTTGTTGGATGGGATGGTATGTGTGGGGGGATGGGGTGGGGGGGGGGGGGGGGGGGTGAAGTGTGAACATGCGGCTGCAGCTTTTCAGCCTCCCAAGTATCAATCACAGACCCGGCAAATCCCACAACCTCCACATTCGCTGAATCGGTCCAGGTTCGGCGCCAGTTTTGCTGTCATGAAAGTCCACGAATTCTGCCCCGGCGTCAACATTTAGGGCTGGATTCTCTGATTTTGCAGCTATGTCTGAAGGAAGCATCTGGTCTTACGACCAAAATGTTGGCACAGCCCCCGCACCAATGCTCCGCCCAGTGGGGGGACTAGCAGCTGCGCCACGTCAAGCCCCCGGCTTTACCTGTGGATACAGATGCAGAATGGCTGGGTACGTGGCCGTGCGACATGGCGCTGGCTGCGTGCAGACCTGGCCTGCCAGATAGTGCCCCCCTGTAACTCTCCTCGCCACCCCCTCCGCATGTTGTGAGAATATGTACCCCATGCCAAAGGGCAGTTAGCCCATCGGAGGTGGAGCATTGGGGGAGAGCCTCAGATGACGGTCTGAGACTGCCCCAACGACGTGCGGCATATCCTCGAGTATGCTGTTTTTGAGGGGGCAGAGCATCCAAAAAAAAGCATCACCCCCGATTTCTGCGAAAAAACGGATTCTCCAGCCAATCGCCGAAAATCAGCGATTTTACAGGGGATGTCTTTTGCTAATAGATATTAAAAACCATTTTACGGGCAGCACAGTGGTGGCGCAGTGGTTAGCACTGCTGCCTCATGGCGCCGAGGTGCCAGGTTCGATCCCGGCTCTGGGTCACTGTCCATGTGGAGTTTGCACATTCTCCCCGTGTTTGCGTGGGTTTTGCCTCAAAGATGTGCAGGGTTGGTGGATTGGCCACGCTAAATTGCCTCTTAATTGGAAAACATGAATTGGGCACTCTAAATTTATTTTTAAAACATTTTACCTGTTTGCAGACAGAGAGCTAATGTAATGTAATAGTTTGAGTTTGACTAAACGAATCAAGGCATATCTTGTGACAAGAGACAAATGAATGCTGTGTGCTTTGAGTGCAGCTGGTGCAGCTAATGGGAGGGGCCAGGTCTGTTTGGACTAAGGAGTTGCTTCCAGGGCTGTAAGTTGAACAGAGGATTTTCAGCTTGGTCCCAAAAAAGGTTTCTCTCTCCAAGGACTCTGCACCAAGATAAGCAACTTTATGCATACATAGTGTTTGAAATATATGGGTTGCTTCAATGGAAAGAAGAGGCATGTTTAGGAACCAAGCTATTCCTTTGTTGCTAATGTGCTTCATTTTGTGTTCAAATTAAAGTTTGTTTAAAACTGTCTACTGGTCAGTGTTATCACTTCTACGGTGCAGAAGCCTTTTCGTAAAGTTTTACCTAATGCAAAAGTTGGGTTCTAATCTGGGATCTTAACCAAAATTGGAGTACTGGTGTGGAACCACAACACAACACCAACAACTGTGCAAAACTCTATGTGTCACCTCAAGAATCATCCTGAGAGACACCAAATGAGCCAAAGCTGCCAAGGACAGAACACAAGTTTCCAGAGAATCCTTTATATGTGACTCAGTCCACCGTGTCTTCTTGCTCTCAATCGCATTGACATATGGCATTCTCTGTTAGGGATACTGGCCTGCAGTCACGCTGGCCTGCAGTCACTGTCACCTTCCTATGGAGGTGGACCACCTGAGGATGACGAGATCCTAAAGGTTGCCTGCTATACATCACAGTGTCTCCTCTTGAGCAAAGACAGTCCACCATCATGGCCGTTCCTGGCAAACTGCAGCAAGCTCACACATCATGAAGCCCTTGAGATTACATTTAATTGATAATGAAAAGTACACATCAGCTTTACTACAACCTCGCTCTTCCAGCTACACTCAGTGTAGTATCAAGATACCACACACATTTCCAGAGCTTGCTGTTAGCTTCATTGAGTGCAATATGTCACCTTTTGCAATTAGCATCACTGACCTTGGTGAGTGTTTAGGTGATGGTACACACAGCGGTGCATCCCTACTTTGCGAATACAACTTTGTGGCCACTAAACAGACAACTGAAAAGTCATGCACTCTCAAGGTTGCAGGCATGAGCCATAAGGTGGCTGAGGGGGGCATACCCTTTGCAGGTAGAGGTGGTAAGGCCCCCACACTTATTGGTGAGTTTACCACATGTGCATTTGGAAAGTCGAAAACGTGCTTAGCACAGAGGAAAGCACATGAGCTCTGAGGAGGGACTCATAGCCTGAAAACCCTGCCGCATTACAGAGAGTACATAGAGGTCCAGGTTATATGACCCTTCCCTGTCTCTTTAAACTTCTATTCTTCCACACCAGACTTTGACCTTGCTTGAAAGCAAAAGAGCTGTGAGTACACCTCAGCCTCAATCTGCAAAGCATGTGAACCAGGTTCTCCCACTGCAACATTAAGGATGATGCATCATTGATGTTGGGAATAATCTGGAAATGGGAACACAATGCTGTGTGATGGATGCAGGCAACATAGACGAGAGGCGGATGGTTGGGACATTTGCAATAAGTTGGGGGAGGGACCATGATGGCATATTTGTTTGACAGCGACGTATCCCATGATAAAGTTGAGGCATACACAAAAATAGATGTTAAATGTGCTCTATTCTATGTACATCAGTGAACATCATAAACATGTGGTTAACACCCGTGCTCCTGATATATTTTAGATTTTCTATCCCCACCGCTACATCTTGTTGCTTCCCCAACAGAGGTGGAGGCAGCCTGCTGACTGCTTTGCCCTATTGTCTGTGATGACTTCAGAGGGTGTCCTCTGGAGGGTCGAAGCTGGAGGGCCATGGCCTGCTTTGGGTGTCCTGCTGTGGGCAGGTGCAACATTGTCGGCCTGTGCAACAGCCACCAATGGGGTTACAGGAAGAGGGATGGGAACTCCTGGAGTCACCTGGGTGGATGACCCTGGGGAGTGCACATTTTGAACTTTCACTCCATGGGTAACCAAGGGCCTCTGGCTGACTCCTTGAGGAGAAGGAGCAGCTGGAGTGAGATCATCTGCCCCTCTCTCACATAGTCACTGATGGATGCCACCTAGGGTTACAACAAGGTACTGCTGCTCCTACAGCAGTGCAGCACCGATGTCCTGGACCAAGGTCTGCACGGAGGCTGCCACTGTACCAGTGTTGACCTTGGTGCCTTGGCATGCCTGCGTTATCACCTCAGACTGAAGGCGGGCAGACTCCTCCATCTTTTGTTGCAATCTGAGTGTAGCCGACATCCCTCACTGATGTTCCCTTGACATTCTCTGCAGCTCACATGGTAGCACAGTGGCTAGCACTGTGGCTTCACAGTGCCAGGGTCCCAGGTTCGATTCCCCACTGCGTCACTGTCTGTGCGTAGTCTGCACATTCTCCCCGTGTCTATGTGGGTTTCCTCTGGGTGCTTTAGTTTCCTCCCACAGTCCAAAGATGTGCAGGTTAGGTGGATTGGCCATGATAAATTGCCCTTAGTGACCAAAAAGGTCAGATGGGGTTATTGGGTTACGGGGATAGGGTGGAAGTGAGGGCTTAAGTGGGTCGGTGCTGGCTCGATGGGCCGAATGGCCTCCTTCTGCACTATGTTATATGTTCTATATTCTAATATATGTGTGTGTGGTGAGTGGACAGGATGATGATATGAGCGTGAGTGGATATGAGCCTGATGGAGATTTGTGGGTATGCGTGAGAGTGAGTGGTGATGTGTCTTGAGCTGGCAGTGTGTGAGCTCAGTGTGAATCTGTGATGGGCTGGTGAGTCCATGAGGTAAGGGTAATAGAATGATGGATTGCTTCATCCTCTTCCTGCACTGGGTGTCAGATCCCTTGTGTGGCGAGTTGGCACTGACTGCCTTTGTCACTGCCTCCCAAGCTGGAGTGGTGAGGTTGGCAGACCTTCGGCTGGAGCTAGGCTAGTGGGCATTGCAGTAGGCCTTGATTATGTCCAGCAAGTAGTCCAGGGAGGCAGCACTAAATTTGGGCGCTGAGGCCTTATTCATTTTCAGGGCCATGTCTTCAGCGGAGCTAGTTCTGGTGTGCAAAACGTTTTTTTTCTTCGATCATGTGACTTTGTACTGTGGGGCCTGGATTTCCGCATAGTCGGATTGTCCCACATTTTCAGAATGGCAGCAGAGGCCCGAATCCAGAATCCCCCTTCCCGAACCCAGCCCCCACTATTTTTGGGAGGGCAGGGGCGGAGAATGGAGGTGGGTTCTAATTTACACATCTTTCGTTCATGGGACAACTGCGCATGGTAATGTGCAGCTGCCTCAGCCAGATCTGACTTTTGGCTAACGGTATGTCGAAAACACAACTTGTGCACTTTGGACTAGGAAGGAGAACTAAAATTGCCAGATTACTTTGGATCTTTGGAATGGCAGGATGCGTTTTGAAAGTGATCTGGGAACACCTTTGGGACGGGTAAGAGTAGACATGAAGTGCATAAAAATTGCATAAACTCATTGGAGCGGTCAAGAGAGCGGTCAAGGAATTCACATTTGCTGCCCTTTCATTTGTTTTGAAAAAAGCATCTGCTGTGTTTCAAAAGGTCAGATGGGGTTATTGGGTTACGGGGATAGGGTGGAAGTGAGGGCTTAAGTGGGTTGGTGCCGGCTCGATGGGCCGAACGGCCTCCTTCTGCACTATGTTCTATATTCTAATATATGTGTGTGTGGTGAGTGGACAGGATGATGACATGGGCGTGACTGTCACTTGGCATAATATTTAGGGTTATCATTACAGGATTAGTGCTGCACAACTGATTTCACCATCTTTCATTATCACATCGGGGTGCCTGTCAGTTCACAGTTTGGTTGACAGCTCCAAGTGGTTAGACCCTCTGGAAGTGGGACTAGGAATACAAATGCTTGTTTACATAATGGGTTCAAGGTAACTCAATATATTGGGTGCGATTCACGGACAAATATTTAAGTCCACTTTTGGACATGTTTGGTGGGGTGATTCTCAGTGGCTTCTGTGCCAGGAATCACCCAACTATCCAACTGCACGTTGCTGTTTGTTATGGCCTCGAGAAGTTTCTCCCCACTGAGGGCACACTTAGAGAGATTTCCACAGGAACGGCTGTTCACAGATCAGGGTGCCATTTTGTCCGGCAGCTTTCCCCCCCCCTCCCCCTCCTACTTTCAGGCCCTCCCTGCTTTCTGCCCCCTCCCCTCACCCCCTAACCTTGTTGCAGCCCCAGGGAACCACCCCTCACCCCCTCCAAATGGTAAGGTGCCCCTGGGCTTGTTGCCTGGCAGTGCCAACCAGTGGCACTGCCAGGGTGCCTGTGTGACACCTCTTGGGTGCCAAGCTAGCAGTGCCAAGCTTCCCAGGTACCAGGGGGAGTGCCAGGGTACCACCTTGCCGTGTCTCCCACCATTCAGGAGTCTCTAATGGCCTGTGAGACCTCCCCCCCCACCAAGGTGCTGTTGTGCCTGGTACACATTTGTGGGAACCAATACTAAATAGCACCCTGGCGCGATCTCGCAGGAGCAGCCGGTGTGTCCAGTGTCCGGGTATTTAAATGAGCCATTAAGCTCACTTAAATATAGGAATAGGAGTACACCATTTGAGCCTCTCTCGCCATTCAATGAGATCATGGCTGATCTGTGGCCTAACTCCATACACCCGCCTTTGGCCCATATCCCTTAATATTTGCTTAAAAATCTATCTCAGATATAAAATTAGCAACTGATCTAGCTTCAATTGCTGTTTTTGGGAGAGAGTTCCAAACCTCTACCACCCTTTGTGTGAAGAAGGCCTTCCTAACATCTCTCCTGAACGATCTTGCCCTTATTTTTAGACCATGCCTCCCAACCAGTGGAAATAGTTTATCTTTATGTACCCTGTCTTCCCGTGTTAATATCATGAATACTTTGACTAGATTACCCCTTAGCTTTCTAAATTCTTGTGAAAATAAGTCCAATTTGAATAATCTCTCGTCGTAACTCAACCCCTGTAATCCAGGTATGATTTTTGTAAACCTATGTTACATTCCCTCCAAGGCCAAAATATCCTTCCTAAGGTGTGGTGTCCAGAACTGCTCACAGTCTCCAAGTGGCGTTTAACCAGCGTTTTGTATAGATGTGGCATAACCCGGTGACTTTGTCCTCCAATCCTCTAGATATAGAGGCTAGTAAAGGCACGGTGGCACAGTGGTTAGCACTGCTGCCTCACAGCTCCAGGGACCCAGGTTCAATTCCAGCCTCGGGTGACTGTGTGGAGTTTGCACTTTCTCCCTGTGTCTGTGTGGGTTTCCTCCGTGTGCTCCGGGTTCCTCCCATAGGCCAAAGATGTGCAGGTTAGGTGGATTGGCCATGCTAAATTGCCCTTAACTGTCCAAAAAGATTAGGTGGAGTTACTGGGTTACAGTTAGGCATGGGCTTAAGTAGGATGCTCCTTCAAGGGTCGGTGTAGACTCGATGGGCCGAATGGCCTCCTTCTGCATTGTAGATTCGATGATTAGGTCATTGATGTCTCGGCCATAGAAGGCAGAGAGTCGCAATGGAAGGGTGCTTTTCTAATTGGAGGGCTGTGACCAGTGGTGTTCCGCAGGGATCAGTGCTGGAACCTTTGCTGTTCGTAGTATATATAAATGATTTGGAGGAAAATGTAACTGGTCTGATTAGTAAGATTGCAGACGACACAAAAGTTGGTGGAATTGCAGATAGCGATGAGGACTGTCAGAGGATACAGCAGGATTTAGATTGTTTGGAGACTTGGACGGAGAGATGGCAGATGGAGTTTAATCCGGACAAATGTGAGGTAATGCATTTTGGAAGGTCTAATGCAGGTAGGGAATATACAGTGAATGGTAGAACCCTCAAGAGTATTGACAGTCAGAGAGATCTAGGTGTACAGGTCCATAGGTCACTGAAAGGGGTAACACAGGTGGAGAAGGTAGTCAAGAAGGCATATAGCATGCTTGCCTTCATTGGCCGGGGCATTGAGTATAAGAATTGGCAAGTCATGTTGCAGCTATATAGAACCTTAGTTAGGCCACACTTGGAGTATAGTGTTCAATTCTGGTCTCCACACTACCAGAAGGATGTGGAGGCTTTAGAGAGGATGCAGAAGAGATTTACCAGGATGTTGCCTGGTATGGAGGGCATTAGCTATGAAGAGCAGTTGAATAAACTCGGTTTGTTCTCACTGGAACGACGGAGGTTGAGGGGCGACCTGATAGAGGTCTACAAAATTATGAGGGGCATAGACAGAGTGGATAGTCAGCGGCTTTTCCCCAGGATAGAGGGGTCAATTACTAGGGGGCATAGGTTTAAGGTGCGAGGGGCAAGGTTTAGAGGAGATATACGAGGCAAGTTTTTTACACAGAGGGTAGTGGGTGCCTGGAACTCGCTGCCGGAGGAGGTGGTGGAAGCAGGGACGATAGTGACATTTAAGGAGCATCTTGACAAATACATGACTAGGATGGGAATAGAGGGATACGGACCCAGGAAGTGTAGAAGATTTTAGTTTAGACGGGCAGCATGGTCGGCACGGGCTTGGAGAGCCGAAGGGCCTGTTCCTGTGCTGTACCTTTCTTTGTTCTTTGATTCTATGCCATTAGCCTTTTTTGATTATTTTCTGCACTTGTTCCTGGCATTATAAGGATCTATACACCTGAACCACTAAGTCTCTTTGGACATCCACTGTACCTAATCTCTTTCCATTTATTTATTTATTCTTTCTTTTTTAAATTTAGCCAATTCATTTTTTCCAATTAAGGGGCAATTTTCACATGGCTAATCCACCTACCCTGCACATCTTTGGGTTGTAGGAGCGAAATCCACGCAAACGTGGGGAAAATGTGCAAACTCCGCACGGACAGTGACCCAGAGCCGGGATTGAACCTGGGACCTTGGTGCCGTGAGGCAGCAATGCTAACCCACTGCGCCACCGTGCTGCCCACCTCTTTCCATTTAGAAAGTGATCAGCTCTATCTTTTTCTGGCCCAAAATAGATAGCCTCACACTTGCTTACATTGAATTCCATCTGCCACTATTTTGCCCATTCACCTAGTCTGTCAATGTCTCCTTGTAATTTTATGCTATCATCTAGGCTGTCAACAATGCCATCTAACTTTGGATTTCTGACTTCCTATGCCATCATCCAAGTCATTAATGAATAATGTGAATAATTGAGGCCCCAACTCAGATCCCTGTAGTACACCACTAGTCACCCCCTGTCAATTAGATTAATTACCCATTATCCCCACTCTCTGTCGTCTGCCACACAACCAACTTCTGAACTATGTCAATAATTTGCCCTCAACTCCGTGGGCTTCATGTCCCCAGCGAGGGTGAGATCCAGATAGCGTTGGGCAGAGCAAGTCAGGTGACTTGCGATCGGCTCAGCTCCAGGCGCGGAGCCCAGTTTTGGGCACTTGCGTGATTCACGCATTGCGTCTGGAGCAGCGGAGTGGCTGAATCGTACCCATTGAATGGGTTTTTATCAATATGAGTGTTTTTTAAAACTGTGACTTCATCAATAGACACTTAAGAACTTTATTTAATCTCAGCATGGGTCCTGAGGTCTCCCTAATGTGGATACTGGGTCAGTTGACAGGGTAGGTATAAGGCCAAAGGTTGGTGCGTGGGGGCATGAATTGGCACTAAGTTGGCATAGAGGCTCTCAGGGGCTCTGGGGATGGGTGGAGGGGTGTAGGTTAGCATGGAGCATATGAGAGGCCATGACGGTGGGTGGGGGGGGGGGAAGAGGTTGAATGGGTTGCCATGGATACAGCATGGAGAGCATGTGGGGGGCTGAGGAGGTGTGAGGGGTTGAGGGCTGGCTTTTGCTATATTGTTTATTTTCTCTGCCTCAATAAAGTTTGATTACATCGATACTGTCCTGTGGCCCAGCCTGACTCCGGACCTGGCAGCCTCCAAACTCTTTCCAGGGTCACCCGCCGTGACTCCTACTTTCACCTGGATGAAGACTTGGAGCAGCAGGCGGATGTCAGAGAGGTGCGGTTCCGTCAGAGAAAGTCAATGTTCTCCTCCATCCACCCTACATACACAGGCAGACATCTGTTTACCTGCGGAATGCCGTGGCTCCAGGCTCCGGTTTCCAGGGAGGACAGTGCAGGGCCTACATCCAATCTCCGCCAATGACATGGCACTGCCAGTGGCTGCGAAGCTTATTCACTCCTTACCCTTTCCGGTTCCAAACATGCCTCATGGGGAATCCACCGTGAGCTGTGGACCCGGACAGTCCTCTATGAACCTATCTCATGTAGCTTTCCCCATCGAATAAGAGCTCAGGTATTGACCAGCCTCATCACCTGCCCACAGACCCACTTTGTGGCTCCAAACTGGATTTCCTTTCAGTTAGATTTTTGCCAATGCTTATTTTCCGTCTCCTCCTTAAGTTGAAGTACTTTTGGAAGTTTTCCAAAGCCTCTATGAATTTCTCCCCAGTGCAGCCATTTATCTTTAAGTAGCCAAATAACAGCAACATCAGACAGGCAGCTCTACTAGTGAATTATGGGTCTGTCACATTCATAAAATAAATGGCATTGCTCACTGTCAATAGCGAGATCTGTTCTATTTACTGGGTAATGTGTCTCCAGTGACATGAAACCTATCTAATTGACATATAACGCTACATTCTACCACGTAGCAGCTTTAGTCCTATCCATTTAAGTAACAGGACATAGAGCAAAGTAGGCAAAGTAATGCAATCAAATGTCGCTTACTAAGAAGCAAATGCACATGTTATACTCCAGGCTGATGCAACATCATTTAAGTATCCCAATGTTCGAGTCATAGATCATAAAGTGCAGAAGGAGACCATTCGGCCCATCAAGTCTGCACCGGCTCTTTGAAAGAGCACCCTACCCAAGCCCAGTAACCCCGCCCAACACTAAGGGCAATTTTGGACACTAAGGGCAATTTATCATGGCCAATCCACCTAACCTGCACATCTTTGGACTGTGAGAGGAAACCGGAGCACCCGGAGGAAATCAATGCACACACAGGGAGAATGTGCAGACTTTGCACAGACAGTGAACCAAGCCGGGAATCGAACCTGGGACCCTGGAGCTGTTAACCAATTGTGCTAACCACCATGCTACCGTGCTGTCCGAGTCCTGTGGAACATATTTGAAGCATCAGCACTTATCCATTGACACAATTGCCAATCCTAGGGGGGGGGCATCAGAGGGCTCACAGGATGGGATGGACGGCAGTCCCACTGGGAGGGACTGGGATGGGCATTACTGAGGCAGAAAGTAGATCATGAGGACTGTCATTGGAAGTGTTTTTGGATACTTTCCGGAAACCTAAGAATGAAGTGACCCACAGCGGGTAGGGTCCTCAGTGTGGTGGGGAAACCATCCTCAGGATTGTTTCTTGTCCTGGCTGCAGCCTTTCACCCTGACAGCTCCTTCCTTTCAGCATGTGGCCCCCTGGCCTGCCACGAGGAGCCAGCCTTCAACGAGCTGCTGGGTTCTGATGTGTTGGGTATGCTGGGTCTGTGAGGACTGCGTTTACCAGAGCAGTGAGAGAGACAGGCTACCAACACTTGTAGAAGCACAACTCTATTTCATTTAACTATGAGCTGTTAAACATACTTGCACAGTGGGTCGACACTATGTTAGGTTGACTGAAGACCTATGGTTAACCTGACCAGACTATACTGCTAGCACATGGCAGATGTTCGTGCTACTGATTAAGGGCTCTGGCTGTCTCAGAGGCTGCATCCCGAATGAGCGGGAAAACTAGTGCCCTCTGGCTTTATAGTGGCCGTGTCCTGTCTGGTGATTGGCTGCTGTGTTCTGTGTGTTGATTGGTCTTTCAGTGTGTCAGTCAGTGTGTGTCTATGCACCATCATATACTTGTGTGTATATTATGACATCTCCCCTTTTTTTTAAATGTGTATGTGGCAATAAATAGTGTGGTATGTGAATGTCCCTGACTATATGGAGAGCATGTGAGCATATTTACAGGGCTATATACAAAATTGCTAACATATTTACATGGGAAGGTGTCTAGTGCAGATAGACTGTAACATAACACGGAACATGAATAACAGTATGTACAAACTAGTGAATGAATAAACATGGTAACGAAACAACCAGTTCATGAGTTTAGAGAGTTCATAAATTCAGGCAGTTCATAAATTCAGTCTCTGTGGCGAGCGACAAATTCTGATTGACCGCCTCAAGGGTGGGTCAGGGGCCGCCTGCTCTGGAACGGGCAGGACTGTGTCAGTCGCAGAGGGTGGCAACAGAAGAGGTACGGCATGACGGTGAGGCACGGCATGACGATCTGGCGGCGAGCGTGGAAGGAGCCGCAGTGCCCGCCTATTACAGCGAAGAAGAGAGCCATCCTGCAGACGAACCAGAAACGACCTGGGGGCCACTTTCTTGAATACCACAGCGGCGGCAGACCAGCCACCTTCAGGGAGTTGTACACGAACCTGGTCATCAGGAACAAGAGCAAGGAGATCTGTGGTGCGGGCGTCATACGCCAATTTGTTTTGGGCCCGAGACAACTGCATTCGAAGCAGGACCGGAAGGTTGTCCAGGTCTGGGACGTGTATGGCAGGCACCGTCGTTCGTAATGTGCGGTTCATCAACAATCGAGCTGGTGACAGGCCAGTGGACAATGGAGCTGACCTGTAGGTTAGTAGTGCGAGGTAAAAGTCGGATCCTGCATCAGCCGCTTTGCACAGGAGTCGTTTGACAATGTGCACCCCCTTCTCAGCTTTGCCATTGGACTGGGGGTAGTGGAGACTGGAGGTGACGTGCGTAAAATTATATCGCCGGGCAAAATTGGACCACTCCTGACTAGCAAAACACGGGCCATTATCGGACATGACCGTGAGTGGAATGCCATGGTGAGCAAAAGTCTCCTTGCACACACGGATGACCGCTGTCGACGTGAGGTCATGTAGCCTAACTATCTCTGGGTAGTTAGAGAAGTAGTCCACTATGAGGACATAGGCCCGGCCTAGTGCACGGAAAAGATCAACGCCAACCTTGGTCCATGGGGACGACACCAGTTCATATGACTGCAAGGTCTCTTGTGGCTGAGATGGCTGGAACCGTTGGCATGTCGGGCAGTTGAGAACGGTGTTGGCGATGTCCTGGTTGATGCCAGGCCAGTACACTGCCACATGGGCCCGCCGGCGGCACTTCTCCACCCCCAGGTGACCCTCATGGAGCTGCTCAAGGACGAGTTCCCGCATACTGTGCGGAATGATGATCCTGTCCAACTTTTTTTTAAATTTAGAGTACCCAATTATTTTTTCCAATTAAGTGGCAATTTAGCGTGGCCAATTCACCTACCCTGCACATCTTTGGGTTGTGGGGGTGAAGCCCACGCAAACACGGGGAGAATGTGCAAACTCCACATGGACAGTGACCCAGGGCAGGGATCCGAACCCGGGTCCTCAGCGCCATAGGCAGCAATGCTAACCACTGTGCCACCATGCTGCCCTATCCTGTCCAACTTTAGCAGAATTCCATCTACCACTGCCAGGTCATCTTTGGTGTTGTAGAATTGCGGGCATTGGCCCTTGAGCCATCCTTCTGTCAGATGGCGCATGACGCGTTGGAGCAGAGGATCATTGGCTGTTTCACGACGAATCTGGATGAGTCGTTCGTCCGTGGCGGGCAGGTTAGATGCGCAGAACTCAACATGAGCATCAATTTGGCACACGAAGCCCGACGGCTCGCAGGGCATAGTGACAGAACAGGAGAGTGCATCGGCGACGATGGGCTCCTTGCCCGGGGTGTAGACCAGTTCGAAGTCATACCGCCTGAGTTTAAGGAGGATGTGTTGCAGGCACGGCGTCATATCATTAAGGTCCTTTTGAATAATGTTGACCAATGGCCTGTGGTCCGTTTCGACCGGAAATTTAGGGAGTCCATCGACGTAGTCATGGAATTTGACAATTCCCGTGAGAAGGCCCAGGCACTCTTTATCGACTTGCGCATAGCGTTGCTTGGTGGGGTCATTGCACGAGATGCGTAAGCGAGTGGAGCCGATGAGGAGGCGTCGTTGCGCTGGAGGAGCACTGCTCCAATGCCGGACTGGCTCGCATCAGTGGAGATCTTCGTCTCCTTGGCAGGGTCGAAGAATGCCAATACCGGGGCCTTGGTGAGTTTTGCCCTGAGTTCTCGCCATTCTTGCTCGTGGGCGGGGAGCCATTGGAATTCAGTTGTCTTCTTCACCAGATTGCGGAGAGCTGTGGTGTGGGAGGCGAGGTTGGGGATGAACTTCCCCAGGAAGTTGACCATGCGCAGGAAGCGGAGGACCACCTTCTTGTCCTCCGGTGTCTTCATGGCATTAATGGCCGACGCCTTGTCTGCATCCGGCTGCACACCAAACTGTGAAATGTGGTCACCGAGGAGCATTTGGCTCTGTTGATGCGGAGGCCATGCTCATGGATTCTCCAGAAGACGCGTTGGAGGCGATCAATGTGTTCCTGCGGGGTGATAGACCAGACCATGATGTCGTCTACATATACCCGCATCCCTTCGATGCCCTCCATCATTTGCTCCATTATTCGGTGGAACACCTCCGAGGCTGAGGTGATGCCAAACGGCATCCGGTTATAACAATACCGGCCAAATGGGGGTTTAAGGTGCAGAGCTTCCGACTGGATGCGTCAAATTGTATCTGCCAGAACCCCTTGGAGGCGTCCAGCTTTGTGAAAAATTTGGCGCGAGCCATCTCGCAGGTGAGTTCTTCGCACTTTGGGATAGGGTAGTGTTCCCTCATTATGTTACGATTCAGGTCCTTGGGGTTGATGCAGATGCGTAGTTCCCCGGATGGTTTCTTAACACACACCATGGAGCTGACCCAGTCGGTTGGTTCCGTTACTTTAGATATGACGCCCTGGTCCTGGAGGTCCTGCAGCTGCTGCTTGAGGCGGTCTTTAAGGGGCGCCGGCACCCGGCGGGGTGTATGAACCACAGGCGTGGCATTTGGTTTTAAAATAATTTTGTACGTGTACGGGAGTGTGCCCATGCCCTCGAAGACGTTGTGGTATCGAGTGATGATGTTCTTCAGTTGTGTCTGAAAGTCGGCGTCCGGCGATGCTGGAGCCTTAGCGGGTGACGTGGAGTGAACCCTCTGGACGAGGTTTAGGATCTTGCACGCCTGAGCACCGAGCAGGGAAGCTTTGGTGGACCCTACAATCTCGAAGGGCAGGGTGGCCTTTAAGGAACGGTGCAACACCACAAGCTGGCATGAGCCGCTGGCAGCAATGGCATTGCCATTGTAGTCGAGAAGCTGGCAGGTGGATGGCAGGATGGTTGGCTTAACGTGGAGGCTGTCGGAGTCAGACCGCGCAATGAGGTATCCGTGAGGGTGGCACACCATTCGTCGTCCGGATCAATGCTCAGCATTGGGAAGGACTTGGCTTTTTTCTTCTGAGGCACCTTGTGCTTGGTGATGATGCCCACCCGGAATGGTGATTTGCGTTCCTCGGTGTCAGGGTCCAGGAACCATGTCGGAGTCGGAATCGGTGACCGGTGGTTGGACGGTCCGGACATCCCTGCGCAGCTGGTGGGAGTGACGAGAGGTAGTAGGTTGAGCAGACCTGCATAGGGCTGCGTAGTGGCCAAGCTTGCCACACTGGAGACAGCGTCAAAATTCCGCGGGACATTGCCGCTTTAAGTGGGCGGAGCCACAGTTGTTGCACGTCGTGACATCAGAACGCTCAGTGCGCCACCGCGCATGGGCGGTGCAGTCGTACGTAGTGCGTGCCAGCGCAGTTCGGTCTTCGGCCTCACCGTCCCCTCGGTCGTTGCGCGCATGCGTGGGAGCCCGGGAAAAGCGCGCAAAATGGCTGCCCTCATCCAGGCTCAGGCCCTGGAGCTGTTTTACGGCCTCACGTGCTCTGCTTCGTGGGGGCCTTGCTGCGCCATCTCTCCCGCTTGAATGTGCGAGTATCGGTTAGTGGCGTGTTCATGCAGAACGCAGGTTTCAATGGCTATAGCGAGGGTGAGCTGTTTCACTTTGAGGAGCTGCTGGTGTAGGGGGTCCGAGTGCACACCGAAAACGATCTGGTCGCGAATCATTGAGTCGGAGGTGGAGCCGTAATTGAAGGATTGCGCGAGGATGCGAAGATGGGTGAGGAAAGATTGAAAAGGTTCATCCTTACCCTGCAGACACTGTTGAAAGACGTAGCATTCAAAACTTTCGTTGACTTTGATTTCACAGTGGCTGTCGAATTTGAGCAGGACTGTCTTGAACTTGGACTTGTCCTCACCTTCAGCGAATGTGAAGGAGTTGAAAATATGGATGGCGTGGTCCCCGGCCGTGGAAAGGAAGAGAGCAATCTTCCTGGCGTCTAAAACAGCTTCCAGGTCTGTAGCTTCGGGGTACAGTTGAAACCTTTGTTTAAAAATCTTCCAGTTCGCACCGAGGTTGCCGGTGATGCGGAGCGGCGGGGGAGGCGGACGCTGTCCCTACTACCAGATGGCTGATCGCTGGTCGAAGGCAGATTATTTGAGGGTAGGTCCATCAAACTTTAATATCACGTACTGGTACCATGATGTGTTGGGTATGCTGGGTCTGTGAGGACTGCGTTTACCAGAGCAGTAAGATAGACAGGCTACCAACACTTGTAGAAGTACAACACTATTTTATTTAACTATGAGCTGTTAAACATACTTGCACTGTGGGTCGACACTATGTTAGGTTAACCTGACCAGACTATACTACTAGCACATGGTAGATGTCCGTGCTACTGATTAAGGGCTCTGGCTGTCTCAGAGGCTGCATCCCGAATGAGCGGGAAAACTAGTGCCCTCTGGCTTTATAGTGGCCGTGTCCTGTCTGGTGATTGGCTGCTGTGTTCTGTGTGTTGATTGGTCTTTCAGTGCGTCAGTCAGTGTGTGTCTGTACACCATCATATACTTATGTGTATATTATGACAGGTTCCACACTAGGTCCGACCGCAGAAAACTGCTGAAACCTTCAGGAAATGACCCCTAAACTGATGCTTTGCCTGAGCTATTTGGCTGCCCCTTGCTGTGGATTGAGTGCCAACTTAATTCCGAGCCTGAACTGGGAAATTCCCCCAAGGACGGGAATGCTTGGAGAGCCAGCCTGACCATGGAATCCCCCATTTTTCTTGTCCCACTCTCTCCCAACAACGCCCCCTCCCTAAACTCTTGGTGTGTCCCCAACTTCGACAGCGGAGGTCGAGGCAACCTGCTGACTGCTATGTCCGGTTGTCTGTAATGACCTTGGAGTCCATGTGCTGCACCGTGGAGTCCCTGTGCTGCACCGTGGAGTCCATGTGCTGCACCGTGGAGTCCATGTGCTGCACCGTGGAGTCTATGTGCTGCACCGTGGAGTCCCTGTGCTGCACCGTGGAGTCCCTGTGCTGTACCATGGAGTCCCTGTGCTGTACCATGGAGTTTATGTGCTGCACCGTGGAGTCCCTGTGCTGCACCGTGGAGTCCCTGTGCTGTACCATGGAGTTTATGTGCTGCACCATGGAGTCCATGTACTGCACCTTGGAGTCCCTGTGCTGCACCGTGGAGTCCATGTGCTGCACCATGGAGTCCATGTGCTGTACCGTGGAGTCTATGTGCTGCACCGTGGAGTCTATGTGCTGCACCGTGGAGTCCATGTGCTGCACCATGGAGTCCATGTGCTGCACCGTGGAGTCTATGTGCTGCACCGTGGAGTCTATGTGCTGCACCGTGGAGTCTATGTGCTGCACCATGGAGTCCATGTGCTGTACCGTGGAGTCTATGTGCTGCACCGTGGAGTCCATGTGCTGTACCATGGAGTCCATGTGCTGCACCTTGGAGTCCCTGTGCTGCACCGTGGAGTCCATGTGCTGTACCATGGAGTCTATGTGCTGCACCGTGGAGTCCATGTGCTGCACCATGGAGTCTATGTGCTGCACCGTGGAGTCCATGTGCTGCACCGTGGAGTCCATGTGCTGCACCGTGGAGTCTATGTGCTGCACCGTGGAGTCCCTGTGCTGCACCATGGAGTCTATGTGCTGCACCGTGGAGTCCATGTGCTGCACCGTGGAGTCCATGTGCTGCACCGTGGAGTCTATGTGCTGCACCGTGGAGTCCCTGTGCTGCACCTTGGAGTCCCTGTGCTGCACCGTGGAGTCCATGTGCTGCACCATGGAGTCCATGTGCTGCACCGTGGAGTCCCTGTGCTGCACCGTGGAGTCCATGTGCTGCACCGTGGAGTCCATGTGCTGCACCGTGGAGTCCATGTGCTGCACCGTGGAGTCCATGTGCTGCACCGTGGAGTCCATGTGCTGCACCGTGGAGTCTATGTGCTGCACCGTGGAGTCCATGTGCTGCACCGTGGAGTCCATGTGCTGCACCGTGGAGTCCATGTGCTGCACCGTGGAGTCCATGTGCTGCACCGTGGAGTCCATGTGCTGCACCGTGGAGTCCATGTGCTGCACCGTGGAGTCCATGTCCTGCAGGAATAGGACAAAGGTCTTGCACCAAGGTCACCACAGCAGCTGCCACACTAGCCGTGTTGACCTCGTTGCATGGCAGTGTTGGCATAATCACCACAGGCATCCCTGCAGCCTTTCAATTAGTGGAGTGTACCTGATATCCCTTCCTGATCTTCCCAGGTTTGCCTGTGGAGCTCCAGCAACTGAGGCATGACCGAGTCCAGAGGCTCATCATCTGACTGGCGCTCAGCGGATTCCTGTCCTCTGGCAATCCTCTGACCGACGGCACCCTGGGGCATCCCTGCTTCCACCTGCTGTGGTAAAAAATAGTGTCACATACGGTGTGAGGTTCTCACCACATTGTGACCCCCGAGGCTGCTCTGAAACTAAGTCCCACCGAGGTGTGTATCTCTGTATTGGTGGAGGGCAAGGGAGAGCTCTGTGATGGTTCTTCCATTTTGTGCTCTGTGAATACCCTCCTCTGTGCTGCTGTCGGGGCTGGAGTCGAGGATCTGGCCGGTGGACTCCTGCAGCTGCTCCCCAGATGTGCCTGTGAAAGAGAGGAAAGGTCATGAGTGCATGGCAGGGGCCTGAAAAACAGGAGGCATCACTCACAGCATTGCTGTCTAATGGATGTTGCAGTGCTGTCTCCTCACTTGATTTATCACCGCCAACCTCACCATCGGCACAGGAGCGATCGACATCCTCCCCGGCCAGCCGGATGGCTCTCGCCTCCAAGGCCATGAAGACCTTCAGCTCTGGCATCCTCCCACCTGCCTGGGGTCTCTCCCTCTGGTTGTGTGCCAGCTTGTCCTGCATGAAGATAAATGAAGATCGGGTAAGCAGGACACGCGCCAGGCCAGATGGTAAGGGTGCCTGGCATGTGTGGATGGTGAGTGGGATTAGTGAGACGAGGAAAGACATGACTTCAGAGGAGATGAAGATGTGTGTGGGAGAGTTAGTGATGGTTTCCCTTGAGCTGGTAGTGATTGAGGGCTCTGTCGATGTGTGATGGGTCTGTTAGTGTGTGAGTTGAGAGTGATGGGAAGAGTGGGCAGAACGGAGGAGATCATCCATCCTTTTGTGACACTGGGTGGCTGTCCTCCTCTGCCGGGCGTAGACACTGACCACTGCTAGATTGGTGATCTTGTTTGCAGGTCTTCATCCAGGGCGCGGGTATATCGCTTCAGAGCGGCCTCCACTGCATCCAGCAGTAGGAATTGGTGACATTTGGGGCAGTATACTTCTTAGCTTTCACAGCCAAAACTTGCCAGCAGCAAGTGTGCTAGCTGTGTGCAGGAGCAGTGATTAAATAATAATAATAACCTTATAATCTTTATTATTGTCACAAGTAGGCTTACATTAACACTGCAATGAAGTTACTGTGAAAAGCCCCTAGTTGCCACATTCCGCCGCCTGGTCGGTACACAGAGGGAGAATTCAGAATTCACCTAACAAGCATGTTGTGGGTGGAAACCGAAGCACCCGGAGGAAACCCACGCAGACATGGGGAGAGCGTGCAGACTGTGCACAGACAGTGACCCAAGCCAGGGGTCGAACCTGGGACCCTGGAGCTGTGAAGCAGCAGTGCTAACCACTGAACAGCCATGCCACTCTGAAATGTGGCGCCCTGATCATTAAAGCTGTGAGATGTTGGCGGAGTGGGTGAATCAGAGACCACCCACCAGCAATACGACGTGGAACCTGTGCTCGAACATTTTTGCCACTAAGTGCCACACTATATGACATGGAAAGCGCCATTGTTATCGGCTATTCCCGCCTGCCATCGGCCTTTGCTGGTTTCCGAGAAAACTCGTCCACTGTATTTATATGATTGGTCCTGTTCCATTTCTGATCAACAGTGACCCTCAGGATGTTGAGGGATTCAGCAATAATAATGATGCTCAATGAGTCAAATAGCCTCCTTCTGCACTGTAGGGATTCTATCATTCTAAGTTTGAATGTTCCCAGTATCAAGGCCACGTACTCCATCACTTACTGATGGACTCTTCTCACAATCTCTCTCATAGTTCCTTCTTTAAAATTCATTCTCTTGTTGGGCACGGTGCAAGGTCAGTATTTATTACTGATCCCTAATTGCCTTGAGAAAATGGAGTTAGATTTCCTTCTGAAACTGTCGGAGTCTGTATGCTGAAGGTACAGTACGTTATTGAGTGATGACCTGTCAAAGACTTCATCCTCTGGTCGAGAGGTTAAACCCCATTTTCCTGCTCAGGTGGGTAGAAAAGTTCTCAGAATGTGACAACGGCAGAACAAAGGTGAGCAGTGAAACCATTCTCAATTGTTGCAAAAGAAACAGTTGGTTTGCTAATGTTCTTTAGGGAAGGAAATCTGCAGTCCTTACCTGGCCTGGCCTACATGTGACATCAGCAGCAGCAGAATTGTACTCAACCACAATCTGTAATCTCGTGGCCCGGCCTATCCTCCAGTCTACCATCACCACCAAGCCAGGGTTCAATGAAGAGTGCAGGACAACATGCCAGGAACAGCAGAGGAATACTGAAACATTTGGTGTCAACCTGGTGAAGCTACATGCACTACTTGCATGCCAAACAACATAAGCAGCAAGTGATAGAGCTAAGCAATCCCACAACCAGCGGATAGATAGATAGAGAAATACAGCACAGAACAGGCCCTTCGGCCCACGATGTTGTGCCAAACTTTTGTCCTAGGTTAATCATAGAATTTTACGGGCAGCACGGTGGCCTAGTGGTTAGCACAACCGCCTCACGGCGCTGAGGTCCCAGGTTCGATCCCGGCTCTGGGTCACTGTCCGTGTGGAGTTTGCACATTCTCCCCGTGTCTGCGTGGGTTTCGCCCCCACAACCCAAAAAATGTGCAGAGTAGGTGGATTGGCCACGCTAAATTGCCCCTTAATTAGAAAAAATAATTGGCTAATCTAAATTGTAAGAAAGAAAAATAAAAAAATAAAAAAATCATAGAATTTTGGACACTAAGGGCAATTTATCATGACCAATCCACCAAGTCGAAATCGAACTTGGGGCCCTGGAGCTGTGAAGCAATTGTGCTATCCACAATGCTACCGTGCTGCCCTTAAGAAGAAATTAATCTACACTCCATTATTCTACCCTAATCCATGTATCTATCCAATAGCCACTTGAAGGTCCTAATAAGACCTAATTTTTAAAAAAGTATTTTAAATCAAATTTTTAACATTTAAAACACATAACATTACAAGTAAAACCAATACAAAACCCCAAACCGTATAGCCCCACACCATAACCAACTCTCACAACTCAAAAAAAAGTTAAGTGCTGTCAACTTCCAGCTCACCACTTCAAATCCCTCAAGTGTGAAGAGGCGTGATTGGAATGCACTTAATTCTCTTTGAAGTAGTTGATGTTTGGAAACATTGTGCTTTCAGCACTTAGACTTACTGATCCATGAAGAGGATGAATGAAGCAAGGCTCACAGCTGTTTTGTGGAAGCTCAAAATGGTGGTCCAACAGCGGGATTCCCTCAGGAATCTCTCGCTTTCCTCACAATGCTTAAATTTCCGTGACGAGGAATAGTGAATTGCTTCGAGTAGCACTTCTCCTCCGTCAGGAAAACATAGCCTCCCAAACAGAATCTCGCCCATTGCCTTCAACGCTGATGATGAATTAACCAGAGCATTGTGACTGACACCATCCGCCACCCCCACCACCCCCAAGAGTGAAAATTGGGAAGGAGGTGATTTGTTTAAGAGCTGTTGAGTGAGTGGGGTTGGGAGGGGGGGCGTGTTGGGGGTCTGATGTGTGAAATCCAAAAAAGTAAAGACATACCTCTTTGAAGTTCCGCACTATCCTCTGTACTGTTCACAATACTTCTAAGTTGCATATCATTCATAAATGTTGCAGCTAGGGCAGCACGGTGGCCTAGTGGTTAGCACAACCGCCTCACGGCGCTGAGGTCCCAGGTTCGATCCCGGCTCTGGGTCACTGTCCGTGTGGAGTTTGCACGTTCTCCCCGTGTCTGCGTGGGTTTCGCCCCCACAACCCAAAAATGTGCAGAGTAGGTGGATTGGCCATGCTAAATTGCCCCTTAATTGGAAAAAATAATTGGCTAATCTAAATTTTAAAAAATAAATAAATAAATAAATGTTGCAGCTGTGCCTTGTACAATGTCTAAATCGTTACTATCAGGAAGAGGAAGGGTCTGTTCCCAAATCTTCGGGATCTCCACCACAAACCTTCATGTATCCAAAAAACAACCCTTCAGCATTATTTCCAGTTTGTAGAATTTGTATTTAAAATTAATTTATGGGATGTGGATGTCACTGGCTTGGCCAGCATTTATTGCCCATCCCTAGTTGTCCTTGAGGAGGTAGTTGTGAGCTGCCTTCGTGAAACGCTGCAGTACATGTGTTGTAGGTACACCCTCAGAGCTGGTAGGGAATTCCAGGATTTTGATCCCGCAACAGCGAAGGAACGGCGATATATTTCCAAGTCAGGATGGTGAGTGACTTGGAGGGGAACCTCCAGAAGGTGGGGTTCCCAGGTATCTGCTGCTCTTGACCTTCTTGATGTAGCGGTCGTGGATTTGGAAGATGCTGCCTAAGGAACCTTGGTGTGTTCTTGCAATGCATCTTGTAGATAGTACACAAAACTACCTCTGTTGGTTGGTGGTGGAAGGATTGAATGTTTTGGGAAGGGATACCAATCAAGCTGGCTGCTTTGTCCTGGGTGCTGTTGAGCTTCTTGAGTGTTGTTGGAGCTGCACTCATCTAGGCAAGTGGAGAGTATTCCATTACATTCCTGACTTGTACAGTGGACATGCTTTTGGGGGTCAGGAGGTGAGTTATTCGCTGTGAAATTCCTATCCTTTGACCTGCCCTGGTAGACACAGTATTAATATGGCTAGTCCAGTTCATTTTCTGGTCAGTGGTAACCCCCAGGATGTTGATCATGGGGGATTCAGCGATGGTAACGTTATTGAATGTCAAGGGGCAATGGTTAGATCTTATTTTGTTGGAGATGGCCATGCTGAACATTGTGCAGTCATCTGTGAACATTCCCACTTCTGACCTTATGATGGAAGGAAGGTCACTTATGAAGCAGCTGAAGATGGTTGGGCCTAGGACACCAACCTGAGGAACTCCTGCAGATGATTGACCTCCAACACGACAACCATCTTCCTTTGTGCCAGGGGTGACTCCAACTAGTGGGCATTTTCCCCCTGATTCCCATTGACTCGGGTTTTGCTAGAGTTCCTTGATGGCAGATGCAGTCAGACGCTGCCTTGATGTTAAGAGCAGTCACTCTCACCTCACCTGTGGCATTCAGCTCTTTACCGCATGTTTGAACCAAGGCTGTAATGAGGTCAGGTGGTGAATGATTCTAGCAGAACCCAAACTGAGCGTCGGTGAGCAGGTTATTGCTGAGTAAGTGCCGCTTGATAGCACTGTTGATGACTCCTTCCATCACTTTGATAATTATGCTGAGTAGACTGATAGGGTGGTAATTGGCTGGGTTGGATTTGTCCTAGTTCCTGTGTACAGGACACACCTGGACAATTTACCACATTGCTGCGTAGATGCCAGTGTTGCAGCTGTGCTGGAACAACTTGGCGAGGGGCGGGGCAAGTTCTGGAACATAAGTCTTCAGGACTATTGCCGGATTACTGTCTGGGCCCATAGCCTTTGCAATATTCAGTGCTTTCAGCCATTTCTTGGCATCAGATGGATTGAATTGGCTGAAGGCTTACATCTGACTGCTGGGGATCTCCAGAGGAGGCCGAGATGGATCATCCACTCGGCACTCCTGGCTGAAAATTGTTGCAAATACCTGAGCCTTATCTTTTGCACTGATGTGCTAGGCTCCTTAATTGTTGAAGGTGGGGATATTTGTGGAGTCTCCTTTTCCAGTGAGTTGTTTAATTGCCCACCACCATTCACGGCTGGATATGGCAGGACTACAGAGCTTAGGTCTGATCCATTGGTTGTGGAATCGCTTAGCTCCGTCCAGAGGCGGACTGTCAATGAAACACACAGCACGGAGTAGGGGGATCTCGACCAATTGAGAGCACCCCATATGGAGAGGTGACGGTTGTGGTCGGAACACCAATCAGAGCCTTTGTATCTCTACATTTGCTGATGGGCTCATTCAAATTTCTTGAGCCTATCAGCAGGCAATACAGAACAACATCAGACTCTGATTGGTGGACTCTCCTTTCGAACAGGAAGACAGCGTGCCAGACATTGTGAGGTGGTGAAAACTCAGGGCTTGGCCCCCAGTTTATTTTATTTAGTTGATCTGGTTTCACCAAAAATGGATGGAGACTTAGGCCAGTCCAGGCATGGATCTCCTGAATTGGTGAGAAGTTTCTGAACTTTCATTGAGTAAAGGTGCAAAGCAGCAGCCAGGTTTCTGGCATTCGGTCGGGCGGGGGGGGGGGGGGGGGGGGGGGGCATCAGAGGCTAAAGTGAGGTCGCTGGCCTAACATCTGGGTGTGAGCCTGTGAAGCCCTCAGGAAGGCGAGGAGGAGGCGCTGGCCAATGGCCAACTCTCGACCTCCAAGGCTGAGGAGGGTAGGTGGGCAACCAACCAAAAAGAACAGAGGCCACCAGGTCAGACAGCCAGCAGCAGGAGCCAGGCAGCACACACAGTGGGGGAGGGTTAAGACTCAAGGCCCAGTCACCGGAGCCAGAGGTGAGCAGAGCAGCAGTCGGGAGGTGCAAAGAAGACAGGCAAGCGATGGTCATGTCTCCATGTCTCGGGGAATCGGGGAACATGGGTCAGCAGGAGCAGGGCGACTCGACCAGAGCCAGAGCAGCAGGCCTGAGTGTGAGAGGTCAGGGCAGCACCCAAAATCTTCTTTCTTCTTGTTTTTGCATTTGGAATTTGCTGCCTTTTTGGTGTCAGTCATTACTTCTCTGATCAATCGCGGCGCCTTGATCAACCATCGGCATCACAGCTTTCCTCAATATTATTGCCAGCAGGCAGCTACTTTGGTGCTATTTTGGCAGTGAACACCCGCTCATTCTCACACCAATTCTTTTCACAATTTCCGAAGACATAATTGTGGGTGGGGCTCAACGTCATTGGGCGTGGGGCTCGATCTCCACCATGGGGACAGGGCATGATATCACCAGAGGACAGGGCATGACATGGGGTTCCTGAAAAGAGGGAGAACACGGGGCCCCCAAAAGTGTAAGTCCACCTCCCGCTCTGCCTTTCACTTGCTGCTTATGCTGTTTGCATGTACGTAGTCCTGTGTGATAGCTTCACCAAGATGACACCTTATTTTCCAATATGCCTGATGTTGCTCCTGGCATGCCTTCCTTCACTCTTCACTGAACCAGGGCTGATCCCGTAGTTTGGTGATAATTGTGGAGTGGGGGATATGCCAGGCAATGAGGTTACAGATTGTGGTTAAATACAATTCTGCTGCTGCTGATGGCCCACAGTCTTCAGATGCTAGATGGATGGCACGGTAGCACAGTGGGTGGCACGGTAGCACAGTGGGTGGCACGGTAGCACAGTGGGTGGCACGGTAGAACAGTGGGTGGCACAGTAGCACAGTGGGTGGCACGGTAGCACAGTGGGCGGCACGGTAGCACAGTGGGTGGCACGGTAGCACAGTGGGTGGCACGGTAGCACAGTGGGCGGCACGGTAGCACAGTGGGCGGCACGGTAGCACAGTGGGTGGCACGGTAGAACAGTGGGTGGCACGGTAGCACAGTGGGTGGCACAGTAGCACAGTGGGTGGCACGGTAGCACAGTGGGCGGCACGGTAGCACAGTGGGTGGCACGGTAGCACAGTGGGTGGCACGGTAGCACAGTGGGCAGCACGGTAGCACAGTGGGCGGCACGGTAGCACAGTGGGTGGCACGGTAGCACAGTGGGTGGCAGCACGGTAGCACAGTGGGGGGCAGCACGGTAGCACAGTGGGGGGGCAGCACGGGTGCACAGTGGGGGGCAGCACGGTAGCACAGTGGGGGGCAGCACGGTAGCACAGTGGGGGGCAGCACGGTAGCACAGTGGGGGAGCACGGTAGCACAGTGGGGGAGCCATTGGTAGCACAGTGGGGCAGCACGGTAGCACAGTGGGGGCGCACGGTAGCACAGTTGGGGGCAGCACGGTAGCACAGTGGGGGGCAGCACGGTAGCACAGTGGGGGGCAGCACGGTAGCACAGTGGGGGTCAGCACGGTAGCACAGTGGGGGGCAGCACGGTAGCACAGTGGGGGGCAGCACGGTAGCACAGGTGGTGGCAGCACGGTAGCACAGTGGGGGCAGCACGGTAGCACAGTGGGGGGCAGCACGGTAGCACAGTGGGGTGCAGCAACGTAGCACAGTGGGGAGGGCAGCATAGGTAGCACAGTGGGGGGCAGCAGGTAGCACAGTGGGGGGACAGCACAGTGGGGGCGCACAGTAGCACAGTGGATGACGGCACGGTAGCACAGTGGGTGGCACGGTAGCACAGTGGATGGCACGGTAGCACAGTGGGTGGCACGGTAGCACAGTGGGCAGCACGGTAGCACAGTGGGCGGCACGGTAGCACAGTGGATGGCACGGTAGCACAGTGGGTGGCACGGTAGCACAGTGGGTGGCACGGTAGCACAGTGGGCAGCACGGTAGAACAGTGGATGGCACGGTAGCACAGTGGGTGGCACGGTAGCACAGTGGGCGGCACGGTAGAACAGTGGGTGGCACGGTAGCACAGTGGGTGGCACGGTAGCACAGTGGGCAGCACGGTAGAACAGTGGGTGGCACGGTAGCACAGTGGGTGGCACGGTAGCACAGTGGGCGGCACAGTAGCACAGTGGGTGGCACGGTAGCACAGTGGGTGGCACGGTAGCACAGTGGGCAGCACGGTAGCACAGTGGGCGGCACGGTAGCACAGTGGGCAGCACGGTAGCACAGTGGGCGGCACGGTAGCACAGTGGGCGGCACGGTAGCACTGTGGGGGCAGCACGGTAGAACAGTGGATGGCACGGTAGCACAGTGGGTGGCACGGTAACACAGTGGGCAGCACGGTAGCACAGTGGGTGGCACGGTAGCACAGTGGGTGGCACGGTAGCACAGTGGGCAGCACGGTAGCACAGTGGGCAGCACGGTAGCACAGTGGGCAGCACGGTAGCACAGTGGGCAGCACGGTAGCACAGTGGGCGCAGCACGGTAGCACAGTGGACAGCACGGTAGCACAGTGGGTGGCACGGTAGCACAGTGGGCAGCACGGTAGCACAGTGGGTGGCACGGTAGCACAGTGGGCAGCACGGTAGCACAGTGGGCAGCACTGTAGCACAGTGGGCAGCACGGTAGCACAGTGGGCAGCACGGTAGCACAGTGGGCAGCACGGTAGCACAGTGGGCAGCACGGTAGCACAGTGGGTGGCATGGTAGCACAGTGGGCGGCACGGTAGCACAGTAGCACAGTGGGCGGCACGGTAGCACAGTGGGCGGCACGGTAGCACAGTGGGCGGCACGGTAGCACAGTGGGCGGCACGGTAGCACAGTGGGCGGCACGGTAGCACAGTGGGGCGGCACGGTAGCACAGTGGGTGGGCACGGTAGCCAGTGGGCGGCACGGTAGCACAGTGGGTGGCACGGTAGCACAGTGGGTGGCACGGTAGCACAGTGGGTGGCACGGTAGCACAGTGGGTGGCACGGTAGAACAGTGGGCAGCACGGTAGCACAGTGGATGACGGCACGGTAGCACAGTGGGGGCAGCATGGTAGCACAGTGGGTGGCACGGTAGCACAGTGGGGGCAGCATGGTAGCACAGTGGGCGGCACGGTAGCACAGTGGGCAGCACGGTAGCACAGTGGGCAGCACGGTAGCACAGTGGGCAGCACGGTAGCACAGTGGGTGGCACGGTAGCACAGTGGGGGAAGCACGGTAGCACAGTGGGTGGCACGGTAGCACAGTGGGCGGCACGGTAGCACAGTGGGTGGCACGGTAGCACAGTGGGCGGCACGGTAGCACAGTGGGTGGCACGGTAGCACAGTGGGCGGCACGGTAGCACAGTGGGCGGCACGGTAGCACAGTGGGGGCAGCATAGTAGCACGGTGGGCGGCACGGTAGCACAGTGGGCAGCACGGTAGCACAGTGGGCGGCACGGTAGCACAGTGGGTGGCACGGTAGCACAGTGGGCAGCACGGTAGCACAGTGGGCAGCACGGTAGCACAGTGGGCGGCACGGTAGCACAGTGGGTGGCACGGTAGCACAGTGGGCAGCACGGGTAGCACAGTGGGGGCAGCATAGTAGCACGGTGGGCGGCACGGTAGCACAGTGGGCAGCACGGTAGCACAGTGAGCGGCACGGTAGCACAGTGGGCGGCACGGTAGCCCAGTGGGCGGCACGGTAGCACAGTGGGCGGCACGGTAGCACAGTGAGCGGCACGGTAGCACAGTGGGCGGCACGGTAGCCCAGTGGGCGGCACGGTAGCACAGTGGGTGGCACGGTAGCACAGTGGGTGGCCACGGTAGCACAGTGGGGGAAGCACGGTAGCACAGTGGGTGGCACGGTAGCACAGTGGGCGGCACGGTAGCACAGTGGGTGGCACGGTAGCACAGTGGGCGGCACGGTAGCACAGTGGGTGGCACGGTAGCACAGTGGGCGGCACGGTAGCACAGTGGGGGCAGCATAGTAGCACGGTGGGCGGCACGGTAGCACAGTGGGCAGCACGGTAGCACAGTGAGCGGCACGGTAGCACAGTGGGCGGCACGGTAGCACAGTGGATGACGGCACGGTAGCACAGTGGGCGGCACGGTAGCACAGTGGGCAGCACGGTAGCACAGTGGATGACGGCACGGTAGCACAGTGGGTGGCACGGTAGCACAGTGGGCAGCACGGTAGCACAGTGGGTGGCACGGTAGCACAGTGGGCGGCACGGTAGCACAGTGGGCAGCACGGTAGCACAGTGGGTGGCACGGTAGCACAGTGTGGGCAGCACGGTAGCACAGTGGGGGGCGGCACGGTAGCACAGTGGGTGGCACGGTAGCACAGTGGGTGGCACGGTAGCACAGTGGGTGGCACGGTAGCACAGTGGGTGGCACGGTAGCACAGTGGGTGGCACGGTAGCACAGTGGGTGGCACGGTAGCACAGTGGGTGGCACGGTAGCACAGTGGGCGGCACGGTAGCACAGTGGGTGGCACGGTAGCACAGTGGGCAGCACGGTAGCACAGTGGGTGGCACGGTAGCACAGTGGGCGGCACGGTAGCACAGTGGGTGTCACGGTAGCACAGTGGGCGGCACGGTAGCACAGGGGCAGCACGGTAGCACAGTGGGCAGCATGGTAGCACAGTGGGTGGCACGGTAGGACAGTGGGGGCAGCACGGTAGCACAGTGGGCAGCATGGTAGCACAGTGGGCAGCACGGTAGCACAGTGGGCAGCACGGTAGCACAGTGGGCAGCACGGTAGCACAGTGGGCAGCACGGTAGCACAGTGGGCGGCACGGTAGCACAGTGGGGGCAGCACGGTAGCACAGTGGGCGGCACGGTAGCACAGTGGGTGGCACGGTAGCACAGTGGGCAGCACGGTAGCACAGTGGGCAGCACGGTAGCACAGTGGGCAGCACGGTAGCACAGTGGGTGGCACGGTAGCACAGTGGGCAGCACGGTAGCACAGTGGGTGGCACGGTAGCACAGTGGACAGCACGGTAGCACAGTGGGTGGCACGGTAGCACAGTGGGCAGCACGGTAGCACAGTGGGCAGCACGGTAGCACAGTGGGCAGCATGGTAGCACAGTGGGCAGCACGGTAGCACAGTGGGCAGCACGGTAGCACAGTGGGCAGCACGGTAGCACAGTGGGGCAGCCGGTAGCACAGTGGGTGGCATGGTAGCACAGTGGGCGGCACGGTATAGCACAGTAGCACAGTGGGCGGCCACGGTAGCACAGTGGGCGGCACGGTAGCACAGTGGGCGGCACGGTAGCACAGTGGGTGGCACGGTAGCACAGTGGGCGGCACAGTAGCACAGTGGGGGCAGCACGGTAGCACAGTGGGCGGCACGGTAGCACAGTGGGTGGCACGGTAGCACAGTGGGTGGCACGGTAGCACAGTGGGCAGCACGGTAGCACAGTGGGTGGCACGGTAGCACAGTGGGGGCAGCATGGTAGCACAGTGGGCGGCACGGTAGCACAGTGGGCAGCACGGTAGCACAGTGGGCAGCACGGTAGCACAGTGGGCAGCACGGTAGCACAGTGGGTGGCACGGTAGCACAGTGGGGGAAGCACCGTAGCACAGTGGGTGGCACGGTAGCACAGTGGGCAGCACGGTAGCACAGTGGGTGGCACGGTAGCACAGTGGGCAGCACGGTAGCACAGTGGGCAGCACGGTAGCACAGTGGGCGGCACGGTAGCACAGTGGGTGGCACGGTAGCACAGTGGGCGGCACGGTAGCACAGTGGGGGCAGCATGGTAGCACAGTGGGCGGCACGGTAGCACAGTGGGCAGCACGGTAGCACAGTGAGCGGCACGGTAGCACAGTGGGCGGCACGGTAGCACAGTGGATGACGGCACGGTAGCACAGTGGGCGGCACGGTAGCACAGTGGACAGCACGGTAGCACAGTGGGCAGCACGGTAGCACAGTGGATGACGGCACGGTAGCACAGTGGGTGGCACGGTAGCACAGTGGGCAGCACGGTAGCACAGTGGGCAGCACGGTAGCACAGTGGGCAGCACGGTAGCACAGTGGGCAGCACGGTAGCACAGTGTGGGCAGCACGGTAGCACAGTGGGTGGCACGGTAGCACAGTGGGTGGCACGGTAGCACAGTGGGTGGCACGGTAGCACAGTGGGTGGCACGGTAGCACAGTGGGTGGCACGGTAGCACAGTGGGCGGCACGGTAGCACAGTGGGTGGCACGGTAGCACAGTGGGCAGCACGGTAGCACAGTGGGCGGCACGGTAGCACAGTGGGCGGCACGGTAGCACAGTGGGCAGCACGGTAGCACAGTGGGCGGCACGGTAGCACAGTGGGTGTCACGGTAGCACAGTGGGCGGCACGGTAGCACAGTGGGCAGCACGGTAGGACAGTGGGGGCAGCACGGTAGCACAGTGGGCGGCACGGTAGCACAGTGGGCAGCATGGTAGCACAGTGGGCAGCACGGTAGCACAGTGGGCAGCACGGTAGCACAGTGGGCAGCACGGTAGAACAGTGGGCAGCACGGTAGCACAGTGGGCGGCACGGTAGCACAGTGGGCAGCACGGTAGCACAGTGGGTGGCACGGTAGCACAGTGGGCGGCACGGTAGCACAGTGGGCGGCACGGTAGCACAGTGGGCGGCACGGTAGCACAGTGGGCGGCACGGTAGCACAGTGGGCGGCACGGTAGCACAGTGGGCAGCACGGTAGCACAGTGGATGGCACGGTAGCACAGTGGATGGCACGGTAGCACAGTGGGTGGCACGGTAGCACAGTGGATGGCACGGTAGCAAAGTGGGCTGCACGGTAGCACAGTGGGGGCAGCACGGTAGCACAGTGGGGGCAGCACGGTAGCACAGTGGGGGCAGCACGGTAGCACAGTGGGGGCAGCATGGTAGCACAGTGGGGGCAGCACGGTAGCACAGTGGGGCAGCACGGTAGCACAGTGGGGGCAGCACGGTAGCACAGTGGGGGCAGCACGGTAGCACAGTGGGGGGCAGCACTGGTAGCACAGTGGGGGCAGCCGGTAGCACAGTGGGGGCAGCACGGTAGCACAGTGGGGCAGCACGGTAGCACAGTGGGGGCAGCACGGTAGCACAGTGGGGGCAGCACGGTAGCACAGTGGGGGCAGCACGGTAGCACAGTGGGGGGCAGCACGGTAGCACAGTGGGGGGCAGCACGGTAGCACAGTGGGGGCAGCACGGTAGCACAGTGGGGGCAGCACGGTAGCACAGTGGGGGGTCAGCACGGTAGCACAGTGAGGGGCAGCACGGTAGGCACAGTGGGGGGGCAGCACGGTAGCACAGTGGGGGCAGCACGGTAGCACAGTGGGTGGCACGGTAGCACAGTGGGGGTGGCACGGTAGCACAGTGGGCGGCACGGTAGCACAGTGGGCAGCACGGTAGCACAGTGGGTGGCACGGTAGCACAGTGGGCAGCACGGTAGCACAGTGGGTGCCGGCACAGTGGGTGGCACGGTAGCACAGTGGGCAGCACGGTAGCACAGTGGGGGTGGCACGGTAGCACAGTGGGCAGCACGGTAGCACAGTGGGGGCAGCACGGTAGCACAGTGGGCAGCACGGTAGCACAGTGGGGGCAGCACGGTAGCACAGTGGGCAGCACGGTAGCACAGTGGGTGGCACGGTAGCACAGTGGGCGGCACGGTAGCACAGTGGGCGGCACGGTAGCACAGTGGATGGCACGGTAGCACAGTGGGCGGCACGGTAGCACAGAGGGCTGCACGGTAGAACAGTGGGTGTCACGGTAGCACAGTGGGCAGCACGGTAGCACAGTGGGCGGCATGGTAGCACAGTGGGCGGCACGGTAGCACAGTGGGCGGCACGGTAGCACAGTGGATGGCACGGTAGCACAGTGGGCGGCACGGTAGCACAGTGGGCGGCACGGTAGCACAGTGGGCGGCACGGTGTAGCACAGTGGATGGCACGGTAGCCACAGTGGGTGGGCACGGTAGCACAGTGGGTGGCACGGTAGCACAGTGGGCGGCACGGTAGAACAGTGGATGGCACGGTAGCACAGTGGATGGCACGGTAGCACAGTGGGTGGCACGGTAGCACAGTGGGTGGCACGGTAGCACAGTGGGTGGCACGGTAGCACAGTGGGTGTCACGGTAGCACAGTGGGTGTCACGGTAGCACAGTGGGTGGCACGGTAGCACAGTGGGGCAGCACGGTAGCACAGTGGGCGGCACGGTAGCACAGTGGGTGGCACGGTAGCACAGTGGGCGGCACGGTAGCACAGTGGGCGGCACGGTAGCACAGTGGGCAGCACGGTAGCACAGTGGGCGGCACGGTAGCACAGTGGGTGGCACGGTAGCACAGTGGGTGGCACGGTAGCACAGTGGGTGGCACGGTAGCACAGTGGGCAGCACGGTAGCACAGTGGGTGGCACGGTAGCACAGTGGGCAGCACGGTAGCACAGTGGGCGGCATGGTAGCACAGTGGGTGGCACGGTAGCACAGTGGGTGGCACGGTAGCACAGTGGGCAGCACGGTAGCACAGTGGGCAGCACGGTAGCACAGTGGGCAGCACGGTAGCACAGTGGGCAGCACGGTAGCACAGTGGGCGGCGGTGCGGTAGCACAGTGGGCAGCACGGTAGCACAGTGGGCAGCACGGTAGCACAGTGGGCAGCACGGTAGCACAGTGGGCGGCGGTGCGGTAGCACAGTGGGTGGCACGGTAGCACAGTGGGCGGCGGTGCGGTAGCACAGTGGACAGCACGGTAGCACAGTGGGTGGCACGGTAGCACAGTGGGCAGCACGGTAGCACAGTGGGCAGCACGGTAGCACAGTGGGTGGCACGGTAGCACAGTGGGCGGCACGGTAGCACAGTGGGCGGCACGGTAGCACAGTGGGGGCAGCACGGTAGCACAGTGGGTGGCACGGTAGCACAGTGGGCAGCACGGTAGCACAGTGGGCAGCACGGTAGCACAGTGGTGGCAGCACAGTAGCACAGTGGGGGCAGCACAGTAGCACAGTGGGCGGCACGGTAGCACAGTGGGCAGCACGGTAGCATAGTGGGCAGCACGGTAGCACAGTGGGCAGCACGGTAGCACAGTGGGCAGCACGGTAGCACAGTGGGCGGCACGGTAGCACAGTGGGCAGTACGGTAGCACAGTGGGCAGCACGGTAGCACAGTGGGTGGCACGGTAGCACAGTGGGCAGCACGGTAGCACAGTGGGCAGCACGGTAGCACAGTGGGCAGCACGGTAGCACAGTGGGCAGCACGGTAGCACAGTGGGCAGCACGGTAGCACAGTGGGTGGCACGGTAGCACAGTGGGCGGCACGGTAGCACAGTGGGCAGCACGGTAGCACAGTGGGTGGCACGGTAGCACAGTGGGTGGCACGGTAGCACAGTGGGTGGCACGGTAGCACAGTGGGCGGCACGGTAGCACAGTGGGCAGCACGGTAGCACAGTGGGCGGCACGGTAGCACAGTGGGGGCGGCACGGTAGCACAGTGGGCAGCACGGTAGCACAGTGGGTGGCACGGTAGCACAGTGGGTGGCAGGGTAGCACAGTGGGCGGCACGGTAGCACAGTGGGCAGCACGGTAGCACAGTGGGCGGCACGGTAGCACAGTGGGCAGCACGGTAGCACAGTGGGCGGCACGGTAGCACAGTGGGGGCAGCACAGTAGCACAGTGGGCGGCACGGTAGAACAGTGGATGGCACGGTAGCACAGTGGGCGGCACGGTAGCACAGTGGGCGGCACGGTAGCACAGTGGATGGCACGGTAGCACAGTGGGCAGCACGGTAGCACAGTGGGCGGCACGGTAGCACAGTGGGCGGCACGGTAGCACAGTGGGCGGCACGGTAGCACAGTGGGCAGCACGGTAGCACAGTGGGCAGCACGGTAGCACAGTGGGCAGCACGGTAGCACAGTGGGCAGCACGGTAGCACAGTGGGCAGCATGGTAGCACAGTGGGCGGCACGGTAGCACAGTGGGCAGCACGGTAGCACAGTGGGCAGCACGGTAGCACAGTGGATGACGGCACGCTAGCACAGTGGGTGGCACGGTAGCACAGTGGGCAGCACGGTAGCACAGTGGGTGGCACGGTAGCACAGTGGGCAGCACGGTAGCACAGTGGGCAGCACGGTAGCACAGTGGGCAGCACGGTAGCACAGTGGGTGGCACGGTAGCACAGTGGGCGGCACGGTAGCACAGTGGGCGGCAAGGTAGAACAGTGGATGGCACGGTAGCACAGTGGATGGCACGGTAGCACAGTGGGCAGCACGGTAGCACAGTGGGCGGCACGGTAGCACAGTGGGCAGCACAGTAGCACAGTGGATGGCACGGTAGCACAGTGGATGGCACGGTAGCACAGTGGGCGGCACGGTAGCAGGGTCCCAAGTTCGGTTCCCGCTTAGGTCACTGTCTGTGTGGACTCTGCAAGTTCTCTGGTTTCCATCTCAGGCCATTGCCCGAGGCCTGCCCCGTGATGCTCCGTCCCCGACCGGCCGAATTCCCAACAGCGTGGTTCTATCATCCCCGCGTGGCGGATGTGGACTCAGTCCGGGGCTGCCACAACGGAGAATCCAGCCCGTGCAGTTAGGTAACTCCCTCTGTGTACCTAGGCACCGGAATGTTGTCACTAGGGAATTTTCACAGTAACTTCATTGCAGTGTTAATGTAAGCCTACTTGTGACAATAAATATTAGTATTATTATCTGTTCGAAGGCTATTCCATTTAGCACAGTGGTAGTGCCACACAACACGATGGAGGGTATCCTCAATGTGAAGATGGAACTTTGTCTGCACGAGGACTGTGCGGTGGTCACTTCGATGGCGGGTCCTCCATCTGGTTTCATTCCTTTGTGTTTCATTCCTTTGTAGCAGTGAATACAACGGAGTGGTTTGCTGGGCCATTTCAGGGAGTCAACCACATTGCTGTGAGACTGGAGTCACGTGTAGACTGGACCATATTTCCTTACCTAAAGGCCATTAGTGAACCAGATGGGTTTTTAGGACAATTGACAATGGTTTCATGATCATCATTAGACTTTTAATTCCAGATGTTTAGAAAGCTGTGGAGGCCAAGTCATTGACTATATTGAAGAAGAAAATAGTTCAGATTTCTACACTCTAAAGGTATCAAAGGGTATGGGGAGATTGTGGGAGTATGGTATTGCGATAGAGCTTCAGGTCCGATCACATTGAATGGCGAAGGGGGCTTGATGGGCTGAATGGCCTATTGGTCCTATTTTCTGTTTCCTATCACAGCCACATTGCTATTTTATTCCATGAGCTATAACTGTTACCTATCAGCCTTTCATTAATAAACCCCCTTTGTCAACTACTGGTCGTCTCCTGCGTATGTCTCAAGTCACCACATTGGCGAGGAGGTGAAATGTTTGATCACAGGCTTTGTGAATTGAAGGGGGAAGGAAGGACCAGTTGAAAAAGGAAAGAAGTGGCAAAGGGAGCTGGGAACAATTAAACCGTGAGTGAAAATGCTCATCTTCGTTAAACTAGACCCATTTGCCAAGGGGCTGAGGATTGGAGTCAGTACGGGGTGTAGTGGATTAGAATAATCTTTATTAGTGTCACAAGTAGGCTTACATTAACACTGTAATGAAGTTACTGTGAAAAGCCCCTAGTCGCCACATTCCGGCACCTGTTCGGGGACACAGAGGGAGAATTCAGAATGTCCAATTTACCTAACAGCACATCTTTCGGGACTTGTGGGAGGAAACTGGAGCATCCGGAGGAAACCCACGCAGACACGGGGAGAACGTGCAGACTCCGCACAGACAGTGACCCAAGCCGGGAATCGAACCCGGGCCCCTGGCACTGTGAAGCAACAGTGCTAACAATTGTACTACCATGCCACCCCTATGTTTGAAGAGATCAGTTCAGTCCATAAGAGGGTCATTCAGGAGTCTGGTAACAGCGGGGAAGAAGCTGTTTTTGAATCAGTTAGAGTGCGTTCTCAGACCTTTGTATCTTCTTCCCAATTGAACAGGTTGGGAGAGAATAACCTAAGTGGGAGAGGTCTTTGGTGAGGTGGTGGGATGTGGTGTCCTAGCCAATTCCCCCAAGTCGGTGGCAGGAGTGGGGGAGCAAGGCGAAGTAGCAAAACACAGCAATAAAAAATGGGGAACAGCAGTGAAAAAGAGGGGAAGAGAGGTGGGGGGGGAGGTCAAGGAGAGAGGAGCTGGAGGTCGGGGGGAGGGGGGGATTGTAGGCTGAGCCAGCCAGATGGCAACAGACTGTAAATGGAGAAACCTAAGAAGGAACCTTTGTGACTGTACAATAAATGAAAACAAACAGCAATGTATAGAATTTTGAAAATGCCAATAAAAAGATTTTTAATATATGTTAGTATGGTGCTTACCCCGTGCCCAACCAGGTCCAACGGTGGCCCCAGTTGGCACTGCAGACCCTGCCTCCGTATGCCCTCCCCATCCCCACACCCATGGACCCATTGGGGCCTGGCACTGTGGGGGCCTCTGGCCCACGCACCCGTCCCTGCTGCCAGCTGCCGAAGGTGGAGTGCGGGTATGGTTGGGGGGGGGGGGGGGGGGGGAAGAGTGGGGGCTGGGTTGTACTGGTGGTGCCACCCATACGGCCTATGTCACTGCAGAACCAAGGCCAAGGTGGGTGATCGGTGGGGTATGCTGCAAGAATGGCTGTCTTGTAGGCTGTGGCAATGGCAGCCCGTGCCTGGACACCACCCCAGTCCCAAGGAGGGGGTCACCCCGGCCCTATACCCATCCCCCATCACCCCTGGCAGGCCCCACCCCCCACTAGCTAGCCCTGCCAGTGTCAGGGCCGACAGCCCACGGTTGCGCCTCTCTGTCTCCTACCTCCTCTCTCTCGCCAGGTCCAAAAGCTCCCCCTCTGCCGTCATTTGAGGAGGCCTTCTACACCGCTTCGCCCGGTGCTTCTGCCTGCGGTGGGCCTGGGTCGGTTGACTGCCTTTTTCTGGCTGATCTCTGGAGGTCTGTTGCTGGAACCTCAGCCCCAGACATGATATTGTCTATCTGCACGGACACCTGTGTCCATATCAGAGCTGGAGCCATCTTCATCCTGTTGGTCCATTCGATGGGCCATGGTTGGATGGGTTCCCTGGCTGAGTGGTGGTTTCTGGCAAGGCTGAGGTATTGATGTCCCTTGTTGGGCATCGTGTAGCGCAGGCTCCCGCTGCTTAACGTGGTCCACTTGTTTACATGGATTTTCCCTTGGGCTCTGACTTTATAGGAGATTCGCACTGTTCTCTTTACTATAACTCCTGGGAGCCAGATAGAGTATGGATTTATTGTTATTCATTGTTTTAGGTGCTAATTGAATGCATGTAGCAGAGAGGAAAAAATTATTAAAAGTGCCTTGACTGTAGGAACTCAGACATTGCTTCATTCAATGTTTCACGTGATGAATTCCAGTGTATTCAGCAATAATACTGTATCAACTAATCAGTTACAGCAAGGTCTCCAGGCTGAGCTGTGGCGTGAGAAACATATCCAGTAATTCTCCTAAGACTGTGCATGCAGATGCTGAGCTAGGCTTGATAGGCACCAGTCAATTAAGTAATGTCCCAATGTTTGATTAATAAATCATTCTCTAAGTAACAGACATCCATTTGAACAAACCAGGAGGTCTGCTGAGAATTAGAAACCTATGAGAATAAATGAGGGATTAAACCAGAGATAAGAATTCCCTTAAAAGTAGGACCTCGTGGTCGAGGTCTTGTTGCTGAATTCCTGAATTCTTGAATCATCTATCTGTTTGCTTGTGTTTAAAGTGATTTTTTAATGCTTTTATTTTTTTTAAATTTCGAGTACCCAATCCATTTTTTCCAATTAAGGGGCAATTTAGTGTGGCCAAACCACCTACGCTGCACACCTTTGGGTTGTGGGGGCGAAATCCACGCAAACACGGGGAGAATGTGCAAACTCCACACGGACAGTGACCCAGAGCTGGGATCGAACCTGGGACCTCGGCGCCGTGAGGCAACAGGGCTAACCCACTGTGCCACCCTGCTGCCCCCTCTTTATGCTTTTATGTTTTATGCTTTTTGCCATGGGTTTGACCCTTTGTATGTATCGTTTGATATTTCATTTCTAAGTTTTGATTCAGTTCTTAACTAAGTGTATTCAAGTGAATAATTAGCAATAAAATCTTATTTTGATACATCCAATCAACCGGACTATCGACTCTTATTAGAGGGTAAAATAAGAGCCACAACACACTGCCTCCAAAATTGCGGGCGTAGACCATGGCACCTGCTTGAACCTTCTGCCCTGGTGTCCTGGTACCGTCTTTGTGCTTCTTGTTGCACTTTCCCACCCAGGGCAGGCTTAACCGGGTCCAGAGCCACGGGCCCATCAGCAGCCCTGCTGGTGCCACTCCTACCATCACATGCGGCATAGTCCTGTAATTAAAAAGGGATCTTGCCAGTCGTGTGTCTATGGAGCCCGCTGTATGTTTCCTCATGTCTTGTTTGAATGTCTGAACTGCCCTTTCAGCCGTTAGATGAGGGATGGTATGGGGCAGTTCTGATGTGTTCGATTCAGCTTAGTGAATGTGGCAAGCTCTTTGTCCGTGAATAGCGGTCCGTTATCTGTTACCAGGGCTTCAGGGATTCCATGGGTGCTGTACAAGCACCTCAGCTTCTCAACGTGGTCTTGAGGTAGTCAAGGTCATTTTATAAATGTTGAGCCATTTTGGGCGGGTGTCCACAATGATGAGGGACATTGACCGATAAAAGGCCGGCAAATACAGCATGCAGTCTCACCCAGGGACGCCCTTAGCCTTAGTCATCTCCTGATGCCCGTGCACCCCCCTTCCCGCCACCCTGGCCATTCCCAGGGTGGTGGGAGGCCATCAGTGGGAGTTTTTGGTGCTCCTGACACGCTCTATGTCCCCATTGATCCCAGGTCACCAGACGTAGCTTCAAACCAGTAGATTCATTTTTCAGGCCCCTGGGTGACCGCTGTATAGATCCTTCAGGGGGGACTCCTGAACCTGTGGCGGGATGACCATGCGAGCCCCCCACAGGATGATACCATCCTTCACGATTAGCTCTTGGGTTAGCGTCTGGGCATAGAGTTGATGGGGGATAGGAAGGGCGGGGGGGGGGGGGGGCGATGGGGGTGGGGGGGAGGGGTTGCTGTAAACCGCCATCTAATAGTATGTGGCAAAACTTCGCCACATTAGGATCTTTGTGCTGAACCTGAACAGACATCACTGGCAGAGTATCCATAAATTTCAGGGTCGCCACAACTTAATCCACCACTGGGGGGGGGAGGGGGCACACGGGCATCGGGAGACGACTAAGGGTGTCAGAGTGGGCTATCTGTGTACCTGGATGATGTCAGAATCAGTACTCATACACCGTGAGCAAGAGTGCCCAATGCTGGATCTGGACCAATGCAATGTGGGGAATCCACATGTCCTCTTTAAAGAGGCCCAGCAGAGGCTTGTGATCGGTCAGAATGAAGAAGTGTCACCTGTGGACCTACTGATGGAACATCTTGACCCCAAATATCACCGTCAAGCCTTCCTTTACTATTTGGGCATAGCAGCATTCCGCGTCTGCCAGAGTTCACGGTGCAAAAATAGTAAGGTGCTCCGTGGCATTGTCCCATCTGTCGGCCTGCTCTGCCCCAATGTCACAGGCGAAGCATCGCAAATCAGGACTATATCAGGTGAGGAGTTGCGAGGATGATAGATGCCTCTTCACCACAGCGACTGTTTCTTGCTGTCAGACACCCAAAACCCACTTCTGGTTCTTCTTAAGAAGTATGCAGAGGGGTGCCAACAGTGTGGCCAAGTTTGAGATGAATTTTCCATAATAATTCACCAGGCCCAAAAATGACCGGAGTTCGGAGTAGAGTCCTTGGAGTAGAGGCCCCTTTTATGGCCTGAACCTTCTCCCGTACAGGGTGCAGGCCACCACTGTCCACCGTGTACCTCAAATACCTCACTGCCTTTGCTCTGAACATGCTCTTCTTCAACCCGCCGCCAACTTGGTAGAACCGTCGGAGCACTTCATCCAGGTTTGCCACGTGCTCCTTGTCGGTGGTCCCCATGATGAGCACATCATCCAGGTATACTGCTACTTTTGGCAGCCCTTGAAGAACGCCTTCCATTACCCTTTTGAAGATTGCCGGGTCTGCGAGACCCCGAACGGGAGGCGAGTGTACTGAAATAACCCTCCGAGGGTTTTTACAAATTTCCTGGTTGCGGAGTCCAGTTCCACCTGCAGATAATAAGAAGTCTTATAACACCAGGTTAAAGTCCAACAGGTTTATTTGGAATCACTAGCTTTCCGAGCGTCGCTCCTTCATCAGGTGCAGATCGAGCTTCGTAAAGGAACATCCTCCAGCCAGTTCCACATATAAGTCTTCTACCCTAGGCACGGGTCCTGGAGAGAAGCCCTGTTCACTGTGAGTTTGTAATCTCCGCAGAGTCGGACAGATGTGTTCGGCTTCATAACCGGTACTTTGGGTGCGGACCACTCTCCAAACAGTACTGGGCGTATGATTCCCAGATCCTTTAGGTGCTGCAGCTCTGCATCAAGTAAGGCGTAAGGAACAGGTTGTGCCCTGAAATATCTGGGTTGAGCCTCTGGATCTATGCAGATGCAAGCCTTGGCCCTCTTTATTCTGCCCATGCCCTCCTGGAATACTTCTGGATATTTGCTCAGGACCTCATAGAAGTTTCTAGTGCTCATCCAGAAAATCTGCTGCCAATCAAAATGGAAGACTCGTAACCAGTCAAGCCCCAGCAGGTTAAGTCCTGGCCCCTAAGGGTAGCCTGACCGTTTGCTGCCCGTGTGTCACCAGGGTTATGGTGTTGCGCACGATGCTCAGCGGTTCGCCTGTATAGGTCATCAACTTGGCCTTGGTGTCTCACAGGGTTAGTGGAAGAATCCCTATGCAAAGCTGGCAAATGGTTTGTTGGTCAACCGTGGAGATGGTGCTCCATGACCAGAGGGTGGCCGTTCAGCTGTAATGTGACCCGGATCAGCCCCACCTTCGGGGTCATGATGCAGTTGAGTTGCATCATATTGTCTTCCTCAGATGTGCCACGTGCAAGGCCCTGCCCTGTGGTGACCTCATTGCTTGCTCTGGGCGGCGTTCTCTCCGCCGGTTCTGGCGGCCTTGACTGCACCGTATCCTTCGTCCATAGTCCATGGACTCCTGTACCCGTTTCTCTGCATTTTTGCGGGATAATGCTAATTCAATGGCCTGTTTTATGTCCAACACGGCTCTGCCAACAGCTTCCTTTGCCTGGTTCTGTACTTTTTTCCACAAACACGCCTATCCCTCAACATGTGTCCGAAAGGGATGACCCAAACTTGCAGCGCTCCATCAGTCACCTGAGGCAGGTCAAAAGGTCAGTTACCAACCGCACAGCCGTGTTGAACCTATAATGTTGAATTATAACGGATGGCTTTGGATCATCGTGATCAGCCACCAGTGCAACCAACCCATCACAGAACTTGGAATCTGGTGCAGCTGGGTAGGTAAGGCTCTTTACAATCCCAGAGGTCGGGGCCTTGCAGACTGTCCGGAGACTCACATTTTGCCAGTCTTCCCCCAAAATGCCTTTTGGCCTGAAAGAAGTACGCCTGAAAGAAGTTCCACGTATTGGCCCCAATCTTCCAGACTCATGTTAAAGGCGTCTAACTTACCAATAACAGCATTTCTGAAACTTAAACTCCCACGTTGGTGCACGGTACTCATTCGGAGAGGCTGGTGTCTTGAAAACCAAGTCCTCGTTGCCAGTTTAATGGCCAAAGAAGCCAACGGTAGGAAGGATGAAGATTTATTTTCCTTTAAACATAAAGTCTGCCCACACCAGTAACTATTTACAATCACAGCCTCCGTTGGGACAACCAACACACCGGTCCCTGCTCGGGTTGGTTTTATGATTGGTTTAACGAGCCACAGCTAAGTGGGCCTCGGCCCCCTACTGTGGAAGCTTCTACTCCACAAGTCCAACAGGGAGATGGATAATGGTTTCACCATGGGCCCCGTGAGGATTATGACAGGCACAAAGTCATAATGCTCATTTGGAGAGCTGGTGCAAACACAATGGGCCAATGGCCTCCTACTACACATAACAATTCTGTGAACTCACCCAACTTCTGAGACATTAATCACAATGCTCGAGAGTTGAATAGATGCTAAAATATTTGTAGGTCATTTTGACTTTGGCCAATATTGTGATGAAGAAAAGCCTAACTGTAATAGTTCCACCACTGGTGGCTATGCCTTCAGCCGCTGAGGCTCCAAGTTCTAGAATACTGGGCGGGATTCTCTAATCCTGCGGCAGAGTGTCTGCACCATCGTAAATGCCATTGCATTTTACGACGGCATGAACGGGCCGACCCGATGACTAATTCTGGCCCGCTAAAGGGGCCAGCATGACACTGGAGCGGCTGCTGATCCCGGCGCGAACAGGGTGCCGCGGGATCCGCACATGCGCAGTGGCGCCGGCGCCAACGCACGCATGTACAGTGCCTTACTTCAATGCGCCGGCCCTGACGCAACATGGCGCAGGACTACAAGGGCCGGCGCGGAAGAAACGAGGCCTCCAGCCAGAGAGGCCGGCCTGCCAATCGGTGGGCCCCGATCGCGGGCCAGGCCACATCGGAGGTCGCCCCCAGGGTCGGACACTCCCCACAGGCCACCCCCTGACCCTTCCACGCCGAGTTCCCGCCCGCTGAGGCAGGTGTAGACGGCGTCGGCGTGACTCGGTTTTTTTACGATGGCTGCTCGGCCCATCCCGGGCCGAGAATCGGCGGGCCGGCTGCATACAGTGGCCCACGACCGGCACCACGCCAGCCACGCCAGTGCCAATGGTGCCGATTCTCCGCTCTGCAGGGAATCGTGTGCCGCCGTTGGGGCGGCGTGGCGTGATTCGTGCCAGTCGCGGGGATTCTCCGGCCCGGCCTTTGGCTGAGCCCTCTCTTCCTACATCTCTCTACCTTTAAGATGCTCCTCAAAACCTACCTCCAAACTGTTGCTCACCTGACCCAATATCTCCTTATATGGCTCAGTTTTGAGTTCAGTTTCATAATTCTCCTGTGAAGTATCATAGGATGTTTCATTACCTCAAATGTGCATATATAAAATAAAGTTGCTGTTGTCTAATACTAACCGATCACAGCAGTGTTAATACTGTCAATTTGACTCAACGAGCAGGTTTTTCTGTTAAATCCAATCGATAATAAAATTCCGTTCGCAATATGCCTGGTTTTGTAATTCTCCAATTTACCAATGGGAATCAGGCAATATGGAAAACGAGCTGAAGGTTTCCTGCTTGCTGAAATAACCCTGCTTACTTTGTCAGCATCTCCGAGCCCCTGCAACACCTCTTATCAAGAGGCATCATCATAGGAACACCAAGTTGCCATCCAAATAACATAAAGTTCCGACATGTTGCTGTTCATTTATGGTCACGGGGTCAATATCCTGGTTTTCCTCACCTAAGTCACTTAACCGTGGCACCCCTACCCCCATACACACACACACATCAAGAATTGCCATCAGCACACAAACTGCAGCAGCTCAAGGACAAATCCCGCCACCATCTTCAGCGACCTTGCCAGCGTCGCCCATACCCCAAAAACAAATGAGCAAAAGGCTCTTCCCTCTTTAACTCCTCCCCAAATTCCGTTGTCATCCCTGAGACTCGATTGATAAGATGATCTCGTGTGGATCCACTGTGCACATCGCATCTGTAAGGTTGTGGGAGCACGTGAAAAATCCTTGATAATAGCCACAGCAACATCATTTGCAAAAAATGGATACATGCAGTACATTGGTGAAAACATAATGCACGGGACATATCCCAAATTTAAACCTGAGCATCAACCATTTTAGACATCAGAGAGATGTTTGAAAAAATGTTATACTCCACCATGATGATGATGTGTTACTTCAAACATTAATTTTAACATTTTGCAGAGCACATCTCAATGTACTGTTGAGATAACTTGACACGTAATTTGTAATCATGGAAAATGATATTATGTTACTGCTTCTGAAACTGCACTGAGGACCATAAAAATCTCTGTAGACTGTGTAAATAATTGTTGGTTGTCATGCAGCTAAACTGCGTCATGTTTGTCTCTTGCTTGTTTTATTAAGATTTGGAGTTGATTTCCAACAATGATCTCCGCATTTTCCTATTTGATTTTCTCCTGGATTTTGTTTTTGTGCCTTAGACCGTACATCCCATCCTTCCAAAAAACAAATGGTTTTGAAACTAGCAATAAAAACGAACTTGACCAGGACACCTGGTCCATGTACAGAGTGCAGAGTTGAGAATAATTATGTAAAGCGTGGAAGATATAGGGGGATGTCAGAGGTGGGTTCTTTACCCAGAGAGTAGTGGGGGCATGGAATGCACTGCCTGTGGAAGTAGTTGAGTTGGAAACATTAGGGACCTTCAAGCGGCTATTGGATAGGTACATGGATTACAGTAGAATGATGGGGTGTAGATTAATTTGTTCTTAATCTAGGACATAAATTCAGCACAACATCGTGGGCCGAAGGGCCTGTTCTGTGCTGTATTTTTCTATGTTCTACGTACAGACAGCTACATTTTCCATTCTCACATAAGCAAGGATAAAGAGGAAAGTTTGCAATTGTAGAATCATAGAAATCCAGGCAAGGGAGGAGCTAAGAGGCCTCAGCATCTAAAACCATTCTTATCGGATAATTGCTCACCCCTGTCAAATCCCACTTATCTAAGGAATGACATACTGGCATTGGAGGCAGTCCAGAGAAGGTTCACTAGGTTGATCCCAGGTACGAAGGGATTTTCTTACGAGGAGAGGTTGAGGTTGGGCTGTACTCATTGGAGCTGAGAAGAATGAGAGGTGATCATATTGAAACATATCAGAGTGTCAGGGGCTTGACAGGGTAGATGCTGAGAGGATGTTTCCTCTTGTGGGAGAGTCTAGGACCAGAGGGCATCATCAGAGACTAAGTGGTCGCCCATTTAAAACAGAGATGAGGAAGAATTTCTTCTGTCAGAGGGTAGTGAACCTGTGGAATTCTTTCCCGCAGAGAGCTGTAGGGGCTAGGTCGTTAACCATGTTTAAAGCTGAGACAGGCAAATTTTTTGATCAAGGGATCTGGGGATAAGGCAGGAAAGTGGTGTTGAGGATTATCATATCTGATCAGTCATGATCTTATTGATCTTATTAAATGTCGGAGCAGACTCGATGGGTCAAATGGCTGACTTCTGCTTCTATGTCTTATTCTTGCTCTCTTTTCCCTGACAGGTTCCAGGCAACCCAAGAAAGCTGCACACTACTAGCTTCAGAATACGAGGTTAACAAAGCAGAAATTGAGCAGTTTATACAATTAAATAGTGGGCCCATTCGACCCATGAAATTTTCCCAGGCTTAGGTTAAGACCGGAAGGCATTCTGGCAGTTTCAGCTTTTAACCAGTTGCCTGCTCAGAAACCCACCAAACTTTACCCCGTTAGGTTAAAGTTGCCTTCTAGGTGGCCAAGTCCTTTAACAACAGCATTCTGGCTTGTAGGCAAGGTATCCTGAGCCAGCATCAGTGATGTTACTCCGAATGATCATCAGTCCTCCAGCAATTTCCTCGGCCAAATAAGAACTAGGCATCTTGCTCTTACATTGAGTTAGCACAGTGCCTTAACAATCCTGGGACAGCACGGTCACAGAGTGGTTAGCAGCCAGAGACCTGGGGACATGGGTTCGATTCCGACATTGGGTGATTGATTGTCTGTGTGGAGTACGTATGTGCCCCCCGTGAGTGCGTGGATTTCTTCCGGGTGTTCCGGTTTCCTCCCACAGTCCAAGGATGTGCAGGTTAGGTGGGAATTGGCCATGCTAAATTGCCCATTAGTGTCCAAAGTTTGGGTGGAGTTATGGGGATGGGGTGAGGGAGTGGGCCTAGGTAGGATGCTCTTTCAGAGGGTCGGTGCAGACACGATGGGCCGAAGGGTCTCCTTCTGCACTGGAGGGATTCTATAATTTTATGGTCAAGGCAAATCACAACAAGCTGTGACAGAAGACCCCTAAAATTGTGATCCTTTAAAGTAACCCACATTTGCCGCCTCTTTCAGTTTCCTCACTCGAGGGAACAGATGGAGTAAACACAATAAAAAGAATTGAGCATTTTATAGGGCCAATTGGAAAAAGAAGCAGGTCATTATATATTATGTGATAAATGTTAATTTAATACTTAGGTACAAGGGGCTACCACACCAACCCTCTAGCCACCACTCCTCTTACATTTTCTCGAACTCTCTCTCTCTCCTTGTCTTGTAACTCCTCGATGAATTTCAAATTGTGGACCGCAAACCAGCTGGTACCTAGGAATGGGTTAACTCCACCAGTCGGCCTGTGCTAACTTTCTGAGGCCTGAAACAAGCAGCAGGCCTTTATCCCCGAAAAGACAGCTCCTAATGATGGAGTTAGGAACCCCAAATGCCACTTTACAGGGAACCAGTGTTCACATTGCAGCCTGCTGGACTGTTGGTCAGCCTGTAAGCCCTTCCTCCATTTTACAGAATTATTACAGCACAGAAGGCCATTCAGCCTGTCGTGCTGATGCTCGCTCTCTGCAAAAGCATTCTCAGTTCCTTCCATTTCCCCACCTTTTCCCAGTAGCCCAGCAGATGTTTTTGGTTTAGATAATTATCCAATCCCCTTTCGAAAGCTCTAATTGAATCCGCTTCCACCACACAGTCGGGCAGTGCATTCTAGATGCCAGCCACTTGCTGTGTAAAGACTTTTTTTTCTCACGTCGCCTTTGGTTCTTTCGCCACTCATCTTAAATCTGTGACCTCTGGTTCTCGATACTTCTACGAATGGGGACTGTTCCCCCCCCCCCCCCCCCCCCCCCCCCCCCCCCCCCCCCCCCCCCCGTCTATTCCATCTCGACCTTTCATGATTTTGAGTGGGCCTCGGTAGGATGCTCTTTCAGAGGGTCAGTGCAGACACGATGGGCCGAAGGGTCTCCTTCTGCACTGTCGGGATTCAGTCAGACCTCCTTGTAACCTTCCTTCTCTGAGGAGAACAGCCACAGCTTCTCCACTCAATCCACATAAATCCCTGATCCCTGGAACCAGCCCTGTGAATGTTTGCCGCTCCACCTCGAACACCTTTACATCCTCCCTAAAAAGCCGAGAGAAGAGGACAAAGTACTCGAGTTGAAGCTGAACCAGTGGATTCTGAAGGTTCGTCATAAATCCTTGATTTTGTACTCTAAGCTTCTAAATTCCACAGCCCAGTATCCCATAGGTTTTTAAAAAAAAAAAACTTGCTTTCTCAACTTGTCCTTTCATCTTCAATGTTTTGCATACATTTGCTTCCCAGGGCTCCCTGTTCCTGAAGCCCGTATATAATTATATACGTTGTTTTATATTGCCTCCTCATCATTCTCCCTCTCAAATAAATAACTTCACATTTCTCTGTGCTAAATTTCATCTGCCACATGTTCCCTCATTCCACCAGCCTCTCTATGCCTTCTTGACGATTGCCGCTAGCCTCCTCTACTGCCAAGCTTTGTATCATCTTCAAATTTTGAAATTGTGCTCTTACACTCAAGTAAACATCATTAATATAGATCAAGAGAAGCAGTGGTCTTAATACCAACACAGAGGAACACCACAATCTCCAGTCCTCCAGTCCCAGAAACAATGGTTCATCCGTACTCTCTGTTTCCTGTCACTCAGCCAACCTTTCACCCATTCTGCCACTGTATCTTTTATTCCATGGGCTTTGCTGACAACCTGACTATATGGCAATTTATCAAATGGCTTTTAAAAATCCATATACATCACGTCATGTACATTACCCTCATCAGCGTTTCCTTTTACCTAACCAAAAAACTCAATCAAGTTAGCTCAATTAGCTCAACAGGATTTGCCTTTAGAAGATCTGTACCGACTTTCCTTAATTAACCCACAATTACCCAAGAGACATTCCTACCAATGAGGTTAAATTGACTGACCTGTAGTTGCTGGGTTTATCGTCACACCTTTTTTGAACGAGGTGCAACATTTGTAATTCCCCAGTCCTATGGCAACACCCTGTATCTAAGGGAAATTGGAAGATTATGGCTAATGCCTCTACAATTTCCAGCCTCATTGCTGTCAGTATCCTCCGTTGCATCAGATCTGATCCTGGTGACTTATAGACCTTAAGTAAATCCAGCCTTTCCAGTGTCCCCCAGTTTAACAGAAGCTGCCTGACAGTGGCACTATCTGTCTATCAATGGAAAGAAGTTGTCTAACTAGGTGTTAATTTCTACAGGAGGAAGCTGACTAAGCAGTTGCAAATTGGACGCGAGTCACCAACTCTCTATAAAAACAGATGGGTTTTATAACAACACTGAATGGGAGCAGAGAGTGGAGCCAACAAAGAATGAGTGCTACATTGGGTCTTTGGTGTACAAGGGGATGGAGCTTCTGCTTTTTGTACTTTCTTCAGATTTAACTGTTCAAAGTTATTAATTAGCTGAGCAGATAGGTGATTGTGGGTTGGTAAGTTTTAAGATTATAACACTCTAGATGTGTGTCAGTAGTTTAAACTGGTATTGGGAGAGGTATAGGTTTTGCCTTGAATTTATAGCTTAACTAGTTAAACTACTTAATATAACTACAGATGACAGTTGAGTGATATTTCTAAACTTTATACATAATTAGTTAAATAAAATGTAATAACAATGAGAGAGAGCAAGTGATGTGTTGCAGCTGTAGCATGTGGAGGGCTGGTGGACACCAGTTTGATCTATGGCAACATCATGGGGAACCTGGACTCTGAGTGGATGAGCTGGAGTCTGAGCTTTGGACATTGTGAGACATCAGGGAGAAGGAAAAGCAGCTGGACACTTTGTTCCAGGAGGTAACCATAGAGACTAGGCACATCTGGTCCATGGTCAGGAACACAAGTGTATGACTGCAAGTGAGGATCCAGAAGGTAGCAATAGGGCGCTGCAATTGTCCAATAGTTTTGAGATTCTTGCTACATCTGTGGATGAGAGCAGGGACTGCAAAGTGGATGAACAAACTGTGGTGCAGGGGTCATTTAAGTAGGGGAAATAAAAAGGAATGCAGATATAGTAGGGACTGTATAGCTGGAGAATAGATACTGTTCTCCACTGGTGTGAACTTGAACCTCAAAGGCTCTGTTGCCTACCCAGTGCCAGGGTGAAGGACAGCTCCTCAGGGCTGGAGAGGGACTTGGAGTAGGAGGAGAAGGATCCTGTCACTGTGGTCCACATGGGCACCAGTGACATAGGTAAGACTGAGAAAGTAGTTCAGCTGAGTGGGTGTGAGCAACTAGGGGCTTAAATAAAAAGCAGAACCACAAAGGTAATAATCTCTGGATAACTACCTGAGCCAGGAGCAAATTGGCATAGGGTAAATGAGATCGGAGAGTTAAAAGTGTGGCTCAAAGATTGTTGTGGGAGAAATGGGTTTTGTTTCATGGGGAACTGGCAGTGGTACTGGGGAAAGAGGGAGTTGTACCATTGGAATAGTCTTCACCTGAACCGTGCTGGGGCAAGTTGTCCTGGTGAGTCATATAATTAGGGCTGTGGAGGGGGCTTTAAGCTAAACAGTGGATGGGAATGTTCATGTGAGGAGAGCTTTGGAAAGCTAGAGAGAAAGGACAAGGCAGTAATGCCAGGGTAGTGATGCAGGCAAATGTGACAGGGAGGGACAGAGCATACAAATTAAGAGTGCACCAGCAAATATGATTAGAGATGGAGAACATTGCTGTATACTAACAGAGGGGGAAGAGGGCTCAGTTGAAGGGAGTTTTAAAATCTGAAGATAAAAGTTGAGGTAATAGAAAAGTATATTGATGTGGGTAAAAATCTCTAGATGTGTGGGACAGGAAGGGACAGAGTTTAATGGTAATAGTGCAAAAAAGTTTAACGGTGATAGTAAAAAAAAAACTAAAGCCACTTTATGTGAATGCATGGAGTATCCACAATATGAAAAGTGAAATGGTTTAGATCTAAGCACCATGGCAGAGACATGGTTACATGGTGACCAAGGTTGGTAAAGAAACATTCCAGGTCACACAACATTTTAAATAGTCAGACAGAATGGAAAAAGAAGGATAGCTCTGATATTAAAAGATGATATCAGGACATTCATGAGAAAGGATGTTGGCTCAGAAAAATAGGAAATAGAATCAGTATGGAGATTAGGAAAATCAAGGTTCAGAAAATGCCAATGGGAATAGTTTAATGGTCTTCTAGCAGTAGTTCTGCCACTGGACAAAGCATTGAACACAAAATTATTGAAGCTTGTAACAAAGGCATGTTGTTAGGAGACTTTATATAGCTGGACCAATTAAATTGGTGACGGTGGTCTAGAAGATGAACTTATAGAAAGTTTTCGCAACAGTTTCCTGGAGCAATATGCTGTGGAACCAACTAGGAATAAAGATATTATAGATTAATATTGTGCAACGAGACAGGATTAAATGGTAATGTCACTGTAAGAGATCCACAAAGAAATAGTGATCATAATGTAACTGAATATCACATTAAGTTTGAAAGCAACCTATTCCTATCACAAAGAAGGATCTTAAATTTAAACAAAGTCAACTAGATAGGTATGAGCGAAGAGCTGGCTGAGGTTGATTGGGTAACTAAACTAAAAGCTATTGTAGCAAAAAACAATGGGGAACATTTAAAGAAACAATTTACAATGTTTAATAAAAATATATACCATTGAAAATCGAAATCTCAGGGAGAAAGATCATCCAGCCATGGCTTACTAAGCAGGTTAAAGATAACGTGAGATTATAAGAAGGGACTTCTAATTTTGAAAAGAATAGTAGTAACTCTGAGGATTGGGAATGTTTTAGAAACCAATGGATTGGGAATGTTTTAGAAACCAGTGGATTGGGAATGTTTTAGAAACCAGCAAAAGTCCATACAAAAATTGATATTAAAAAGTTAAGACTATGAGAGCAAACTGGACAGAAATGTAATCTGATTTTTATAAGAGAATAAAGAAACAGAGTATTACTTAAATGGAGAACAACTGCAGAATTCTGAAGTGCAGAGAGATCTAAGTGTTTGAGTGTATGAATTGCAAAGTCCCTGAGAAACAGGGACAGGAGAAATTATACATGAAATGATGGCATGTGTGGAGAGAGAAACGGGGATCATGTTTTAGGTTTGTGACCTGTCATCAGAAGTCGGAAATGTAATAGGTTTTGAAAAGGGGTGGGGGGAAGGGGCGAGGGGGAGGTTGGGGGGAAGAGAGAGTGAGAGAGAGAGAGAGAGAGTTTAGGACAAAGGAAGATCTGTGATAGGATGGAAGGAGAAATTTTCCAGGACCAAAGAGAATGGTGATGAGACAAAATAAAACAAAAGATGCGACCAGAGCAGGTGCACTGATAATAAATAAGAGAAAAACAAAAAACATAGGAAACAAAATGGGCCAGAGATTGGCCTGAAATTGTTGAACTCAATATTCAGCCCTAAGGATTGTAAAAGTGCCTAATTGAAAGATGTGGTGCACTTCCTCGAGCTTCAGTTGAGCTTCATTTGGACAGTGCAGCAGGCCAAGAACAGAGAATTCAGTGTGAGAGCAAGGTGGAGAATTAAAATGACAGGCCACTGGAAGCCCAGGGTCATGCCCGTGAACTGCACAGGGGTGTTCTGCAAAGCAGTTACCCAATCTGCATTTGGTTCCCCAGTTTAGGAAAGACAACAGTGTGAGCAGCAAATAGAATAAACTAGATTGAAAGAGGGGCTCATAAATTGCTCCTTCACCTGGAAAGAGTGTTAGCAAGGCAGACGGTGAAGAGAGAGGAGATAAAACGGCGGGTGTTATGTCTCCTGCATTTGCATGGAATGGTGCGGTGGGAAGGGGCTGGGTGTTGAGGGTGACTGAGGAGCAGACCAGGGTGTCAGGGAGGGAACCGTCCCTTTGGAATGCTGAAAGGACAGTGGAGGGGAAGATGTTTGGTGGTGGCATTGCACTTGAGTTGGCAGTAATTATCCTTTGAATCCAGAGGTTGATGGGGTGGGAAAGGAGGTCAAGGGGAAAAGTATGGTGGTTTGGGACGGGAGAGGGAGGGGTATGGGATGTGTAGAAAAGGAAGGATATTCTACCATGGTAAGCAGGCTCTGAGGCAGGAGGTGACTTACTTGCCACAGGACTCTGGGTTAAAATCTGGCAGATGGAGCATAATATGGGAAAAGGTGAAGTTGTTAAATTTGGCAGGAAGAATAAAAAAGCAGAATATTACTTAAACCGAGAACGACTGCAGAATTCTGAAGTACAGCGGGATCTGGGTGTTCTAGTGCACGAGTCACAAAGTTAGTGTGAAGGATCCACAAGTAAGACGGGTTAATGGAATGTTATCCTTTATTGCAAGAGGAATTGAACATAAAAATAAGGATGTTATACTTCAATTATACAGGGCAATGGCGAGGCATCTCAAATACACTGCAGTTTTGGTCAAGGATGGATGTAAATACATTGGAGGTAGTTCAAAGGAGATTTACTAGATTGGTACTTGGAATGAGAGGGTTGTCTTATGAGGAATAGTTAGAAAGACTGGACTTGTTTCTGTTGGAATTTCGAAGAGTGAGGGGTGACTTGATAAAAGTACTTAAAATCCTGAACAGTCTTATGAAGAAAGGTGAATTTCTGGCTAATGAGTAACCACTTCACATGATCAGTGGTAAACTTGCCCATATCATTGTATTGCCATCTATTTCCTTCCTCAAAATGAATAGACAGTATCTCACAAGACCGTAACATGGCTACAGTATGCACCTTGCAGACTAAATCAAACTGAAATTCTTGAAACTGTACACCTTAAACCTATATGGAGAGGGACGGTTTAATTTACCTCTACTGCTAGCCTGCCTCGCCTTACCCAGTGACTGTGGCAATATGAGTCGCCCTCTGCTTTCCCCAGGTTTGTCTAGGTTAAGTGATGCATGATGGATTCATTACAAGAAAGCAATCTTAAGACAGCCGTTTGTGCGGCTAAGGTGACCTTGGATTTCACTGATTCTGCAGACAGTACACCGAGAGACAGACATTGGCTGGACAATGACCACTGATCTGACATACTTTCATCAAAATTCCCTAAACTTGCTTGATGACTTACTCTCCCTGTGACACAGTTCATTGCAGTGAAGTCTGTCAATTAATACTGTGGGTGGGATTCTCCGTTTCTGAAACTAAATGCTGACACCAATGCAGAATCCGTGGACTTTCACGACAGAAGAACTGGCACCGAACCTGGATCGATTGAGCTACTGTGGAGGGGCTAGCACCAGCACCACATGGAACACAATCAATTCCAATGCAAAACGGTGCGGGATTCACCGGGTCTGTGATTGACAAGCGGGAGGCTGACAAGCTGCAGCTGCATATACCCATTACAATCCACACACACTCATCCCAGCCAACAAGATGGCACTGGTCATGCTGGAGCATGTCCACACAGCTGATGGGTTGGCTGGGGCCAGAGGGTACCTAGGGGGGTGACCTGGGGGGACACTTGTACGACCCATGGCCTTAAGGTCACAGCAGGCCATTAGCAGAGTGCGCAGCTGCATGGCTTCCTGGCCAGCTGCGGCAATGGTGCTCCATGCCCATCCACCACGACCCCACAACCCACCTCCTGGCCACTCCCTGCTACTCGCCCCCCCCCCCCAGTCCCAACAGAAGCCCCCTAGCCAGCGGCACAACTGTCATCAAACTATGGCGATGTTTGGATACTTTCCGTGCCCCCTGTCACTCCCTCAGCAGCCATGACGGTGGTTTTACAATTTTTAAAAGCAAAAGTGAACTTGGGAACTTGGCCCATCGAAGGCAGAGAATCGCTGAGGCCCCGGAGAATCAGGCCTGCTAATGACGTGCAAACACTGTTTACTGTCCGTGCGTTCCGAACCGCATTGACGCCGCTGTTAAGGTGACGGAGAATAGCGATTTGGAGTCAAATCGGCGCTCACCGCGATTTTAGTATCGGAATCTACCGCATTTCCCGATTTTGGCATCAGCCAACGGAGAATCCCAGCCTGTATTTCTGACCTTTGCTTTACACTGACATCGCTACAGTCAACCTGAGGTGTGGTTGGGGCCAGGACATTGGGCGAGGGGCCGGCACATTGGACGAGGGGCCAGAACATCAGATCCAGATTGCCCACTCCTAATTACTATCCAAGCATCTCTGCTGGAAAGTCCAAGTGCGGACCCCGGGTGTGCTCGGAAGTGATGCCTTACACAGTAAAATAGTCCAGCTCCCCATCCGCACTGAGTTGGTGAGGGATCTGGATTCCTTCCCCATCCCTCATTCGCTGTCACTTTCCCCTTTCCTCCCGATCTTGCCAGGAGGCATTGCCCCTTTAATTGGCCCGCCGCTAGATTTCACAGCTTGGATCCCAACACTGGGGCGCTAAGGCAAGCGTGGTGAGCAGGAGCCAGCAGCTGCTGCCAGCTTCCTGAGCAAGCCTCCTGCCTGAAGCCTCCACATCCTGCCTGAAGAGCAGAGGAGACTGCGGAGGCAGCACTCTCAGGCCGGAGCCTCCCAGTAAAGGGCACACACACACACACACACAGAAGGGAGGTTAGCAACTGAGGTGAATAAAAACATCGCTGTCTGGAGTTTCAGTGCAAGTTAGGGATCGCAGTTCAAGTCTGAACAAGGACCACTCAATCCGCCAAGAACTTCGCCAAACTTGCCGCACGTTGACATTTTTAAATTGACCTCCTGACGATTTTGTGAAATATTGTTCCGTGTGCATTACGAAGAGATTGATACCACTGTGCATATCCTATCATTTACAGAGAGGTTGATACAATCACAGGGTCATGACCTACACAGACCACCCCTCCCCCCAACCCACGTCAAGTCACCATCCCAGGGAGGGTAAAGGTGACAGGCAACTTTCAATTTGCACAGAACTATAGGGCCAGAACATTAAAATCAAACGAATACATTAAGAATTGAATCAATTGATACACTTAGCCAATGTGGTTTGGGGGAACTCGCACTGTGAGAGAAGGGAAGGATGTTTTCACACAGCGGATTTCCAGAATAAACACTCGGTGTGACTGTCTAGTTTGCTGGGATTGGGAATGTTTCTGCAACCCCACGGGGCAGAAGTAGAGAGAAACTCGTAAATGGTTGGCACTTTATAGCTCGACCCGTGAGTCGCCCCGGACTCGTTCCCCATTGTCAATTATATATTTAAATATACTCTGTACACTTAGTGTGAGCAATATCAAACATGTGTGAATATTTCCCAGCGCACAATTAATATTTGACCATGAGGTTTTTAAAAATATCTGTGAGGGAGGGGAAAATTGGCTATTTTATTCCAAAAATGTATTCCAAACAAGATGTTTAATCCCAACAGGACATTTATTCCGAAAATGGACATTTAATCTCAAACTAGCCCAAATTGGATATTTTATCCCAAATTGGATATTTTATCCCAAACTGGACATGTATTCCCAAACTGGACATTTATTCTCAAACCTGGACATTTATTCCCAAACTGGACATTTATTCCCAAACTGGACATTTATTCTCAAACTGGCCATTTATTCCCAAACCTGGATATTTATTCTCAAACTGGAGATTTATTCTCAAACTGGACATTTATTCTCAAACTGGACATTTATTCCCAAATTGGACATTTATTCCCAAATTGGCCATTTATTCTCAAACTGGCCATTTATTCTCAAACTGGACATTTATTCTCAAACTGGACATTTATTCTCAAACAGGACATTTATTCTCAAACAGGACATGTAGTCCCAAACTGGCCATTTATTCTCAAACTGGACATTTATTCTCAAACCTGGACATTTATTCCCAAACTGGCCATTTATTCCCAAACCTGGACATTTATTCTCAAACCTGGACATTTATTCTCAAACTGGACATTTATTCTCAAACCTGGACATTTATTCCCAAACTGGCCATTTATTCCCAAACCTGGACATTTATTCTCAAACTGGAGATTTATTCTCAAACTGGACATGTAGTCCCAAACTGGCCATTTATTCCCAAACAAACCAGGAGCTGGGAGAAGGGAGGGATGTATTTACCTGGCCGAATACCGGGTCTAACATGGGACTCAGGTCTCGCCCTGCAGGCTGGCGGTCGGCAGACTGGTTGCTCCCCTTGCTGGATTTGGATGAAGAGGGTGATGGCGAGGCGGTGATAAGCGAGCACTCGCTGCCGCTCCTCTCCCGCCCGGAGGGTGAGCCGGCCGCCTGGTCCTCGCCCTTCCTGCAGCGAGCCACCTTGCCGGCCGCCCGCTCCTCCCCGGCTCGCCGCTCCGCCCGGCCACCCGCCGGCTTGCCCCCCGTGCCGCGCTTCCTGCTCGCCTTCGCCCTGGCCGCGGTGCCGGCTCCCCTGGCCGATCCGCCCGCGGGCGTCAGCTCCTCAGCCGCCACCTCCCACTGGCTGCGCTCAGCATCCGAGTCCAGGCGGTCACGGCAGCCTCGCCTGCGGGGCGCATTCTCCAGCTGCAAGTCCCCTCTCCTGGCTCCACATTTCAACAGCGACGTCTTGGAGTCGCTTTTTGCTATGGCAGAACTCATTTCTCAGATTAGTTCCTTTTGAAAAAATGATGATGTTACATCGACCATGTCTCAATGACGGATGTTGGTCCCTGATGAACATTGAACGATGAACAGGGAAGAAGAGTGTCTGTCCTTTATAAAAAAAAATCTGCTTCCATCCAGAACGCCCATGTGACAAACACAATCCCACAGAGGGGGTAATGTTAGGCACATTAATCTGTACTCCTCTCTCTTGGCCCAGTTACATTACGTTTGACTGACGCCCGGAATTTAAAACAAATCAGACACTGCCACTTACGTAAAGGTTGGATCATATTTCCTTTCTGCTCGAGGTACAACTGCTGATTAAAGTAGCAATATTCATGTAAATAGATTACCTTCGGGATGAAATACTGCCGGACATTCATCATCCTGAGTTTGATGAGAGATTGTCTGCCTCGGATAATTCAAAGTGTTTCCCCTTGTAACATTGCAAAAGACCCGAATGGTTTGAAGTATGCAAAGTAAACGACACTAGTAAAATAACTGCCAACCCACCTCAGTGAAGTGACAGTCAATTAAGAATGAACAATTGACCTTAATTGATCTTTCCCATCTCCCTGAGATTCCCCCACACACATGTGGGTAAATCCCGTGTCGGGATAGCTACTTATCTTATATCACCTTCCCATAAGAATGTACTCAGGAGCAAGGTAGCTTTGATTCATTGACCTTTGGGTTGCTACTGCTCCCCTTAACCAAAGTCCTGTTCCATTATTCCCAGCTGGAATACAGCTCTGACTAATGTTGGAGTAGGCTGCATGGTCTGGCTAGCTTGCTCTGCATTTTAATAAGATCATGGCTGATCTGTGACTTCAACTTCACTTTCCCACCCAATCCTATATCCTTTGATTCCCTCAGAATCCACAAAAAGCAGCAATCTCAGCCTTGAATATGCTCAAGGACTAGGGTGGCACAGTGGTTAGCACTGCTGCCTCATGGCGCCGAGGACCCGTGTTCAATCCTGGCTCTGGGTCACTATCAGTGTGGAGTTTGCACATTCTCCCCGTGTCTGTGTGGGTCTCACCCCGCAACCCAAAAGATATGTAGTGTTATGGGCCAGGGTTTAGAGAACCCCAAAGTGTATCATGGAGTTCACCTGCCCCACTTTTAATAGATTGTGGTATGGGGAGCACACGGCCCACTCTACAGGTGCGGTACAGCAGAAATGGAAAAGTTATTTTTAAAGCAAAACAATGTTTATTCTATGAACTCAAGTTAAACTTTTTAAAACATACCGTGACCATCTTGGCAACCATCAATTCAAATACAACCCCCAAAGGATACAACACTATGTAATCCTTAATAACTTCCCAAACAACATCCAGAAGACAAAAGAAACATATTTTAACAGAAGCACATTAGGTTTACATTCACTACTGAGAACATTTATAATTCTGAATTCACCAAATGATCAAGAGATAGTCTTTTCATGGCAGAGAGATCAACAGTACACCTGCTCTGTCTGGCTTCAGCTCCAACACTGAAAACAAAACTAAAACACACCCTGCAGCAAACAGCCTAAAACGAAAGTAAAAAGCTGACAGACAGCCCAGCTCCACCCACACTCTGACATCACTGCAGTAATATGAGCAGCCAAACATTTCTTAAAGCGACATTTTCATAACAGTCGGGTAGGCAGATTGGTCACGCTAAATTGCCCTTAATTGAAAAAAAAAGAATTGGGTACTCTAAATTTTTTTTTTTAAACTCAAGGACTGAGCAGCCATAGCCCACTGGGGGACAGAATTCCAAAGAGTTACGACCATCTGAGTGGTACCATTATTCAAGAAGAGAAGTAGGGAAAAACCATGAAACTACAGCCCAGTGAGTCTAACTTCAGTGGTAGGGAAACTATTGGAAAAAGTTTTGAGGGACAGAATTAATCTCCACTTAGGCAGTCTAGGATTAATCAAGGATAGTCAGCACAACTTTGTCAAAGGGAGGTCATGTCTTACAAATTTGATTGAATTTTTTAAGGAGGCAACTAGGTGTGTAAATGAGACTAGTGCAGTTGACGTGTCAACATGGACTTCAGTAAGTCTTTGGCAATGTCCCACATGGGAGACTGGTCAAAAAGCCCAAGGGATCCAGAGCAATTTGGCAAAATGGGTCCAAAATTGGCTTCAGGGCAGCAGGCAGAGAGCCATGGTTGAAGGTTGATTTTGTGACTGAAGCCTGCATCCAGTGGTGTTCCGCAGGGATCAGTGCTGGGTCCCTTGCTGTTTGTAGTGTACATTAGAGACCTAAATGTGAATGTAGAAGGTATGGTCAGTACGTTGACAGATGATGCAAACATTTTTGGTATGGTAATTAGTGAGGAAGAAAGCCTTTGATTACAGGACTATATAGGCAGATTGGTTAGGTAGGCAAAACAATGGCAAATGGAATTTAACCCTGAAAAGTGTGAGGTAATGCATTTTGGGGGGACTAACAAGACAAGGGAATGTACAATGAATGGTAGGACCCTAGGAAGCACAGAGGATCAGAGGGACTTTGGTAAGCATGTCCATAGATCCCTGAAGATAGCAAGGCTGGTCAATAAGGTGGTTACGAAGGTATATGGGATACTAACCTTCAATAATTCAAGCATAGTATGTAAGAACAGGGAGGTTATGATAGAGCTCTCTAAAACGCTAGGTCGACCACAGCTGGAGTACTTTGTGCAGTTCTGGGCCTACACAATAGGAAGGAAGTGATAACAATGGAGAAGGTGCAGATGGGATTCACTAGGATGTTGCCTGGGTGTTATAGCTATCAAGAGAGACTGGATAGGCTGGGGTAGTTTTTGTTGGAGCAGAGAAGACTGAGAGAAGACCTGATTGAGGTGCATAAAATTATGATGGGTATAGATAGTGTGGTAGCAAGGAACTTTTCCCCTTAACCGAGGGTTCATTAACCAGGGGGCATGGATTTAAGGGAGGGGCAGGTGGTATTTAGGAGATATGAAGAAAACCTTTTCACCCGGAAGGTGAAATGAATGAAAATCACTTATTGTCACAAGTAGGCTTCAATGAAGTTACTGTGAAAAGCCCCTAGTCGCCACATTCCAGCGCCTGTTCGGGGAGGCTGGTACAGGAATTGAACCGTGCTGCTGGTCTGCCTTGGTCTGCTTTAACAGCCAGCGATTTAGCCCAGTGAGCTAAACCAGCCCCAGGTGGTGGGAATCTGGAACTTGCTGCCTGAAAGGGTGGTAGAGGCAGGAAGCCTCACAACATTAAAGAAGTATTTAGATGAGCCCATGAAATGCCACAGCATACAAGACCATGGACCAAGTGCTGGAAAATAGGATTAGAATAGATAAGTGCTTGATGGCCGGCACAGTCACAATGGGCTGAAGGGCCTGTTTCTGTGCTATTAAAACTCTATAACTTCATGAAGTAATTTCTCCTCATCTCTGTTAAATGGCCAGCCAACACCTTAGTCTGAGACTGTGACCCTTAGACTGAGAATCTCCAATCTAGGGAACAACCTCTTCCATTATCAATCCTATTTCATTTAAAAGAAATTTATTCAGATATAGCTACTTTTATTTTGCGCCAGAGTTGTGACTCCAGAAAGCATATTGGGTAGGACGCTGACGATCAAATGTATCTTCTTATGTTCCTGTGAACTGACAGCTCAGAACAGTTGTGATATGAATGGAGAATCAAATGCAGAGTGAAGATTATTCCCCACATTGGTAGTAGATAGAAATTGCATAAAATGTTGAAATAGCAAAACACAAAGCAGTTCAAACAATAATCTATTATTAAAGTATGATTGATAGCAAATTGTCTTAAATTCCCTTTTACAAGTTATTGGACAGGATTGGACGTGGAAGGGTCAGGGGGCAATCTGTGGAGGGGAATCCACCATGAGGGTGGGGGCCTCCGTTGTGGCCTGGCCCATGATAGGGGGCCAGTGATTGGCGGCCGGCCTCTCGAGCTGGGGGCTTCCTTCCGTGCCGGCCCCGTTAGCCCTATGCCATGTTGCATCGGGGCCGGCGGGGAGAAGGGAGCCACTTCGCATGCGTGCGGTGGTGCCAGTGCCACTGCACATCCATGGACCCCGCGGTGCCCAGTTGACACTGGGATCAGCAGCTGGAACGGTGTGGGCCACTCCAGTGCCGTGCTGGTTCCCTGTAGGGGCCAGAATTGCTGATCCTGAGGCCGTGTTGACGCCGTCGAGAAATGCGGCGGTGTTTCTGACAGCATCAACACTTAGCCTCAGGATCAGAGAATCCGTCCACAGTAATTGGATTTTACCTCTCACCCACAAGTAAATTCAACCGTATTGTGATCGCTTCTTCCGAGAGGATTCCTTACTACGAGAGCATTAATTATTTCCGTCTCATTTCACAGGACCAGATCTAGCATAAGCTTGCTGCCTCGTAAGTTCCATAATGGAACTCAATTTATGTCAAATGAGTTTGAAGATTACTTAAAGTGTTTGGTATACACCATATCAAACCGATTCCGTACCATCCTGCAATGAATGGACTGGCCAAACAATTTGTTCAGTCACTCAAACATACTGATAAGGCATCAAGGTGCCTTGTTGGTTGTGTGTGTGTGTTGTTCATCTTGCTCTTTTGATATCTTGTTGTTAAAATTGTTAAAATTATGCCTTAATAAAAATACTTTTTTAAAAAAGGAATCAAGGCACGTTAACAATGCGTGTAAACAACTTTCTGATGTTGTGTAGAAATACCGCACATGCTACAATGTAGAACTCACCAGCAATGCTGCTCTTCAAGAGGAAACTAAGGGCATAAATTAACCTCTTGATACCACCTGATACTTCAGAGATTGCGAAATGACAACACAGGCACAGATTGCTAGGAGAGAGCAAAACCCAAAAACTAGAGTCTTCAATCAAGAAGAACGAGTATCAGCCAGGAGCTATACAACAAGTGAAAAGTGGGTAGCGACCATCATCCCAGCAAATACAAGTCCGATACCTTACACTGTACAGATGTATGATGAGAAAGTAGCCGATGTCATACTGGTCAACTACTAGCTTCATGAAGTGAAATCACTGAGACTTCAGAAGTATGCAATATATGGGCAGTGATACATGGGAACCTAGACCTACTACAGAGGAAATTGTAGAATCTGTCACTGTAGAAAGGAGACTGAGGTAGTTTCTCGAGCAGTACCATCAATAAGAAAAAGGGAAAACACTTCCGAAGTCTCCATTAGCTAGATTCCAGAAGGTCAAGTACGACCTAAAAGAGACAGACGTCCTCTTAAGAGATTGTATTATTATCGGAACATGAGTAGGCCATTTAGTCCCTCAGGCCTGTCCCGCCATTCAATGAGATCATGGTTGATCTGTAACCTAACTTCGTATACCAGCCTTTGGCCCATTTCCCTTAATATCTTTACGAAGCAAAAATCTATCTATCTCAAATGTAAAAATTTCTGCTAATGATTCAGATTTCCAGTATCCACAGTACTTTGACTGTATACATGTATAAACCACATAATAATGTAAGTAATGTCATGGATATTTACTGGAGTCTGTTGGTGTTAAAAAATGTTGCTTGCACTAAAGGAGTAAAGGGAGAGGGGTGCTATGTATTCAAGTAATACTGCCTGCTGGCAGAACATCACGTGATCTATAGTGACGTCAGCAGAGTGTTTGCGTGGCCTTCAGCTCACCATCTTACGGGGTGGCCCAGTGGTTAACAATGGTGCCTCACAGCACTGAGGACCCAGGTTCAATCGTGGCTCCAGGTCATTGTCCGTGCGAAGTTTGCACATTCTCCCCGTGTCTGTGTGGATCTCACACCCACAACCCAAAGATGTGCAAGTTAGGTGAATTGGCCACACTAAATTGACCCTTAGTTGGAAAAGGAGAATTAGGTACTCTAAATTAAAAAAAAAGGCCAGCTCACCATTTTACACTGTAAGAGCAACATCTTCAATTAAACTCTGCACTGTGTTTTTGACGAACTTGGATTGAATTTGTTTATTGTCACGTGTACCAAGGTACAGTGAAAAGTATTTTTCTGCGAGCAGTTCAACAGATCATCATAGTACATGGGAAGAAAAGGGAATAAAAGAAAATACATAACAGGGCAACACAAGATATACAATGTAACTACATAAGCACTGGCATCGGATGAAGCATGCAGGGTGTAGTGTTAATGAGGTCAGTCCATAAGAGGGTCATTTAGGAGTCTGGGAACAGCGGGGAAGAAGCTGCTTTTGAGTCTGTTCGTGTGTGTTCTCAGCCTTCTGTATCTCCTGCCCGATGGAAGATGTTGGAAGAGTGAGTAAGCCGGGTGGTAGGGATCTTTGATTATGCTGCCCGCTTTCCCCAGGCAGCGGGATATGTAGATGGAGTCAGTGGATGGGAGGCAGGTTCGTATGATGGACTGGGCGGTGTTCATGACTCTCTGTAGTTTCTTGCGGTCCTGGGCCGAGCAATTGCCATACCAGGCTGTGATACAGCCGGATAGGATGCTTTCTATGGTGCATCTGTAAAAGTTGTGATGTGGAGATGCCGGCGTTGGACTGGGGTGAGCACAGTAAGAAGTCTTACAACACCAGGTTAAAGTCCAACAGGTTTGTTTCAAACACGAGCTTTCGGAGCACGGCTCCTTCTTCAGGTGAATGGAAAGGCTTGTTCCAGAAATGTTTATATAGACACAGTCAGAGATGCCCCGGAATGCGAGCACCTGCAGGCAATCAAATCATCAAAGATGCAGAGAGAGAGGTAACTCCAGGTTAAAGAGGTGTGAATTGTCCCAAGCCAGTTCAGTCGGTAGGCCTCTGCAAGTCCAGGCTTGTTGGTGGGGGCCGAATGTAATGCGACATGAATCCCAGATCCCGGTTGAGTCCGCATTCATGCGTGCGGAACTTAGCTATAAGTTTTTGCTCAGCAATTTTGCGTTGTCGCGTCTCCTGAAGGCCTCCTTGTAGAATGCTGACCCGGAGATCAGAGGCTGAATGTCCTTGACTGCTGAAGTGTTCCCCAACTGGAAGGAAACAGTCCTGCCTATTGATAGTCGCACGATGCCCGTTTATTCGTTGTCGCAGTGTCTGCATGGTCTCGCCAATGTACCACGCTTCGGGACATCCTTTCCTGCAGCGTATGAGGTAGACTACATTGGTCGAGTCGCACGAGTATGCGCCGCGTACCTGGTGGGTGGTGTTTCCACGTGTAATGGTGGTGTCCATGTCGATGATCTGGCATGTCTTGCAGAGATTACCCTGGCAGGGTTTTGTGGTGTTGTGGTTGCTGTTCTGAAGGCTGGGTAATTTGCTGCAAACAATGGTTTGTTTGAGGTTGCGCGGTTGTTTGAAGGCCAGTAGTGGGGGTGTGGGGATGACCTTGGCAAGATGTCCATCCTCGCTGATGATGTGTTGGAGGCTGCGAAGAAGATGTCGTAGTTTCTCCGCCCCAGGAAAGTACTGGACGACGAAGGGTACTCTGTCAGTGGTGTCCCGTGTTTGTCTTCTGAGGAGGTCGGTGCGGTTTTTTGCTGTGGCGCGGTGGAACTGTCGATCAATGAGTCGAGCGCCATATCCCGTTCGTACGAGGGCATCTTTCAGCATCTGTAGGTGTCTGTTGCGCTCCTCCTTGTCTGAGCAGATCCTGTGTATACGGAGGGCTTGTCCATAGGGGATGGCTTCTTTAATGTGTTTCGGGTGAAAGCTGGAGAAGTGGAGCATCGTGAGATTATCTGTGGGCTTGCGGTAAAGCGAGGTGCTGAGGTGACCGTCCTTGATGGAGACGAGTGTGTCCAAGAATGGAACTGAATTTGGAGAATAGTCCATGGTGAATTTGATGGTGGGATGGAACTTATTGATGTCATCGTGTAGCCGTTTCAGTGATGTCTCGCCGTGGGTCCAAAGGAAACCGGCTCAAAGTGGAGAGGATCTCCAGGAAGATCGCGCATATAGACACTGACATTCAGTTTCTACAAAGATGCAAAAAAGCAGACAAGATCCCGAAAGGACTACAGATCAAAAACCCACTCAAGTCGACTTACAACACAGACTATGCTGAAAGACTCTGCCACCGCACCTCTGTCACACTCCTCAAACACCTCGTACACCAACTCTACAGCAGTCGACGCAACCTGGAAACCAAGAGAGAGGCCATATTCTCAACTTGCGCTCAGGACACAGCAGACCAGCTGCGGAACACCGCCAAACAGATGAGACAGCAATACTATGCCACCTACATGCACACCAAGAACAGGAAGCTTGAGAAACTTGGCATCACCACCAGCAGCAATCAAGCTTCTCCCGGTACAACAGTCGAAAACAATACAGGGAAATCCATTGTCAACTTGTCAGACTACACCCTTCAACCAGACGAAATCGAAGTCCTCAGCAGAGGGCTCAATTTCTGCACCACCACCAAAATGGACCCCATCAGTCTCGCGGCAGATACGGAGGAATTCATCAGGCGAATGAGGCTCCGGGAATTCTTCCACAGACCCCAAGAGGCCGACAGCGAACCCAGGGACACGACCAATGAACCGGAACAGCAGACCGCGAGATCTGCAGTGCAGCAACCGAAAAGGAAAGAGTCAAATTGGACCCCTCCGGAGGGCCGCTGCCCTAGACTCGACATGTATGCTCAAGCCGTCAGAAGTCGTGTCAATGCCAGATTCATCACTCGCAATCACAAGGCAGCCTCAAACGTCACCCAAGCACAACGCAACGCCATCCGCACTCTCAAGACCAACCGCAACATCGTCATCAAACCAGCAGACAAAGGAGGGGCCACCGTCATACTGAACAGAACAGACTACTGCAAAGAAGTATACCGACAACTCGACAACCAGGAACACTACAGGCAGTTACCCGCAGATCCAACCAAGGAACACATCCGCCAACTCAGCAGACTGATCAAGACCTTAGATCCAGACCTTCAGAACACCCTACGTGCTCTCATCCCACGTAATCCCCGCATTGGAGATCTCTACTGCCTCCCGAAAATACACAAGGCCAACACACCAGGCCGTCCTATCGTTTCAGGCAATGGGACCCTGTGTGAGAACCTCTCTGGCCACATCGAGGGCATCTTGAAACCCATCGTACAAGGTACGCCCAGCTTCTGTCGCGACACGACGGACTTCCTACAGAAACTCAGCACCCATGGACCAGTTGAACCAGGAACATTCCTCGTCACAATGGATGTCTCGGCACTCTACACCAGCATCCCCCATGACGACGGCATTGCTGCAACAGCCTCAGTCCTCAACACCGACAACTGCCAATCTCCAGACGCAATTCTGCAACTCATCCGTTTCATTCTAGACCACAACGTCTTCACCTTCGACAACAAATTCTTCATCCAGACGCACGGAACAGCCATGGGGACCAAATTTGCACCTCAATATGCCAACATCTTCATGCACAAGTTTGAACAGGACTTCCTCACCACACAGGACTTTCAACCGATGCTATACACCAGATACATCGATGACATTTTTTTCCTTTGGACCCACGGCGAGACATCACTGAAACGACTACACGATGACATCAATAAGTTCCATCCCACCATCAAACTCACCATGGACTATTCTCCAAATTCAGTTCCATTCTTGGACACACTCGTCTCCATCAAGGACGGTCACCTCAGCACCTCGCTTTACCGCAAGCCCACAGATAATCTCACGATGCTCCACTTCTCCAGCTTTCACCCGAAACACATTAAAGAAGCCATCCCCTATGGACAAGCCCTCCGTATACACAGGATCTGCTCAGACAAGGAGGAGCGCAACAGACACCTACAGATGCTGAAAGATGCCCTCGTACGAACGGGATATGGCGCTCGACTCATTGATCGACAGTTCCACCGCGCCACAGCAAAAAACCGCACCGACCTCCTCAGAAGACAAACACGGGACACCACTGACAGAGTACCCTTCGTCGTCCAGTACTTTCCTGGGGCGGAGAAACTACGACATCTTCTTCGCAGCCTCCAACACATCATCAGCGAGGATGGACATCTTGCCAAGGTCATCCCCACACCCCCACTACTGGCCTTCAAACAACCGCGCAACCTCAAACAAACCATTGTTTGCAGCAAATTACCCAGCCTTCAGAACAGCAACCACAACACCACAAAACCCTGCCAGGGTAATCTCTGCAAGACATGCCAGATCATCGACATGGACACCACCATTACACGTGGAAACACCACCCACCAGGTACGCGGCGCATACTCGTGCGACTCGACCAATGTAGTCTACCTCATACGCTGCAGGAAAGGATGTCCCGAAGCGTGGTACATTGGCGAGACCATGCAGACACTGCGACAACGAATAAACGGGCATCGTGCGACTATCAATAGGCAGGACTGTTTCCTTCCAGTTGGGGAACACTTCAGCAGTCAAGGACATTCAGCCTCTGATCTCCGGGTCAGCATTCTACAAGGAGGCCTTCAGGAGACGCGACAACGCAAAATTGCTGAGCAAAAACTTATAGCTAAGTTCCGCACGCATGAATGCGGACTCAACCGGGATCTGGGATTCATGTCGCATTACATTCGGCCCCCACCAACAAGCCTGGACTTGCAGAGGCCTACCGACTGAACTGGCTTGGGACAATTCACACCTCTTTAACCTGGAGTTACCTCTCTCTCTGCATCTTTGATGATTTGATTGCCTGCAGGTGCTCGCATTCCGGGGCATCTCTGACTGTGTCTATATAAACATTTCTGGAACAAGCCTTTCCATTCACCTGAAGAAGGAGCCGTGCTCCGAAAGCTCGTGTTTGAAACAAACCTGTTGGACTTTAACCTGGTGTTGTAAGACTTCTTACTCTGTAAAAGTTGGTAAGGGTTAATGGGGATATGCCAAATTTCCTTAGTTTCCTGAGGAAGTATAGGCGCTGTTGTGCTTTCTTGGTGATAGCGTCGACGTTGGTGGACCAGGACAGATTTTTGGAGATGTGCACCCCTAGAAATTTGAAACTGCTAACCATCTCCACCTCTGCCCCTTTGATTCTGACAGGGGTGTGTACAGTACTTTGCTTCCTGAAGTCAATGACCAGCCCTTTAGTTTTGCTGGCATTGAGAGAGAGATTGTTTTCGCTACACCACTCCACTAGGTTCTCTATCTCCCTCCTGTATTCTGACTTGTCATTATTCAAGATCAGGCCCACTGTGGTCGTATCGTCAGCAAACTTTTATCTTTGCAGATAACTAGGGAAATATAACAGTCACATTGGCAGCTTTCCTTCTCTAAAGGGGCATTAGTGAACCAGGTGGGTTTTTAAGATAATTTTTTAAAATGTTTTTATTAAGGAATTTTCATATTATACAGAACAAAGGTAAGGATGAACATACATCGAAAACAAAAATATATATACATCGGTCATCTTCCATCATTTAGATTGGTTGTCTTTTGTTATTTACAATGGTTACAGCTTCTTGTTTTACATTCTCCGATAGGCGTTTATTTCTAGCTGGGCCCCTGCCTCCCTCTCTCCCTTTTTCTTCCTGACCCCCCTCCCCTTCTCGTCGTCTGCCGTGCCCCCTTACCTCATCAGTTCTTATATCCTATTCGTGTTGGGGGATTTTAAGACAATTGATGATAGTTCTCATTGCCATCATTACTGAGACTGGCTTTATATTCCAGATTAATGAACAGAATTCAAATTACACTAGCTCCCCGGGTGGGATTTGAACCTAAATCCGCAAAGCGTTAATCTGCATTGCTGGATTAAAAACATTTTTTCTATCCGTTCATGGGATGTGGACATCACTGGCTGGGCCAGCACTTTTGCCCATCCCTAATTGCCCTTGAGGGGCAGTTAAGAGTCAACCACATTACTGTGGGTCTGGGGTCACATGTAGGCCAGACCGGGTAAGGATGGCAGATTTCCCTCCCTCAAGGACATTAGTGAACCAGATGGGTTTTTATGACAATCGACAATGGTTTCATGGTCATCTTTAGACTTTTAATTCCAGATTTTTATTGAATTCAAATTTCACCATCTGCAGTGGCGAACCCGGACCCCCAGAGCATTATCCTGGGTTTCTGGTTTACTTGTCCAGTGACAATACCACTATGCCACCATCTCCCTCTTGAGGCAATGATTTCTGGATCATACCAACTTGCTGCATAAAAACATTCCACCTGTTGTCCCCTCTGGTTGTTTTGCTAATTAGCATAAATCTGAACCTGCTGGTTAACAATCCGCCTGCTGGTGGAAATAGTTTCTGCTTACTCAGTCTATTAAAACCGTGATAATTTGAATACCACCATTAAATATCTCCTCCAGCCTATTTTTGAACTAAGGAGGTCAATTTGGCAAGTGTTTTCAAATTTTTTTTCCGGGGACCAATTTTTACCAACCAGCCAACCTTTGGGACCCAATCCAGCTGACCTTCTCAACCCACGCCGGCCGACCTTCGCGGTCCACGCTGTCTGACCTGCGCGACCCACCATTTTCTCTTACCTAGTAATGTTTCGACGAAATGTGGTGAACCTCCAATTTCTAAAGGATGAAAACATTTTCAGTTTCTGCATTTTTTTCCTGTAAAATTGAATCAAATAAAAACTCCCCTGAACTTGTGCTCACCCCAGTCCAACGCCGGCATCTCCACATCATTGTAAAAAAAAGGCTGCGACCGTATAAAAAATGCGGTTGCACTGCGCATGCGTGCCCACTCATCGTGTGCATGCTCAAAACTCTGCGCATGCGCACTGAAGAGTGGGCACACATGCACAGTGCAGCGCACTTTTTTTATATGTTCATGGCCATTTTGAAGGCCACTTGCAGCCGGCATTATTAAAAGCTGGCTGCTGCGCGCGTATTTGCCTAATCGGGAGCGCTGCGACGGACGGCTCCGCGACCCTCCCGATACCCGCCCACGACCCACCCGCGGGTCGTGCCCCCGACTTTGACAGCGCCTGAATTAGGTCATGGACCTGGAATGTTAACCTTATTTCTTTCTCCACAGATGCTACCAAACCAGCTGAGTGTTTCCAGCATTTTCTGTGAATACTTCAGATTTCCAGTTTAACAGTTTTTGCATGTCAAAAGGTGCACGTGGTTTGTATTTGTGACCAGGGACACACAGAACTGGAAGATGTTAGAGATGAGCAGCTTTTAAGCAATTTGGGATTCGGAAAAGAATAAACAAAAAAGAACCAGATCCTATTTGTGAACAAGATAAATAATTTAGTTAAACGATTATTAGCCATTTTGTAGTTATTTTCTTATCAAGGTTAAATTGATCTCTTTGTCACCTTAATATTGCTTCACTTATGGCAGTGAAGAATAGGGGCGGGGATTCTAAGATATGGGTAGCTAGGAGTTAGGGCGGGGGGGGGGAAGTTGGATATGTTACAGTGGGGTTTTTGTGTGTGTTGAACCGCTCTGTTATTTAGAATGTTAATATGTTGAAATGTCAAAATTATAAATGCCTCAATAAAATATTTTCAAAAAAAAAATATTGCTTTACTTATGTTGTGCAATACAGTGGTTCCACCGCCCTCCATATAGAGACAGAAACTACACAAGGTTAACCTGTTGAACAATGTTGTCACAGGTTTTTATTTAGTTATGGTTCATATACAGTGGGGTGAGGTAGGATATAAATGTAAGAAATTCAGAGAGCTGCCTTATCTCTTTAAAGCTAGCTTTAGCGTCACACGGTCCTATTGGTGGCTCAGAACCTAGTGGGCACTCAGGGCATGGGAATAGGCAGGGCTTTTTCTTTGGAGCAATATGATCTTGTTTCAAGGATGTTTCAGTTTGGTTGTGGTCGAGACACTGTTTGAGAATTGGGAACATTCTTCCCCCAAGTTATCAAGTCTACCTCAAGCCACATCGCGTAATTGCAGAATTGCGTGCAATGATTCTTCAGTTATCCCATCTTTTATCATGCTCATTTCAACCTTGATGACACAAAGTGGTACTGTTATTTGCACTATGTTTTTTGTAATTGGTATCTGCACACTAGTGCATATTGTTACTATTTACAATGCCAAAAATACCCCAATAAAATTGTCTGTTAAAAAAAAACCTTGATGATACAACGCATTATGGGTTTTGTCCTTTTTTACTTCGTTTAAAAAAAATCTCTATCAGAACCTTGGAGACCAATGTTCCAGCGAAGAGACTCTGTGTTCCTCAGAATATGACGTACACTTAGCTTCGAGCAATCATTGCTCAGTGTTTGATCTAATTTACAATTAAAACTAAGGCTAGAGCTAACTGAATAGGCGTGCCAGGCTTTAGATAACCTAATCTGATAAATGACAATATTAGCGGGCAAACATTCAATGCAGTTATGAAAGATCCGACCCTCCCCCCCCCCCCCCCCCCCTCCCTCATCCATTATTTGAATGCAGTCATTTATCTTAAATGGTTACACACTCGTTGTTAAATACAAACACTTCACACCCTCATTCATTAATACTGCCGACTTTAATTTTCATGTCTAAGATTTGAAGGTACCAGGGAGGGTTAGTGGGAAAGCAGCAAATGTAAAGTATTGATGAAAAGGTGAAATCCTGCGAAAGTCACTTTCAGGGATTGGAAGGAATATTCCTGAAAGAAAGGAGAGACATGTGATTTAAAACAATTCTACACTTACATAATTTATATAAGAAAATTATTCTTTCTTTGATCTGTGTGGATAATCGGGCTGGTGCACGGGTAAGAATAAAACAAAGAGCTTGGTTGCTGATCTGCAAGAGGGACTTAAATAATCTTTAATGAAGGTGGAGAGCTAAAGGTTAAATTAATCGTTTACTGGTTAAGTGGGCTTTGATGTTTGGAATGTCCTTAAGATCTAGCTGAGTTATAAATAATTAAGTTTCTTCAGCACAACTTTGTAGCAATTGACCACATTTGTTCCAGTCTTCATGGAGTATTTTTTCTTTTTATGCATGTTTATGACACAACTTAATGCTACCTTTATGCTGACACTCATTTAGTTTGGGGTCCAGGAAATTGGCAACAGTGAGCTGATTATTCATGAAATCCTGTTCACTTGTCTCAGCAGTGGACCTGACATATTCTCTTTGGGAAGCTGCTGGATGGATGAGACGCCCACCCCATCACCCTGAACAGGTTGGCAATCATTTATTTTTTATTCAATCATGGAATGTGGGTGTCACAAGACCAGTAACTATATCAACAGAACTGATGGCCAGACATCTGTTTCTCCCAATGGCCTCATTATGAGTGCTTGGCTGAGCATCAAAACTCACCAGTGGATCAGCTTGGCAGAGGTTTGTTCACTCAGGCTGAAGTGGAGTGTTAGCTTTGATTGATTGATGCTTTTAGAAGGTTTGAAATAAGTTATCCGTTCTTTGATCTGTTTTTCAATGTCTGACGTGGATTTGGACATGATTATGATATGTGAAGTTGGGTAAAGCTTCTGCTTTTGAAGCTATGAACGGCAGTGTCTGACTGACAATTTAATAAGGTAGTAACAGCAGCAGATGTTTCAAAGCAGATTTCTGAATGGCTGATTTTTTTTCATGAGTATTTAAGGATCTACTATTGTTATTATATGTCTTATTGGTTCTGTACATAGAATCCCTATGGTGCAGAAATGGCCATTCAGCCCATCAAGTCTGCACCGACTCTCTGAAAGAGCACCCTAACCAAGTTCCCACCTGAAACCCCGGAACCCCATTTAACCCGCACATCCCTAAACACGAAGGGGCAATTTAGCTTGACCAATCCACCTAACTTGTACATCTTTGGATTGTGGGAGGAAACCGGAGTACTCTGAGGAAACCCACACAGACACTAGAAGTGTGTGCAAACTCCACACAGTCACCCAAGGCCAGAATTGAACTCGGGCCCCTGACCGTTTGAGGCAGCGGTGCTAAACACTGTACCACATAGTGCATACTGAGTGTGTGGACAAAGAAGGGGAATGGAAGGTGTGGAAGTGGCATGGGAGTTTGGAGGTGGCATGAGGGGGATGGGGGAATTGAGAGGGTGTAGGGGGTGAGGGGTGTGACTTACCCAACTTAAAGTTGGGTAAGTGGTCAGAATTTGATTGGATGCATCTGAGGATGTTGAAGGAATCTTCCTCAACCTTGCAGAGGTGCAGGTCATAATCACCCAATTCTCCTTTAAGCACAGGGATGGTGACAGAGGACTGGAGAGATCCAAATATTACTTTCTTGTTCAAATAGGAGTGTAAAGCTAAACCCAGCAACCCGTGCCATGCTGCAAGTAAGCATAGAATGTTTTCTTCTCCAAAGAGTTGCAAATTAAACTGAACACTGCAAAATGATCCCCACTTCTGACCTTATGATGGAGGAAATGTTATTGATTAAGCTGCTGAAAATATTTGGGCCCAGGATACTGCCCTGAGGAACGCCTGCAGCAATGTCCTGGGGCCAAGATTGGCTCCCAACAACCACAATTCGCGTCCTTTGTGCTTTGACTCCAACCTGTGGAGAGTTTCCCCCTGAGTTCCCACTGACTTCAATTTTGCTTGTGCTCTTTGGTGACACACTCAGTCAAATGCTGTCTTGATGTCAAGGGCAGTCACTCTCACCTCACCTCTGCAATTGAGTAGTTTTGTCCATGTTTGGTCCTCGGCTGTCATAAGGTCTGGAGCTGACTGTTTCTGGCGGAATCCAAACTGTGCATCACTGACAAGGTAATTGGTGAGTAAATGCCACTCGATAACCTCTTTGACGACCGCTTCCATTACTGTGTTGATGAATTGAGAACAGCCTGATCGGGCAGGAATTAGATTTGTCCTGCGTTTTATGGGGTAAATATATCTGGCCAATTTTGTACACTCTCAGGCAGATATCAATGTTGTAGCTATACTGAAACAGTTTGGCTAGTGCAGTGGCTAGCACTGGAGCACTTGTCTTCAGTAATACTGCTAGGATATTGTCAGGGCCCATTTCCTTGGCAGTACCCAGTGCCTTCAGCCATTTCTTGATATTGTGTGAAGTGAACCAAATTGGCTTTTGAGTGGCATCTGTGGTGGTAGAGATCTTGGGAAAAGGCCTGATGGATCATCCACCCAGCACATATGACCCAAGGTGGTTCAAATGCTTCAGGTTTATCCTTTGCACATTTGGATTGTACCACCTTTATGGGTGGGGCTGTTTTTGGAGCTCTCTCCTCCCAATTGTTGTTTAATTGTCAACCACCACCACTCACGATTGATTGTGGCAGAGCTTTCTGATTACGGGATTGCAGGGGCAGCACGGTGGCGCAGTGGTTAGTATTGCTGTCTCACAGTGCCGAGGTCCCAGGTTCAATCCCGGCCCTGGTCACTGTCCGTGTGGAGTTTGCACATTCTCCCCGTGTTTGTGTGGGTTTCACCCCCACAACCCAAAGATGTGCTGGGTAGGTGGATTAGCCACGCTAAATTGCCCCTTAATTGGAAAAAACAAATTGGGTACTCTAAATTTATTTTAAAAATTACAGGATTGCTTAGCTGTCTATAGCATGCTGCTCAGCATGCATGAAGTTCTGGATAGTAGCTTTATTACGTTGGCACCTCATTTTAAGGTCTGTCTGACGCTCCTTCTAGCAAGATCCCCTGCAATCCTTATTGAGTGGAATGAGGGCTATGCCTGACCATGAGGTTACAGATTGTGGTGGAATATAATTTTGCTGATGACACAGATCTTCATGGATGCCCAGGTTGGAGTTCTGAACCTATTATATTTAGCATGATGATAGTGTCAGACAACATGATCGATGGTTGCCTCACTTTGAAGATAGGTCTTTGTCTTCATCGGGCCACTTCTACCAATACTATCATGGGTGAATGCATCAGCAACAGTTAGATTGGACTGGTCTTCAAACTGAGCGTAACCCCCTCCCACCCCCATCATGTCTGCATTGGAGTGCTGCTTTGGTCTATAATAGAGTGCTAAAGTTGGGGTCTGATGACTGAGGGAGTTTGGAGAAGAGAGAGATCCTTTCCTTCTCCAATATCCTCAAAAAGAAGCGTGGAGCTGGAGCTGTGATTGGAGTCACTGTGGACCATCCGCAAGGATGGGACCTTCGTGGATAGCAAGTACAGTGAGGTGGTCACATCACAGGTAAAGAGTGCACAGACAGAAAGTGAATGGTCACCAGACAGACCGCCAGACAGAGCAAAAGCACTAGGCAGGTAGTGCAGGAGTCTCCTGGGCCCATCTTCATCTCTAACAGGTTTTCTGTTTGGGATACTGTTTAGGGATGTGGTTTCTCAGGGAAATGCAGCAAGAGCAAAGTTTGTGGCCCCACAAGTGGCTCAACTGTACAGGGGTGAAAAAACAGAGTGGGATAGCAATAGCGATAGGGGATTTTATCGTAATGGAAATAGATAGACCTTTCTGCAGCTTCATACGTGATATCGGGTTGGTATGTTGCCTTCCTGGTGCCAGGGTCATGGATGGTGCCAGGGCAGCATGGTAGCATTGTGGTTAGCACAATTGCTTCACAGCTCCAGGGTCCCAGGTTCGATTCCCGGTTTGGGTCACTGTCTGTGCGGAGTCTGCACTTTCTCCCCATGTGTGCGTGGGTTTCCTCCAGGTGCTCCGGTTTCCTCCCACAGTCCAAAGATGTGCAGGTTAGGTGGATTGGCCATGCTAAATTGCCCTTAGTGTCCAAAATTGCCCTTAGTGTTGGGTGGGGTTACTGGTTATGGGGATGGGGTGGAGGTGTGGGCTTGGGTAGTGTGCTCTTTCCAAGAGCTGGTACAGACTCAATGGGCCAAATGGCCTCCTTATGCACTGTAAATTCTATGTTAATGTCACCAAGTGGCTGCAGGGCATTCTGAAGGGGGAAGGTGAACAGCCAGAGGCTGTGGTCCATATTGGTACCAACAACATAGATAGGAAAGAGAGAATATAAGGAGCTGGGAAATAAGTTCAAAAGCAGGACCTCAATCTCAGGATTATTCCCAGTGTCACATGCTAGTAAGAGAAGAAATAGGAGAATAGACCAGGTGAATGTGTGGCTGGTGAGATGGTGCAGGAGGGAAGAAATTAGATTACTGAGGCATTGGGAGCAATTCAAGGGAAGATGAGATCTGTAAAAAAAAATGAATGGATTGCACCCCAGTAGGACCACGACCAATATCTTCACTAATTTGCTGTTGGGGAGGATTTAAATTAGAGTGGGGGGGGGGGAGGTGGGAACCTGAGTGGGGAGACACAAGAGGAGGAAACAAAGATAGTAATGAAAAGCGTAAAAGTAGAAAGTAAAAACGGAAGGCAGAGGAACTAGGGCTAGCACCATAGTAGAATAAAACTACATGTAAACCACATGTCTAAAGGCATTGTACCTGACTTCACAGACCTTTCGCAATAAGGCAGACAAATTAAAAAGCAAATTGTTCTAAACAGGGATGATATGATTGTGATTTTGGAGACATGGCTGCAAGGTGACCAAAGCTAGTAACTGACTATCCAAGGGTATTCGATATTTAGGAAGGAGAGGCAAAATGGGAAAGGAGGTGGGTTGGTGTTGCTAGTCAAGGATGAAATCGGTGCAATAGTGAGAGAGGATATTGGCTCAGAAAGTCCAGATGTAGAATCAGCCTGGCTGGAACTAAGAAGCACCAAGGTAGTGGCAAACATTAATGGGAGTTCTCTATTGGCCTCCAAACAGTAGTGGTAGGTAGGGGACGGCATTAAACAGGAAATTAGAGATGCATGTAACAAGGGTGTTACAGTAACCATGGGTGATTTTAATCTACACACAGATTGGGCAAACTAAATTAGCAATTTTACTCTCACGGGTGAATTCCTGGACTGTGTACGAGATGGTTTTGTAGACCAGTATGCCGAGGAACCAACTAGACAACATGCTGTCTTGGATTTGGTATTATGCAATGAAAAGAAGTTAATATTTTGACTTACGGTGGCGGTTATGAAGGAGTATGTCGCACATTTGGTGGCTCCCACTCGGGTCAGACCTTTGGACCTTTCTCCCCGATTTTTTGTCAGACTTGATTCGGAAAATTGATGGTGGAGGCAATTGTGAAGAGGAGTCCTACATCAGTGCATGGAGAGGCTGTCTAGAAGTGTTCGCAAAGAAAGAAATAGGTGAACAGAGAAGGCTTGGGCTGAGGCTGCAGCGGGAGAAAGCACGGCGGACGACCGTGGTCCTGGCTCGACGACCCAGCGGTTGACGGAGCAGCTGGTGCAGTTCACACAGAAGGGCTTCGCCAAGCAGAAACAGGAAAGCTTGGACCCGATTAAGGAATCGATTGCAGGGCTGGAACTCAGACTGGATGCTCAAGATCGGGCGATCCAGAAAGTGGAGATGGCACTGACTGAGCAGGAGGAGCACCAAGCTGCAGGGGAGTTAGAGGTGGGGATGTTGAGAGACCAACAGAAAAGGCTCCTGGAGAAGGTGGAGGACCTAGAGAACTTGAGAATCGTTGGTCTCCCGGAGAGGCCCAAAGGAGTGGACGCTGCGGCATACATAGCGGGCATGTTCGAGAAGTTACTGGGGAAGGGATGTTCTCTCGGCCCTTGGAGATGGACAGGGCTCACAGAGCGCTCATAAGGAAGCCGCATGTGGGGGACCCCCCGTGGACAATGGAGGTGAGGTTCCACAGGTACCTGGACAAGGAGTGTATTTTACAGTGGGCCAGGCAGACATGGAGCTGTAAACGGGAGATTGCATCCTGCATATATATATCGGGATCTGAATGCGGATGCGGCCAGGAGAAGAGCAGGGTTCAACCAGATAAAGTCCACTATTGTCAAGAAAAAGGTTAAGTTTGGACTGCTGTATCCAGCCCGTCTTTGGGTCAAGTACGAGGAGCAACATTTTTACTTTGAGTCGCCCGAGGAAGCGATGGACTTCGCTAGAAGGAAAGGGCTGATGGCGGATTGAGATCTTTGAACTTTGCTGCAGCGCTCATGTTAAAAATGTTTCTTGTTTTTTTGGACGTTATTTGTAATGCCTTCTGTATTGATTTGGGGCCTGATGCAGAGCTGTGTGAGTTAAAGTTTGCATTTGCACTGATGGGGGCTGGAGGTGTGAATGTTAGATGTTGGATCTTCTGTTTGATTTTCTTTGTGTTTCTTTCAGGCAATTGGGTTGGGATTGTTTTTCTTTTGAATATGTGTCCGAGCCGGGGCGGGGGACAGTAGATGGGAAAATGTCTGGCGCCATGGGCGGTGGTCACCAAGCTAGCTGGCTCACGGAAGCGCAGTGGGGGGTGAGCAGATGTTATGCTTGTTGAAGGGGGTGGCTTGCTTAGTGCTGTTACTGGGGGGAGGAGAGGGGGAAATGTTCTGCCGATGGGGGAGGGCCTTTTGCTGTGGGACACAAAAGAGGTCGGAGACGGAGACTGCCTGGGGGCGGGCCTGTGGATGCGTGGGAGACTGACCCAAGAAAGGTGATGGCTGATCGGCAGCGGGGGGGAGGGGGGGGGGGGGGGAGAAGCCTCCCAACCAGGCTAATCGCATGGAACATAAGAGGGCTAAATGGGCCGGTTAAGAGGGCACGCGTATTCGCCCATTTGAGGGAATTAAGGCAGACGTGGCAATGTTGCAGGAGACGCACCTTGGAGTAACTGATCAGATTAGAATAAGGAAGGGATGGGTAGGACAGGTCTTTCACTCAGGGCTGGACTCTCAGACTAGAGGGGTCGCGATCCTGATTAACAAGCGAGTGTCAATCGAGGCGGGAAGAATAGTTGCAGATGTGGGAGGCCGTTACATTATGGTCAGTGGGAAGCTGGAGGGGCTGCCGGTGGTACTCGTGAATGTGTACGCGCCAAATTGAGATGATGTGGAGTTCATAAAGCGGATGTTGGGGACGATCCCGGACCTGGATTCGCAGAAGTTGGTCATGGGGGGGGGACTTCAACGCAGTCATTAACCCAGGGCTAGACCGTTCGAGCTCAAGGTCAGGCAGGGTGCCAGCAATGGCAAAGGAGATAAATGGGTTTATGGAGCAGATGGGGGGGGGGGGGGGGGTGGACCCATGGAGATTTGGGCAGCCGAGAGTGATGGAGTTTTCCTTCTCACACATACATGAAGTGTACTCCCGGATTGACTTTTTTTATCCTGAATAGGGCTTTACTGACGGGGGGTAGTGGACACTGAGTATTCAGTGATTACGATCTCGGATCATGCCTTGCATTGGTTGACTTGAGAGTGGCCAACGCCCGCACTGGTCCACAGGGAGAAGGTAGACAGAGCAGAAATGGACCGATTGATAAAGGAAATACTGCAGGTCGACAGGAGTTATGCGGAGGCTCCAGAGGCAGGGCTTCTAAGGGAACGACGGAAGCTACAGGCGGAGTTTGGCTTGTTAACTACAGGGAAGGCGGTGGAGCAACTGAGGAAGTCGAGGGGGGCGATTTATGAATATGGGGAGAAGGCCAGCAGAATGCTTGCACAGCAGCTTAGAAAGCGGGAGGCAGCCAGGGAGATTGGGAAAGTAAGGGACGGGAATGGGAACCTGGTTGGAGATTCAGCTGGGATTAATAAGGCGTTCAAGGAGTTTTACAGCAGGCTGTATGAGTCGGAACCCCCAGCTGGCTCGGAGGGGATGAGGCAATTTTTAGGGCGGCTGAGGTTCCCGAAGGTGGACGAGGGGTTGGTAGACGGGCTGGGGACCCCGATCGGGTTGGAGGAAATAGCAGAAGGGCTGAAGGCCATGCAGTCGGGTAAAGCCCCGGGGCCGGACAGGTACCCAGTGGAGTTTTATAAAAAGTTCTCTGGGATACTGGGGTCACTGTTGATGAGGGCATTTGATGAGGCAAGGGGGAGAGGGGGCTTCCCCCGACGATGTCACAGGCCACGATCTCATTGATCCTGAAGCGGGAAAAGGACCCGGAGCTATGCAGGTCCTACAGACTGACCTCCCTACTAAATGTAGACAAACTGTTGGCCAAAATCTTGTCATCAAGGATTGAAGACTGCGTTCCGGACGTGATTGGGGAGGACCAGACGGGATTTGTTAAGGGAAGGCAGTTGGCAGCCAAAGTAAGAAGGTTGCTGAATGTGATCATGATGCCCCCAGAGGGTAGGGATGTGGAGGTAGTGGTTGCAATGGACACAGAGAAGGCATTTGATTGGGTGGAATGGGAATATCTGTGGGAGGTACTGGGGCGGTTTGGATTTGGACGGGGCTTCATCGACTGGGTTAGACTGGTGCATCAGGCGCCCGTGGTGAGCGTATGGATGAACAGGTTAAGATCGGACTATTTTAGGCTGCATGGGGGCAATGAGGCAGGGATGCCCCCTCTCCCCACTGCTGTTTGTGCTGGCCATAGAGCCGCTGGCAATTGGATTGAGAGCCTCAAGGGGCTGGTCCAGGGGGGCAGGGGGACTGGAACTTAGAGTCTCGCTATACGCAGATGACCTGCTCCTATATGTTTCGGATCCACTAGAAGGGATGGAAGAGATTATGAGAATTTGGCTGGTTTTCGGGTTATAAATTGAACTTGGGGAAAAGTGAGATGCTCGCGATCCAGGCGAGGGGGCAGGAGAGGCGATTGGGGGAGCTGCCGTTTAGGGTGGTGGAGGGAAGCTTCTGGTACCTAGGCATCCAGGTGGCGCGGGAATGGGAACGGCTGCACAAGTTAAATCTGGCCCGATTAGTAGACCAAATGAAAGAAGATTTCCGAAGGTGGGACGTGCTCCCGAGATTCCTGTTTGTGTTTCTGTGTCTCCCCATCTTTATTCCACGGTCCTTTTATAAATGGGTCAATACGGTGATCACTGGCTTTGTATGGGCGGTAAGACTCCGCGAGTAAAAAAGGGGATGCTGGAGAGGAGCCGGGGGGAGGGCGGGCTGGCACTCCCGAGCTTTAGTAATTATTATTGGGAAGCGAATATAGCCATGCTTCGGGTGGTGGTTGGCGGCGCGGGGGGAGTGAGTAGAGGTGGTATCATGCAAGGGGACTAGTTTGGGGGCACTGGTAACAGCTCCTCTAACGTTCCCGCCGGCACGGTACCCCACCAGCCCTGTGGTGGTTGCGACCCTGAGAGTCTGGGGGCAATGGAGGAAACATGTAGGAGCAGAGGGAGTCTGGTCTCCAATCTGCAATAATCACCGGTTTGCCCTGGGGAGGCTAGATGGAGGGTTCCAGAGATGCCAGAGAGCAGGGATCACGAGGATGGGAGATATGTTTATAGAGGGGAGCTTTTCCAGCCTGAGGGAATTGGAGGAGAAATTTGAATTGACGGGAGGGAATGAGTTTCGATACCTACAGGGGTTGGACTTCCTACGCAGGCAGGTCTCAACCTTCCCGCTCCAACCACCAAGGGGGATACAGGACAGGGTAGTTTCCAGAGTGTGGGTGGGAGAGGGGAGGGTTTCAGACATTTATAAAGAACTCATGTGGTCAGAGGAAACACAGACCGAGGAGCTGAAACACAAATGGGAAGAGGAGTTAGGAGGAGAGATAGAGGATGGTCTCTGGGCAGACGCGTTGAGTAGAGGCAACACGTCCACAACATGTGCCAGGCTCAGCCTGATATAGTTTAAGGTAATTCACCTGGCCCACATGACAGTGGCCCGGATGAGCAGGTTCTTTGGGATAGAAGATAGGCGCACAAGGTGTGCGGGAGGACCGGCGAACCATGTCCACATGTTCTGGGCATATCCAAAGCTTAGTGGATTTTGGCAGGGGTTTGCGAATGTCATGTCCACGGTGTTAAAAACAAGGGTGGCGCCAAGTCCAGAGGTGACGATTTTCGGAGTGTCGGAAAACCTGGGAATCCAGGAGGAGAAAGAGGCAGACGTTCTGGCCTTTGCTTCCCTGGTAGCCCGGAGACGGATACTATTAGCTTGGAGGGACTCAAAGCCACCGAAGTCGGAGACCTGGCTATCTGACATGGCTAGCTTTCTCTGTTTGGAGAAAATCAAGTTCACCCTGAGAGGGTCACTGTTAGGCTTCGTCCGGAGGTGGCAGCCGTTAGTTAACGTTTTTAGGGGAATTCAGCAGAAAGGAGGGGGTGGGGGGGGCAGAAGCTGGGGTTTAGTTTAGCCTAGAATAGGGGATTAGAAAAGGTGGGACCTGTGAGGGAGGAAGACGGCTTTTGCACTATGGTTATATCTGTATGTACATTGTTTCTTCTGTTGTTGTTATAAAACCATAAATACCTCAATAAAATATTTATTAAAAAAAAGGTTTTATTTGGAAAATATTTTATTGAGGCATTGATAATTTTAACATTTTAAACAATAGAGAGATCCAACACCTGCAAAAACCCCACAATAATATACCCAACTCCCCCCAGCCCTCCACCCTAACTACCCATACATTAGATTCCCTGCCCTTATTCGATGAAAATAAGTTAATTAGTCATTTTGTTGTGCGGGGTCCTTTAGGGAACAGTGACCATAACATGATAGAATTCGTCATTCGGATGGAAAGTGAAGAAGTCTGATCTGAAATTAGGGTCCTGAATCCAAACAATGGAAACTACAAAGATATGAGGTGTCAGTTGGCTAAGATCGATTGGGCATACTCAACCTGTTTGGCCACATTAGGAAAATACCTTCTTTGGCCATCTAGTCCTGGAGTAGGACTTGAACCCAGAGGTTCTGACTCAGAGGCTGGGTCACTACCCACTGTGCCACAAAACCTCGGTGATGGAAAAGATGTGAAAATAGAAGATCAGTTTTGAGTTGAATGTGAAAAGTGCTTTGAAGCCAAAAGGTCAAGAGATAATAGTGGACTTTTGGAATTTAAAGTTATTTGTTGACTTTTTAAAATCATATTTTCATATTCTCCTCAGGATATTAAATGGGAGAGTAAGGCCTGTTGAAAGAGTAGCCTCCTCTTTATTTGGAGCCAGACGCATATTTCCTCATTTGTTGCCATCAGCACACAACTAGTGGTCAGCATAAACCGTTACAGTCAGGAGTTAGAATAATCCATGCCCATGAAGCACATCATTTACCAATACTCGCGTAAGCCTTTTTCTGTTCTTAGACTACTCTCACTGAACCCTTGTTAGGAACTGCCGAAATTCACCCACTGAGCACAAGATGAATTTGAATGAAAGGTCAAACCTGGGTTGTGACCACACAATAGTCATATGGGTCAGAGCACAATGCCATGAATCTAGAGCAACTTGGTCCTTGATAAGGACACACTTAAATTGATTGGTGTTGCTTCACTTCCCACCCACTCTATATGATGTGACATTGCTGTGCAATTTATTTACTTTGCATTTATCACTGTGTATAACAGTTGTCAAGGTAAAATGTTGCGCAGAGACAGCTCTGAATACTAAGTGGCCTGCTACTGCTGGGACGTTCGGTAAGAAAATTAGACATCTTCATCATCCGCTAATTCAGACTAAGGTGCCAGCAGCGATACAAAAGTCAAGCTTTGGTCATTTAGAATACCGGCTATAATCAGTGTGTGGCTTTGAATTTCCTGCCTTCAAATTCTTTAATTTAATTGCTATATAAAATTCTATGTATGTAGTTACTTTGTATTGATCAATTGTTGCAAAAATCAATCTTCAATAACCTTGCAGTAATGGCAATCAGTGTGGATTCACACCTCAACATGGGGCCCACTCTTAGTTCCTTCCATCCCATTCTGAAAATCCACGTCTCCTAATGTCATGAGAAGAAAAGCAAATTACTGCGGATGCTGGAATCTGAAACGAAAGGGAAAATGCTGGAAAATCTCAGCAAGTCTGGCAGCATCAGTCGGGAGAGTAGGGAACATTAGCTCTTTTCTCTCCCTACAGATGCTGCCAGACTTGCTGAGATTTTCCAGCATTTTCCCTCTCCTAATGTCATTTTGGTTACTTTCTATTACATCTCTTCCAGTTCCTGCTCAGTGTCCTGTGATCCCCTGTAAATGTATTTGATGCACCATCAATCACTACGGAAGCGAGATTGTAGTCCAATTGAAGGCTTTAATGAACAAGTAGTTACCCCAGCAGCTCCAGTACAGAATGACTGCTGTGGGTGAAACACAGACTCTTATGCACCTTATGGTCGGAACCAGCAGGCAGGTTCTACCACTCATACTACAGTGTAAGGTACATCCACCTAGGTACCGTGATACCCCTAATATAGCCAACCACAGTATTGTATTCATTTTAGTTATTGCCCCTAACACTGTTTGGACAGAATCAGCAAAGAATCAATGAGAACATAGAACAGTACAGCACAGAACAGGCCCTTCGGCCCTCAATGTTGTGCCGAGCCATGATCACCCTACTCAAACCCACGTATCCACCCTATACCCGTAACCCAACAACCTCCCCCTTAACCCTACTTTTATTAGGACACTACGGGCAATTTAGCATGGCCAATCCACCTAACCCGCACATCTTTGGACTGTGGGAGGAAACCGGAGCACCCGGAGGAAACCCACGCACACAGGGGGAGGACGTGCAGACTCCACACAGACAGTGACCCAGCCGGGAATCGAACCTGGGACCCTGGAGCTGTGAAGCATTTATGCTAACCACCATGTTACCGTGCTGCCCCAAGAACCCATGCATCTTTCTCAACTTGCCCTTTTATACCATCTGTGAAGAACACATTGTCCTATTTTCAGGCCATAGCTTTGGCTCAACATTCTCAACTCCTGAATCAGAGGTTGTGAGCTCAAATCACCTCTACTGGTCTAGGCTGACCATTCAGTTTGGTTCTGAGGGTGAGCTGCGCAGTCTTTTGGATGAGGCGTTTAGTCGAGGTGCCATCCACCTTCTTGGGTGACTGAAAACTAATGCATGTCGCTCTTTGAGGAAGAACAGGTGAGTTGTTGTGGCCAATATTTATTTATTAATTAGCATCACAAAATTAGGTTATCTGTTCATTTATCTCATTGCCTGCTGCGGTTTATACATTATAACAGTGATTCAAAAATATTTAATTGGCTGAGAAGCGCCTTGTGATATCTGAAAGTCATGAAAGGTGCTGGATAAATGCAAGTTATTTTTATTTTTTAATTGCAAATGCAGTACCTTCATTTGTCTGAAGTGAACTTTACTGATGAACACAGTTGTGAAGCCCTCCCATCTTGCTTATTTTGTTGTCATTTGCTAATTAATCCATCCTGTGACCGTGACTCCAGTTAATTTCAGTACCAGAAAGATGAATCCGAGCGTGACTCTTGCCTCCTTCCAATACTGCCCACCTTCCTGATATAAGTTCTCTGCATTGTGACAAATCTTTTACACTGAAAGGTAAGGCAATTTTACAAGTTCCCTGGACTCTTGTCTTATAAGTCTCCACTTCATTTGAACAAGTGGCCTGCTGTGTTAACGACTAGCACTAGATACTTGCTCTACTCGATTTGACTGTCATAGCTCTCTGAGTTCATGCTGACCAGGAGTCTACCTTACTGTTAAGGCCTGCCAGTGGCATGTGTTGGAAGGATTTTGTAGGTCGATACTCAACCTGTTTGGCCCATTAAGAACACACCTTCCTTGGCCATCATGTCCGGGGGTGGGCAGAGTGCTGCAGTACCACTTCTGGTCACTTCAGCGCTGTGTCTGGCCAGGTTGAAGAGCTGTTGGCTAATCTGATTGACCAATAGGCCTCACGGGCAGATAGAAGTCCCGCCCACTGCCAATTAATGCTCACATTAGCATTAAATTGGGCAGCACAGTGGCACAGTGGTTAGCATTGCTGCCTACGGCGCTGAGGACCTGGGTTCGAATCCCAACCCTGGGTCACTGTCCGTGTGGAGTTTGCACGTTCTCCCCGTATCTGCGTGGGTTTCACCCCCACAACCCAAAGATGTGTAGGATAGGCGGATTGGCCACGCTAAATTGCCCCTTAATTGGAAAAAATAATTGGGTACTCTAACTTTTTTTTAAAAATTAGCGTTAAATGGCAATGGGATTAGAGATTTGGTATTGACATTAGTTGCCGACTATTGGGATGGCGAGCGCCGATCGCTCACCATCCTTAAAATTCTACGTCTAGAAACAAATTAGTCTCAGTAAAGGTGACCATGAAACTATTGGATTGTCATAAAAACCCTTCGGGTTTGCTAAAATCTGTTAGCGAAGAAAATCTGTGATCCTTACCTGGTCTGCCTATGTGTGACTCCAAACTGTTCTATCACATTCTGTATTTGTGCCTTGTAGATGATAGACAGGCTTTGGGGAGTCAGCAACAGTAACTGCTCTCTGAAATGGTCTTAAACCATTTGGTACAAAACCATTACCATGTTTCATTGACCTAGGCAATGGGAGTGTCAATGGCATACACCGCCCAGTTGACCCTGTAATGTCCTTCTCACTAACATCTGTGGACCTGCGTCAAAACTGGGAGAGCCCCACACACTAATCAAGCACCAGTCTGGCAGATTCATACGCAACATATCATACCTTACAATGTCCATCAACATCCTTGGGAATCTCCTCTCCCACCAACAGGTTAGACCGAGCAGAGGTAGCAGCATAGTAGTCAATAGGGAGGGAGTGGCCCTAGGAGACTTTCACATTAACTCTGAACCACATGAAGACTCATAGGCATTCGGTCAAATATGGGCAAGGAAAGCTTGTGTTGCTTTCCCTCAACTTGCTGGTTCTCCAAAACCTGTCCATCATTTGTATGGCACAAATAAGGAGTGTGATGGAATATTCTCCACTCGTCTGGATGAGGCAGCTCCAACAACACTCAAGGAACTCAAAACCTTCCAGGACAAAGACGTTCGCTTGATCAGCATCATCACCTAAGCACTGCACCACCTAAAACATTCACTGCACCATGGCAGCAGTGTGTGCCATCTACAAGATGCACTGGAGTAACTCAGTAAGCCACCACCCAGAAGAACAGCAGATGCAGTAGAACTACACCATTTTCCAGTTTCCCTCCAAGACACATACCGTTCTGTCTTGCAACCCCATCATTACTCATTCACTGTTGCTGGGTGAAAATCCTGGGACTCCCTGCCTAACAGCCCTGTGGATGTACGAATACCACACAGACGTCGGCAGTTCAAGAAGCAGCTCACCACCATCATCTCAAGGGCAATTAGGATGGACCATGTGCCAGTGAAGCCACATCCCATGAATTTTTAAAAAATGAACAGCAGAAGGCCATTCAGCCCCTCAATCCCACTCCAACATTTATTTATTAAATAGCTGATCAGTGCTTCAACTTCATTGACTGAGTTTTGCTCCATATCCCTCCGTAATGTTACCCAACAAAAAGGCATTCGGTCTCAGTATTGAAAGCTACAGTTGTCCCTGGGCGCCCATAGCCTTTTGTCCTGAGAGGTTCACTCACTCCATCTGTTAACTGACATTTAGTTCCAATGGAGTAAGAGGCCTGATTGTTAGACCCAGCCAGAGCTGGGGACAAGTTTGGCCAAGTGCAAGAGAGCCACAGGCCTTCATGCTGATTTCCCAGCTCCATCACACCTCTGGGCCATTTTCCCGGAGGGGGGATGGAGAGAGTGGGGGTCAATCTCCATGCTCTAGCAGGTGGCAGGGGGGTAGGGGATGGGTGATGCTGGGCGAAGTTATATAGCCTTACCTGTCTGCTTGTATTCTGCAGCAACCGTAGGCCATCCTGTGGAGAGGATTCCCCACTCCCTGCCTTGCCCACTAGCCAAAGGCCAGTTTTAATTTAAGCTGAAAGTAAATTGGTGAGTGGTCACCTGTATTTTGAAGCCCTCATTTACCTGCCATGGTGTCCTTTTCAGCTGGAAAACGTCTGATTAGTCCTTTGGCTGTCCTTAATTGGACGGCTTCTCCAGCCTTTGGCCACTCTCTAGGGAAATTATTTTGAATGACTGTTTCTCACAAATGGTGTGGCTGACCTACATTCGAGCCTGAGGATGGGGTTCAAAATCCCATCCTGCAGACAAAATCCTGCCCAATGACGTTTACACATTTTCCTTTTGCACCATCTCCACTGCACAAAAGCACCAGCTAGGCACCTGTAAACTGAACCAGTGTATACTGCTGTGCGAGGTGTTGGAAATTTGAATGCAATTTATATTATTGCAACCAAAAGACTGTTATACGATGCTCATATATTTATGTCCAGGTTAATTCTCTTTCAATGAGACAAATCGATGCACGGCCTGATTGATTTGGTGATTTAGAATCCATAGCAAAATCTAATATTCCAAGCACGTTCAGTTCCTTGGCTATCATTTATAACTGTCACATTAAAGTTATCCTTCCTGTAACTCTGCAACTCAAATGTTACATGTGCATTTTATTCGATTTTCATGCTGGCAGGAACTGTCTTAAGTAACGCTAACCATTTGTGAGGCTAATTTCTTTAATTTATTTGGAGTTTCACATTCGGGGACATTGTTGCTGCACGCTTGCTGTGAGAAAGAAAACCTGTAGTTGAGTATGAAACGGTCCAGGTACAGGATATTCTGGAGCAGATTATGTAACCAGTGACGAGTAACGATTCCCACTCCTGGATAAGCTACACCGGTAACATTCATCAAGTTTGCTGTCACTAAAACCCCAAAACAAGTTAAAGGTTATGAAGTAAGGTCGGGTACTTTACAGCACCGAAAGAGGCCCTTTGGCCCATCATGTCAGTGCCGGCTATCAAGCACCTATCCTAATCCCATTTCCAGCACTTGGCCCGTAGCTTTGTATGCTAGGGCGTTTCATGTGCTCATCTAAATACTTCTTAAATGTTGTGAGGGTTCCCGCCTCTATCACCCTTTCAAGCAATGAGTCTTAGATTCCCCCCAACCTCTGGGTGAAAACGTTTTTCCTCAAATCCCCTCTGAATCTCGTGCCCCTTACCTTAAATCCATGCCCCCTGGGTATTGACTCCTCTGCTAAAGGGAAATGTTTCTTCCATAAGACCATAAGACCATAAGACATAGGAGTGGAAGTAAGGCCATTCGGCCCATCGAGTCCACTCCGCCATTCAATCATGGCTGATGGGCATTTCAACTCCACCTACCAGCATTCTCCCCGTAGCCCTTAATTCCTCGCGACATCAAGAATTTATCTATCTCTGCCTTGAAGCCATTTAGCGTCCCGGCCTCCACTGCACTCCGCGGCAATGAATTCCACAGGCCCACCACTCTCTGGCTGAAGAAATGTCTCCACATTTCTGTTCTGAATTTACCCCCTCTAATTCTAAGGCTATGCCCACGGGTCCTTGTCTCCTCGCCTAACGGAAACAGTTTCTTTGCGTCCACCCTTTCTAAGCCATGTATTATCTTGTAAGTTTCTATTAGATCTCCCCTTAACCTTCTAAACTCCAATGAATACAATCCCAGGATCCTCAGCCGTTCATCATATGTTAGACCCGCCATTCCAGGGATCATCCGTGTGAATCTCCGCTGGACACGCTCCAGTGCCAGTATGTCCTTCCTGAGACGTGGGGCCCAAAACTGGACACAGTACTCCAAATGGGGCCTAACCAGAGCCTTATAAAGGCTCAGTAGCACATCGCTGCTTTTATATTCCAACCCTCTTGAGATAAATGACAACATTGCATTCGCTTTCTTAATCACAGATTCAACCTGCATGTTTACCTTTAGGGAATCCTCGACTAGCACTCCCAGATCCCTTTGTACTTTGGCATTATGAATTTTCTCACCGTTTAGAAAGTAGTCTATGCTTGGATTCTTTTTTCCAAAGTGCAAGACCTCACATTTTCTCACGTTGAATTGCATCAGCCATTTCCTGCACCACTCTCCCAAACTGTCTAGATCCTTCTGCAGCCTCCCCACTTCCTCAGCACTACCTGCCTGACCACCTAACTTTGTATCATCGGCAAACTTCGCTATATCTTCCTTTCTACCCTACCTATGGCCCTCATAACTTTGTACACCTCAATCAGGTCTCCCCTCTATGGAAAACAATGCTAGCCTACCCAGCCTCTCTTCATAGCTGAAACGCTCCAGCTCAGGCAATATCCTGGTGAATCCCCTCTGCACCCGTTCCAGTGCAATCACATCCTTCCTGTAGTGTGGTGCCAGAACTGCACACAATACTCCAGTTGTGGCTTTCTACTTATCTGCTATCAGCTTTTGTGCTCATCTCCTGACGATGCTGGCTTCTTTGAAAACTACCTTTGCTTAACCAAGCATTCTTCAAGTAAGAGCCAATGTTTACTTAACTATGGTGTAGGCATCCAAGCGGAGTCTGATCTTGTCCTCATCAAACATTTGCATATGCACATATGAATTAGGAGCATGAGTAGGCCATTTAAGCTCCTCCAGCCCGCTCCACCATCTGATCATGTTTGATTTAACACACTACTTTCCTGCCTTCCACCCTATAACCTTTGACCACACTGTCAATCAATAATCCATCTAACTCAGCCTTAAAAATATTCAATGACCCAGCCTCTACTGCTCTCTGGAGAAGAGAAGTCCACAAACGACCCTTTCAGAGAAAACAAATCCTCTGCATCTCCATCCTAAATAGTAAGGCCTGTGTTCTTAATCTGTGTCCCTTAGTCTCAGTCCCTCCCATAAGGTGAAAACATCCTTTCATCCACCCTGTCAAGTGTCCTCAGGATCTTGAAAGGATCTTTCAATAAGATCACTTCTCATTCTTTGAAACTCCAATGGAAACGCTTTCCAATGAAACTGCAACCTGTCCAACCTTTCCTCATCAGAGAACGTTTTCATCCCAGGTATCAGTCAAGTGAACTTCTCTGCATTATTTCTAATGCAATCATGTCCTTTCTTCTGTAAGGCAACTAAAACTGTACACAATACTCCATATGTGGTCTCAAAAATACGTTGTACAACTTCCCTACTTTTATATTCCATTCACCTTCCCATTCACTTGCTTTAACTGCATACTGACTTATTGTGATTCATCTACCAAGGCACCTGGATCCCTCTATACCATCAGGTTCTGCAATCTCACTCCTTTAAAAATATATTTATCCTTTCATGGTATGTGGGCGTCACTGGCAAGTCCAGCATTTGTTGTCCATCCCGAATTGTCCTTGAGTAGCTTTTCTGAGGCAATTAAGAGTCAACCACATTGCTGTGGATCTGGAGTCACATGTAGGCCATACCAGGTAAGGACAGCAGATTCCCTTCCCTAAAGGACATTAGTGAACCAGATGGATTTTTACAACAATCAATGATAGTTCCATGGTCACCATTAGACTAGCTTTTGAATTCCAGATTCATTGGCCGGAATTTTCCAGCCGTTCACATTGGCGGGACTGGAAGCAGGGCCGGCTCAAGGTACCGGCAACTCGGGCAGTCGCCCGGGGCGCCATGTGCTAGGGGGCGCTAGGAACCCTTTACAAATGTTCAGTCATTGCTGTGAATTGCTGGTACAGTGAGATTTCTTTAGTGACTTTTGATCAAGTCCTCAACGGGAAGGGAAGACGCATATTTGCTTTGATGTCTGCCAAGATAGTGAAGCAAGCCCGGTTCTACATTTGGGTTCACATATGGAGGGGGGGGGGCATTGGTAAACACAACCATCGGGCCTGCTGCTGGGGCCACAGGGCTGCCCCGCCGCCTATAAATGTCAATAACGTCTTGTTAGAATCAAATACCTGCAGCACTCCACCACCTCTTGGATCAAAGCAAATCACTGAGGATGCCGGAGACATCCCGGAATTTTCCCGAATCTCTGCAGGATTGGTATTGATTAACCTGCCCCTGGCTCACAGTCCCGCGCGCCCAGCCTGAAATGCCATGGCCATGTCCATTTCACACGAGCGGCGTTGCTGCACTTCGGGCATTTCAAGGTCCAGGGCAACGACTCCCACCAAGTGGCAACTGACCTTACCCCGGTCTTGCTGTTTGCCAATCAGCTCCCTAACTCGCCGGAGAAACCAGAGCTTCACCGGAGCGCTGGCGACGCTTCAGCTGTCTGTCCTTTGAAGTCTCAAAACTCTTGCGAAACTTTGCTCCAACCTTTTTCCCCCCCTTGACCACACGCCTGAGACCGTTTGACAGTGCAGAGGCCAACAATCACGAGTTCGCTTCAGACGTCCTTTTGCAGCCGCGAAAAGGGAAAAGTCTGACATCTGGTTAAAGTTACTGAATGTGCAGCACATGCATCTGAGGGAGAAAGTTTCGCGGATCGTCGCTCGGGTGATTCAGAAACATTTCATTTGTTATCAATTGGACAGCGTCCGGGTCCTGTCCTGACCATCATGGTATGTTTTGGGGGGCAGACAGTTTTTGTTTTTTAAATGAGAGACAGGTTAGTTGTGTACACAGTGAATTGAAGATCGGTCCTGGACAGAATATAGAAACGAAACAATTTCTACCCATTAAAAGTTGTGAGGCTAAATGAGAACTATTTGCCAAATGGCTCTGGGGTGACTCGTGTGTCCAGCAGTGGGTCCGGGAAGCGGTTCGCGTTACTGTACAGAGTGGCTGAGCTGTGAACGCCGCCAAGTTGTATTGTAACTGCTGAATTTTGAAACTCTTTATTCTACATTTTCAGTTTTTCTCCTTGTGAAAATTTTTTAAAATTATACTTGTAAGGGCGCCGAAGTTCAGCTTGCCCGGGGCGCCAGCAACCCTAGGGCCGGCGCTGACTGGAAGAGCCTGCTGACGGTGCATCCCTGCCACAGGTTTCACAGGGCCGAGGGATACAGCCAATGGGACACCTTGTTGGGAACAATGGGACCAGAAGATCCCGCCATCAGCCAATGGTAGCCCGCCTCCACCGGTGAGAAACACATGTCGGGCTATGTGGAAAATGTATTTAAATTTCCCCAGCTGCCATACTGGGATTCACATCCATGTCCCCAGAGCTTTATCCTGGGCCTGTGGAGCACAAGTTCAATGATATTACCACCATATATATTGTTTTTCTATTCTCTCTGCCAAAGTGGACAAGTTCACATTTTCCCATATTATATGCCATCTGCCAAAGTTTGACTTTCTCATTTAACTTAGCTACATCCCTTATGTCCTCTTCAGAACCTACTCTCCTTTCTATTTTTGTGTCATCTTGAAATTTAGCAAGCATACATTCTGTCCCCTCATCCAAGACATTGACATAGGCTGGAATTTTCCAACCTCCCCACCAGCGGCACCTGCCATTCCCGCCGATGGCGAGATGAACAACAGGGAAAAATGGCACGACTGGAAGATCCCACCACTGGCCATTGACAGGCAGCCTGCACCACCAAACACGGCATGGTTAGGGGAGGGGGTGGGCAGCGAAAATCCCGCCCAGAGATTGTAAATAGTTGAGGATGAAGCATTGAACCCTGTGATGTTCCACTAGTTACAGGTTGTCAACTTGAAAATGACTCATTTATCCCTACACTCTGTATCACATTAGCTACCCAATCCTCTACCTACACCATGAGCTTTTATTTTATCTATTTGATGTGGCACCCTAGCAAATGCCTTCTGGAAATCCAAGTTTGTCACATATGCAGATTCCCCTTTATCTACCTTGCTTGTTACTTCCTCAAAAAACTCTAATAAGTTAGTCAAACATTGATTCCCTTGCATAAAACCATGTTGACTCTGCATTGAGATTCTCAAAGTGTCCTGCTATAACCTCCTTAGTAATGGATTTGTGTGTTTTCCCTGTGACAGACTTTAAGCTAATTGGCCTGTAGATTCCTGCTTTCATACTCTCTCTTTCCTTGAATGGAAGAGCTACATTTTCTATCTTCCAATTAGATGGGATCTTTCCAGAATCTAGGACATTTTGGAAAATTACAATCAATGCATCTACTATCCGGGCAGCCACTTCTTACACATGTTCACTTCCAAATAAAATGTCTCCTTTGTAGACCATAAGCAGCCCGGTAGCACAGTGGTTAGCACAATTGCTTCACAGCTCCAGGGTCCCAGGTTCGATTCCGGCTTGGGTCACTGTCTGTGCGGAGTCTGCACATCCTCCCCGTGTGTGCTTGGGTTTCCTCCGGGTGCTCCGGTTTCCTCCCACAGTCCAAAGATGTGCAGGTAAGGCGAATTGGCCATGCTAAATTGTCCCTTAGCGTCCAAAATTGCCCTTAGTTTTGGGTGGGGTTACTGGGTTATGGGGATAGGGTGGAGGTGTGGGCTTGGGTAGGGTGCTCTTTCCAAGAGCCGGTGCAGACTCGATGGGCCGAAGGCCTTCTTCTGCACTGTAACTTCTATGAAATTCTATGATAACCCACCTGCTGTTACCAGACATGGGTGACTGAACATCGTCAGGGAATAACCCAGAATCTCTTGTTTGTATTGTTGATCTTCAATTATTGTTTGGGAATGGTAAGAAGTCTTACAACACCAGGCTAAAGACCAACAGGTTTGTTTCAAACACTAGCTTTCGGAGCACTGCTCCTTCCTCAGGTAATTGAAGAGGTATGTTCCAGAAACATATATATGGGCAAATTCAAAGATGCCAGACAATGCTTAAATATGAGCATTTGCAGGTAATTAAGTCTTTACAGATCCTGAGAGCGGGGTAATCCCAGGTTAAAGAGGTGTGAATTGTCTCAAACCAGGACATGTTGGTAGGATTACGCAAGCCCAGGCCAGATGGTGGGGGATGAATGTAATGCGACATGAATCCCAGGTCCCGGTTGCAGTCCAACGCCGGCATTGCCACATCATGTTTGGGAATGCAAAAGCATATGACCTTGAGATGATACCACGAGGTGCTAATGTGTTAACCATCAATGGATTCATCTGAAACCTCTTTCATGGCCAGTGAAGCGTTGACCTGAGATTTTGTGTCCAAATCTGTGAAGTGAGACCTGGACCTCGGACCTTCTGACTCAGAGGCCAGGTTGCTGCCAAGTGAGCCATGCTGATATTGTGTTACTGTGTTAATGGATCAATAGTGTGGTTATTTGCAATGGGGGATGTGCTTCATACAGTCCTCATAATATCTAACTCCAGCAAATTATCTCATTTTATTCCTGTCCCCTGTCCTTGACATCAGCTTGGATTGCTCAGAAGGTAATTAAACCCACACATTTCATTCATTTGATTTTTTAAAAAAGTGAATCACTGAAGGAAGGCCAATGACAGCAAATGCTGTTGTCACGAGCAAAATAAAAAGTCACAAAAAGGAGTTTCAATTCCAGGAAGTGAATACATTAGAATAGCTCATCCTCACAGCAAACTCTTTGCTGAGTACAAAGTAGAATATTCAGTGATGCACTTGATGTTTTGGAGTGGAACAAAGCATCTATATTTGACAATGAATGTCACTTGTTTCTCTGTCATACAGAACCAGAAAGAGCTGCAGGAATTGGAACTGGTGAAATGTAACTTGTCTTTGTTTTGCAACAATACAGCGGGAGCTCATTGTGTGTGTATGGAGGTGTGGTGTACAAGTGTGGGTATGGAGGTGGGGTGTCCAGGTGTGGGTAAGGAGGTGTGTTATACAGGTGTGGTGTACAGGTGTGGGTATGGAGGTGGGGTGTACAGGTGTGGGTATGGAGGTGTGGTGAACAAGTGTGGGTATGGAGGTGGGGTGTACAGGTGTGGGTATGGAGGCGTGGTGTCCAGGTGTGGGTAAGGAGGTGTGTTATACAGGTGTGGTGTACAGGTGTGGGTATGGAGGTGTGGTGAACAAGTGTGTGTATGGAGGTGGGGTGTACAGGTGTGGGTATGGAGGTGGGGTGTACAGGTGTGGGTATGGAGGTGTGGTGTACAAGTGTGGGTATGGAGGTGGGGTGTACAGGTGTGGGTATGGAGGCGTGGTGTCCAGGTGTGGGTAAGGAGGTGTGTTATACAGGTGTGGTGTACAGGTGTGGGTATGGAGGTGTGGTGAACAAGTGTGTGTATGGAGGTGGGGTGTACAGGTGTGGGTATGGAGGCGTGGTGTCCAGGTGTGGGTAAGGAGGTGCGTTATACAGGTGTGGTGTCCAGGTGTGGGTAAGGAGGTGCGTTATACAGGTGTGGTGTCCAGGTGTGGGTAAGGAGGTGCGTTATACAGGTGTGGTGTACAGGTGTGGGTATGTATATGTGTTTGTGCCAGTCACAGTACTGGGTCTGTAGCAAACCCTAGGGCTGCCATCTCTGATTGGACATATTCTTGAAAGCTACAACACATAACCTGCTGGCACCAATCACCAGACCCCAACACCAGCGTCACATTCCAAACAGAAATGAAAAGACTCTTTGGCTGGAATTTTCCATTCGGGCCTAAGCCCGTAGTGTGGGCGGGAAATGGGAGTGTCTCCTGCTGTGTAAGGCAGCAGGAATTTGCTCCAAATTGCACAATAGCAGGCTCATTAATTATGTAGTCAGGGGTGCACGAGTTGTGCGCGAGTTGTGGGGACCAAGCATGGGTGCAAGTGTTCTCCCACATGGAGGAGGCAGTGCTGGCAATGATTTGAGTGACTGTCATCAATGTGACCGCGATGGTAGTCAGGCTTGCCAATCAAAAATGATGGGACATTCCTCCCAAATTCATCATCTCACATCCCACTTCACCCTCATCCTGCAATCTTATGCCGTGCAACTCGCAGATGGTGTGACCATGCACCTCTTGCTCACCCCGTCCCAACCCACACCTTAATCCTGCGCTTATGCTGTTCTGATTTTAGAACTGCCCAAGAACTGGCCAGCTAGTGATTTGAGAGGCTCAGGGCCTAGAGGAAGAAAAATAGACTGATGAAGAAAAAACACCGTCACCCAATCTGGTTTTCACAGCCGCTGGCTCAGAAACTCGCATCGCGAGTATTCTTGTCAGTAGCGCTGAAGTAGGATCCCCAATATATTGAAAGAATTGTCAGACTTTGAATGATGACTCATGGTTACTAAAAGCCATTCTTTACCCCTCACCCTTCCCAACAGTGTCCAAAGATAATATATAATAATCATCATCATCACTGATTGTCACAGGTAGGCTTCAATGAAGTTACTGTGAAAAGCCCATGTTATATCAATATATGGCAATTTCATCTCACCTTAGAAAAAGTAGAAGAGTTCAGAGATGCCATATCCATTGGTTTGTGCGTAATATTTAATGGAAAGATGATGAAGGGAATGTAATTTAGTTTCTATTCTCCAGAGTCTGGTCCATCAGCAGTAATCGACCGGCCTTGCCTCCATGCCCAGATCAATAACAGCCTCAGCTGCTGTTTTTAAAAATTTATTTCAAACTTTTCTTGTAGCATTGTAGTTTGTCACTTGCTTCTCAAGAGACAGTGAAGTTCAGTGACAGTAAATGCCACATGTACCCAAGCTGTTTGAAGGCACTGGTGATTCTGTTTGTCATAATGTGAAAGGATCTCCTAACCAAAGGTTACTAGTCAAGCTTATTGATGCGTGGATTCAAAATAAATCTTCACAATAGATAAGAAATTGGGTAAAGTATCAGCACTGGGACTATTACGGTTTAAAGCCTGAACACACTTTAAGGTCAATACAGAATCAAAGGGCATGATTGAATGGCTCCGCGACACAACATCGCTGATAGAAGCCGGGAGACACCGCTCCCGGGATCTACCCAGCTCGCAATGCCACGCGAGATCTAATGTCACCTTGTGAGACATTCCGATGTGAATCCGCCCATTGTGGGTGGGATCATTTTTTGGTAAATCTGCATATGAGTGCAAGACAGCCAGTCTCACTCTAATATGCTGTTTCCAAGGCTGGGGCAGACCTCAGATGATCGTTCTCAATGAAAAGATCAAGGGCAGGTAATTGTCCCGGTGGGGGGGGGGGGGGGGGGGGGGGGGGGTCCACTTGCAGGCAGAATGTTGGAGATGAAAGGATCAGTGAAACAGGGGGAGGATTCTTGCCCAAAGAAGTGGGCACAGAGACGAAGGCGATGAAAGAAGAGTTCAACATCATGTCGAGCCCGGAAGGGTACATGTACGTAAGGGTACAAAGCTGCGTCCTTTGCTGAGAACAGCACGCTCAGACTCGGAGAGGGGAAGGTCAGAGGGTATGGTGAACACGCGGCAAGGGCTGAGATTGGGAGAATGGGGTACGAGGGATTGGGACTAGTGGAGGGCCTAGGATGGGCAGCGGTGTTGATACTGGGAGAAATAGGATACGAGGGATTGGGACTGGTGGGGGGCCTGGGATGGGCAGTGATGTTGATACTGGGAGAAATAGGATACGAGGGATTGGGACTGGTGGAGGGCCTGGGATGGGCAGTGGTGTTGATGAGTTGTTGAAGCTTGCGTTCCTTACCATCTGTAAGAAACAGGAAAAGATTCTTGTTAAGACGTCGAATGATGCGAAGGATGAAATGAAACTGGGGACAGGGACAACTTTGAGAGAGATTAAGCCGGTGCTGCTGTAGAGAATGTCGAGTGTCTTCATGTGATGCCGCATGGCACTGAGTGTAACTTTCAGGATGCGGCGAGAGCAGCAGTTGGAAGAATGTTGTATATCCTGGAGGTACCTGTAGTCCTGGATGTTACATGCAGGGTGGAATTTAAGTTGAAATCCCTGAGGGGTAAGTCGAAGACGAAGACAGTCACTGAGGAAGGAAATATGGCTGTGGAAGCGAGTCTTGGTAAATACCTTGTCCAACACTAAGAGAGAAATGGAAAGCAGTGAACAAAGAGTCATCGGACTCGAAACGTTAGCTCTTTTCTCTCCCTACAGATGCTGCCAGACTTGCTGAGATTTTCCAGCATTTTCCCTTTCGTTTCAGATTCCAGCAGTAATTTGCTTTTCTCAGATGATCGTTGTTCAGTGCTGGTCACTATGAACAGGGACCAAATGGAATGGCACTCGTGGGGGTCTCCCAGGGGGTTGGAGGCCCCCAGGTGCTTGCCCTTTGGGCAGGGTGGTACCCTGGCACTGCTGGTGTCACCTGGGCAGCCTGACACTGCCCAAGTGGCATTGCTAGCTGGCAGGGGCACCAGCAGGTTGGCACTGCCAAGGTACCAAGCTGGCATTTTTCATGCAGTGGTGAGTTGGCCAGAGGTGCCCTCCATGGGTGTTGGTGGGGCTGGAGTCCTGACGCTGCGAGTGCCAGGAAACACGCGGCTAAACACGCTCACTATGGGACTTTGTTCCCATTTATTTAAATCGCGCCCAAAGTCTTCTTGTGCAATATTCCTCTGTGATCTGTGGTTGTCTTGTTTGGGGCCTATAGATTCAACTGGCAGGGCAAGACTTCCTCTTTTAGCTGTTACTCTGTTTGCCTCATTTTCCTGATCCTTCTCCTCATCCTCTTGCTGAAATGGAATTCCGAGAAGGATCCCATCAAGGAACAACTCGATGTCCGAAATCCCTTCCAGTTCACAACAATATGGGTTCAACACTCTTATAGTCATCAATGCCAGCAGCTGCTACAAGATAAACATTGCCAAAAGATGTTCACATGTTTGGCTGAGGGCAGCTGCAAATCTCTTTAAATCATACTTGAAATGCTTCTGGACTGGCATCATCTGTTGCAATGTTAACTATTGCAATGCTCCAGTGAAGTCAGACACAACCTGAGGAGCAGCATCCGATCTTCCAGCTGGACATGTTGCAACCCTCAGGGCACAACACTGAGTTTGGCAACTTTAGATTTTGACCTTTCTCCTCCATTTCCTTTTAAAAAAATATTCCGTACATGTAGTTCCTCAATGCAAAACACACCCTGTGGTAATACCACTATATATATATGTGTGTGCCTCTATTAGGGGATATACAATAGTACCGGCTAATACAGGTTTGTCGGTAAGCCCCTGCATAGTTTGTCGGTAAGCCCCTGCTGGCTAGCTCCGCCCACAGGAGCAGTATAAATATCCATGAGGTCTCCTGAGCTGCCATTTTACAGCTCCACTTGAGGTAATAACACCTCACGGTAATAAAGCCTCTTTTGTACCGTTTCGTGTTTCTGTGTGCAATTGTTAGCGCAAGAATTTATTACCGTGAGATTTCCCAAATCATGGACATCAGAATCAAGCCTGATCGCCTGCAGCTGGATCCGCAATCGGCGAACGCCAGGAAAGACTTTAACCACTGGCTAGCAGTCTTCGAAGCCTACATCTCCTCAGCGGACCCTGCACCATCGGAGGCTCAGAAGGTACAACTCCTATACTCCAGACTGAGCTCCAGCGTGTTCCCTGATACAGGACGCGCCGACCTACGCCTGTGCTATGGAACTGCTCAAAGAGAATTATGTCCAGTCGACGAACACTCTTTTGCGAGGCATGTACTCGCCACTCGCGTCCAGCAACCGGGTGAGTCGATTGAGGACTTCTGGCGGGTCCTTATCCCTCTAGTACGGGACTGCGACTGCCAGGCCGTCTCGGCTACGGAACATTCCAATCTCCTCATGCGGGATGCATTTGTAACGGGTATTGCATCGGACCCCATCCGGCAATGACTGCTGGAAGGGGCCGCGCTCGATCTAGCAGCGACAAAGACTTTAGCGCTCTCTATGACGGCCGCTTCCCGTAACGTGCAGTCCTACCCCGCCCGCCGCGTGGCCCACCCATCCTACCCCTCGTGGACCCCGCTACCGACCCCCCCGACTGGGGCTGCTCCCGCACAGTATGCCTGCGCTGCTCGCCATACCGCACATCCTGGGGGTCTCCGCTGCTACTTCTGCGGCCAGCAGAAGCACCCCGCCAGCGCTGCCCGGCCCGCACCGCGACCTGCAAATCTTGTGGCAAGAAAGGCCACTTTGCAGCAGTGTGTCAGGCCCGCGCTGTTGCCTCTATCGTGCCCGACTTCTTCCTCTCTCCCCAGCCAATTGCACAATGGGCCCCGCCGTCCGCAGCTCTCAGGGCCACTTGCGCTGCATGGGCACCGCCATTTTCTTCCCTGCAGGTACTCCAGATGCCGCCATTTTGTCCTCCCCTCGGGACTGGATCACGGGACCTGGGACGCTGCCGCTACGCATCGGAATCTTCGGACTCTTCAGACGATCACCCGCTACTTGCCTCCATGATGCTCGACCAATCCCGTCCTTGCAACCTGGCCACCGCTTCAACGACGGTGCTCATCAACGGCTATGCGACCTACTGCCTACTTGACTCCGGGAGCACCGATAGCTTCATTTATCCGGACACGGTAAGGCGCTGCTCCCTCGTGGTCCATCCCGGCAACCAGCGGATCTCCCTGGCCTCCGGATCCCACTCTGTCCCGATCCGGGGCTTCTGTCTGGTCAACCTCACCGAACAAGGTGTTGAATTCAGCGGTTCCCGCCTGTACGTTCTCCCCAACCTCTGTGCAACACTTTTACTGGGCCTGGACTTCCAATGTAACCTCCAGAGTCTCACACTCAAATTCGGTGGATCCTTACTCCCCTCACCATTTGCGGCCTCACGACCCTCAAGGTTGACCATCCCTCCCTCTTTGCCAATCTGACTGCAGATTGCAAGCCCGTCGCCACCCAGAGCAGATGGTACAGCACCCAGGACAAGACCTTCATCAGGTCCGAAGTCCAGCGGCTGCTTCGGGAGGGTATTATCGAGGCCAGCAACAGCCCCTGGAGAGCCCAAGTGGTGATGGTTAAAACTGGGGAGAAACACAGGATGGTCGTGGACTACAGCCAGACCATCAACCGGTACACGCAGCTCGACCCGTACCCCCTCCCTCGCGTATCTGATATGGTCAATTAGATTGCACAGTACCGGGTCTTCTCAACGATTGACCTGAAATCCGCCTACCACCAGCTCCCCATTCGTAAATCAGACCGTCCCTACACTGCCTTCGAGGCGGACGGTCGCCTCTGTTAATTCCTTAGGGTTCCCTTCGGCGTCACTAATGGGGTCTCGGTCTTTCAACGAGAAATGGGCTGAATGGTTGACCGGTACGGACTGCGGGCCACGTTTCCGTACTTAGTTAATTTCACCATCTGCGTCCACAACCAGCAGGACCATGACACCAACCTTGCCAAATTTCTCCACACCGCATCTCTCCTCAATCTAACTTATAACAAGGAGAAGTGCGTATTCAGCACAGACCGCTTAGCCATCCTCGGCTACGTAATCCAAAACGGACTACTGGGGCCCGACCCCGACCGCATGCGCCCCCTCATGGAGCTTCCACTCCTCCACTGCCCCAAGGCTCTCAAACGATGCCTGGGGTTCTTTTCTTACTACGCCCAGTGGGTCCCACAATACGCGGACAAGGCCCGCCCACTGATCCAGTCCACGCAATTTCCCCTCGCGGCCGAGGCACAACAGGCCTTCGCCCGTATTCGCTCAGACATAGCCAAGGCCGGGATGCACGCAGTAGACGTGACACTGCCCTTCCAAGTAGAGAGCGACGCTTCAGATGTCGCCCTTGCCGCCACTCTAAACCAGGCAGGCAGACCCGTGGCATTCTTTTCCCGCACCCTCCTTGGCTCCGAAATTCGACATTCCTCAGTTGAAAAGGAGGCCCAGGCAATCGTTGAGGTGGTGCGGCACTGGGGGCATTACCTGGCCGGTAGGAGGTTCACCCTCCTCACTGACCAACAGTCAGTTGCCTTCATGTTCAACAACAAGCAACGGGGCAAGATCAAAAACGATAAAATCTTGCGGTGGAGAATCGAGCTCTCCACCTATAATTACGAGATCTTGTATCGCCCCGGCAAGCTCAACGAGCCCCCAGACGCCCTCTCCCGAGGTACATGTGCCAGCGCGCATGTGGACCAGCTCTGTGCCCTGCACGACAGCCTTTGCCATCCGGGGGTCACTCGGTTGTACCATCTAGTCAAAGCCCGCAATCTGCCCTACTCAGTCGAGGAAGTACGGACATTCACCAGAGACTGCCAGGTCTGTGCGGAGTGCAAACCGCACTTCTACCAGCCAGACCGCGCGCGCCTGGTGAAAGCGTCCCGCCCCTTTGAACGCCTCAGTGTGGATTTCAAAGGGCCCCTCCCCTCCACCGACCGCAACACCTACATCCTTAGTGTGGTCAGTGAATTCTCTAGGTTCCCCTTCGCCATCCCATGCCCAGATATGACGTCTGCCACTGTCATCAAGGCCCTCGATTCCATATTCACTCTGTTCGGTTTCCCCGACTACATCCACAGTGACAGGGATCCTCAATCATGAGCGATGAGCTGCGTCAGTTCCTGCTCAGCAGAGGTATCGCCTCCAGCAGGACGACCAGCTACAACCCCCGGGGAAACGGGCAGGTAGAGAGAGAGAACGGGACAGTATGGAGGGCTGTCCAGCTGGCCCTACGGTCCAGGAACCTCCCAGCCGCTCCCTGGCAGCAGGTCCTCCCTGACGCGCTCCATTCCATTCGGTCACTGCTGTGCATCGCTACTAACAACACACCCCATGAACGTGTTTTTACCTTTTCTAGGAAGTCTACATCCGGGGTGTCGCTCCCGACTTGGCTCGCAGCTCCAGGGCCGGTCCTACTGCGTAGGCATGTCAGACTCCACAAGGCGGATCCTCTGGTGGACAGGGTACGCCTGCTCCATGCAAACCCCCAGTATGCCTACATGGAGTTCCCCGACGGCCGCCAGGATACAGTCTCGCTCAGGGACCTGGCTCCCTCGGGTGCCAATCCCACTCCCACACACCTCCTCACCCATGCACCACCCTCCCATCCCCCGGCGCTCCCAGCATCAGCCCCACCAGGTCCATCCCTCGTTCCCCTGCTCACACTAGAGGACATGGAAGATTTTGGCACGCTCCCAGAGTCATCCCACCACTGGCCAGCACCAACACCGCCACCACCAATGCCGTCGACGCTGACACCGCCTGTGCAGACGTCGCCATCGCTGCTGCGTCGCTCCCAACGAACCGTCAGACCACCGGTCAGACTCAACCTATGATGGGCACCGGGTTGCAAGATGGATACCAGATTTTTTTTCTCCCCCCCCTCTATAAATAAATCACTGCTTATGTATTATAGTTTCACGTCACCCCGCCGGACTCATTCTTAACAGGGGGTGAATGTGATAATACCACTGTATATATATGTGTGTGCCTCTATTAGGGGATGTACAATAGTACCGGCTATTACAGGTTTGTCGGTAAGCCCCTGCATAGTTTGTCGGTAAGCCCCTGCCGGCTAGCTCCGCCCACAGGAGCAGTATAAATATCCATGAGGTCTCCTGAGCTGCCATTTTACAGCTCCACTTGAGGTAATAACATCTCACGGTAATAAAGCCTCTTTTGTACCGTTTTGTGTTTCTGTGTGCAATTGTTAGCGCAACACACCCTCCTCTCACATCAGGCCATCTGTCTTTTGTTCTTAAAGTTGCTATTTTTTGTTGCAGTTTCTACATTCTCCCCCCTTTCAGCTCTGATGAAGAAAGAGTTAGAGAACTTGTTTCTCTCCCGATAGATGCTGTCAGACCTTTCCAGCATCCTCTGTTCTTGTTGCAGATTCCAGCATCTCCTGGGATTGGAAAACGGCAGTAATCAGGTGTTAAGATTGCCATTGACATGACGATGGCATGGTTTGATCCCGATGTGAATACATTCACAAGATTTCACCCTCTTTCATACAGGAACGCTGGTCACTCGGAATCAAAATTCCCTGGAATATCAGAGCAGATGTCAAGATCAGTGGTGACTGTTTGGGAGAGACTGACACTTGAAGGTCGGCCCATTACTGTCACCATTTGCTCAGCTCCCATCACGCCAACCTGTATGGCTAAGACCACAGTGCTAAGGAATCACAGCAGAAACCCTGTGGCAGCAGCATTGGAACCAACACACCACCATTAACAAAACCACAAAGAAAACCCTCCACCACATTCTCAAATGCAAGCAAGGCCAGGTGGAGACCAAAGTCCAGTTCAGAACCTACCTATATGCATTTCAAACTCTTATAGTCAACAACGCCAGCAGCTGCTACAAGATAAACGAGGGGAGTCAGAAACATAACAGATGAAATGGGAAGGAGGAAAAAAACGAAGGAGATTGTCTTCGACTTCAAGAAGTGTAGTGGAGAATGTGCCCCTGTATACATTAATGGGGACGAAGTAGAAAGGGTCGAGAGCTTCAAGTTTACAGGTGTACAGATCACCAACAGCCTGTCCAGGTCCCCCCATGCTGACACTATAGTTAAGAAAGCCCACCAACGACTCTACTTTCTCAGAAGGCTAAGGAAATTTGGCATGTCAGCTACGACCTTCACCAACTTCTACAGATGCACCATAGAAAGCATTGTTTCTGGTTGTATCACAGCTTGTATGGAGCCTGCTCTACCCAAGACCGCAGGAAACTACAAAAGGTTGTGAATGTAGCCCAGTCCATCACGCAAACCAGCCTCCCATCCATTGACTCTATCTATAATTCCCGCTGCCTCAGAAAGGCAGCCAACATAATTTTTTTTTTTTAAATTTAGAGTATCCAATTATTTTTTCCAATTAAGGGGCAATTTAGTATGGCCAATCTACCTATCCTGCACATCTTTTGGGTTGTGGGGGTGAAACCCACGCAAACACGGGGAGAATGTGCAAACTCCACACAGACAGTGACCCAGGGCCGGGATTCGAACCCGGGTCCTCAGCGCCGTAGGCAGCAATGCTAACCACTGTGCCACCGTGCTGCCCGCAGCCAGCATAATTAAGGACCCCACGCACCCCAGACATACTCTCTTCCACCTTCTTCCGTCAGGAAAAAGACACTAAAGTTTGAGGTCACGTACCAACCGACTCAAGAACAGCTTCTTCCCTACTGCCATCAGACTTTTGAATGGACCTATCTAGTATTAAGTTGATCTTTTCTCCACACCTTGCTATAAGTGTAACATTATATTCTGCAGTCTCTCCTTCCTTCCCTATGTACGGTATGCATTGTTTGTACAGCATGCAAGAAACAATACGTTTCACTGTGTACTAATACATGACAATAATAAATCAAATCAGGGAGAGAGCTGTAATAACCCTAATATTTCCCCCCATTTCTTGGTTGAAAAATCTCATGTTTGTACATCATGCCAACCCAGCCAAAAGTCTTTTGGTTTCAAGAAAGTGGAGTGAGTGACAGCCCTGGTCAAAATTGAGATGAATCGTCAGAGAATGAAGCTTTTGATTTATTGGGGTTAATTTTTATTTACCTCAGAGCTTCAGCATTGTCATGTGTGGTTAAGTTGAGCAAGTATTCTCAATAAGACTGGAAAATATAAGCTTTAAAATTACTCTCGGCACAATTAGAAGATGCAAACTTCACGTTCGCATGGAAGATTGTTTTATTGGAGGTGTTAACATGTCAACAAAACGTTTGTAAGAAGCAAAATTCCTCTGCTGAAGTCACCAACCTTCACACACAAAGCGGTTGGTGTAAGAGCCGAGATTGTACTCAGAACCATGAAGATTAAAGGGAGATTTAATAGAGATGTTCAAATTTGTGAGGGGTTTTGGTAGAGTCGGCAGGCAGATCCTGTTGCCATTGGCACTAAAGGTTACCGATTTTAAACAATTGACAAAAACAAAACCAGGGCCGGGATTTCCAGGTCCGGCCGTGGTGGGTGTGGCGAGCCAGCTGAAAGTCCACTGACTTTGGTGGGACTGGAAGATCCCGCCAACAGGCAGGGCCAGAAAATCCCACCCAGGGAGAGCGATGAGGAGACTTTGGGCTGGATTCTCCGTGCCAAAATCGTGTTCGGCGCAGGGGGCGGAGAATGGTCGTCAAACCGGAAATTCAGACCGGCGCCACTCCCGTGATTCTCCCGGAGAATCGTGCGCGAACCACGCGGTGCGGGTAGGGTACCATTGTCAGAGACCACCCCCGCGATTCTCCGTGCCCAACTGGCCGAGTACCCGACGGCATGGTTCTAACTACATATCGGCCGTCGGGAACGTCGGGTGGTGGCTGCGGACTCATTCTGCGGCTGCCCTGGTGGGGAGGGCGGGGGATCGTTCAACGGGAGGGGGGGGCTCATGGACGGCCAGGGGAGTGATCAGGCGTCATGGACCTGCGGGGGCGCATTTTTGGTGCCACTCCGCACTCCGTGTCCGCCCTGTTGCATGAGGCGGCCACTGCAGGCCATCGCCGTGAGCATGCACCGACTCCCGACTGGAAGTGTGGGGTCCCATATCTGCAGCCAGAGCTGCGAGAAGCACTCCGGAGCCTTGCCAGTCCCCTGCAGATGGGAAAATCACTCAGGGATTTCTTAAGGAAAGTCCAGAGTGAAACGCCAGCGTTTTTACGCTGATGTGGGGACATAGCCCCATTATTGGAGAATCCAGCCCTTTGTTTTTACTCATCAAGTTACTGTGATCGAGAATGAAATGCTTAACTGGGGGTGATAGACGTGGATTCAGCAATAACTTTCAAGAGGGAATTGGATCTTGAATGCTGGGCTTTGGGAAATGGGAGCTCAGTGAAAGGCCTTTCAGGGAGCAAAGTCAGCCACAGGCATGATGGGTCAAATGGCCTCTTTCTCTGCTGTATCATTTTATGATTCTGGGAGCCCACCTGTGTTACGTTACTTAAGAGATTCTCCCATCCAAAGTCCATGCATTGTGGCGGGAGCAGTGGAGGGGAGAAGGTCTCAGGTGAGTGGGCTTATCTCACTGCTCACAGTGAAAGGCCTTCACAGGTCGGCAGTATTAAAATCACACTGCTAACTCTCACAGGGAGGCTAATCTCAGTGCCCATTACCATCCTGTCCACCATTTCATTCAAAACGGGCTTTCAATAAGGGATTTGCTCACAGAGAGGTGGAATGATATGCTCCCTGTGGTGATAGCCTAAGACGCTTTCTCTCTTCTCCTGTGCAGCCCTACACTAATTGACTTGCTTAATCGATCTGTCTTTGTGCAGCTATTATTCATATTTCATTCTCTTGACGGGCTGTACCCGTCCTTTGAGGGCAGTCCAGTAAAAGGCGATGCCAATCAGGCAGAAGGCGGTGACTGTGTAGATGTACTCCGCATGATTAGGGAATGGAGTGCCGCAAATGGGATACCACTCTGTCCCATCCAGCGGGGGCCTGGCTCCTGGCAGACAGTGCCAGTCAAACATCCCCTCATCGTAGTCACTAGCACAGAGGTACGCGCGCCTGGACAGGATCTGCCCCAAAGGAGAGGTCAGAAATTTGGATGCGTTGCAGGGGCCTAGGGTTTCATGGAGTCCGACAGAAACCTGCTGCTCCGGCCTGGCGAAGGTGACGAGGAGGATGAAGAAGAGAAAGTTGAAGAAGGTCCCCTGCCCTGCTTCATGCCGAAGCCAGGACGCAGGGTTCACCCTGCTCCGATTATCCCGGCTGCCATTCCGATCCGCAGACCACACAATGAAAATGTAGACAGCTGATAATAAAAATAAAGGGCACTTTGTTCAATTTTCATTAGTAACAATTGACATTTTGTAAAGCATTGTGAATGTAATAAAACAACCAAAGGCACTTCACAGCAGAGCAATGAATCAAACATTTACACTCAGCTGAAGAGGGAGATATCATCAAACAGGATGGAAACTTCATTGAAGAGGCAAGCTTGAAGTACTTCTGGGGGGAGAGGGGGAGGGTTAGGGAAAGGTGTGCTTTAGGAAAGTCTTAAAGGAGGAGGGAGATGTGGTGAGACACTGAGTCTTAGGGGGAGGTTCCAGAGTTCTTGGACCAGACAGATGAAGATAATATTGCCTGTCATGCGCGTGGGCATTGCGTAAGAGGCCAGAGTTGGAAGAAAACGGCGTCTCAGCTGGTTGTAGGTCTGGAGAAGATTAGAGCTAAGGAGGGGCAAGGCCTTGGAAGGATTTAAACTCAAGGATTAACATTTGAAATTGAAGCATTGGGGCTTGTGGCAAACTAATATGGGTCAGTGAGTGTAATTGGATGGGGACACAACTGAACAAGGCTTAGGACGGGTTGTATTACATCAAATTCACGTTATATAAAAAGCACAGCCTGATCGATAAACCACTGGGAAGTGGGCTGCTGTAGTCAATTGGATGGAGTTCAGCCACCCTCACAGTAGACAGAGCACTCAGTTAGCTTTTGTATTCGCTCTGAGACTTGCTGCCTGCTGTAGACTATTAAGTGATAACTTGCCAAAGTTAGTTCATGATTTTTATCTATGGTGAAATTAATTGTTCAGTAATCAGGCTGTGAGTGGCATATCACTTCCAAAAAACTGTCTAGTTGTTCACACTTACCCAGCTGCACCATCACGATATTCTCCGTGTGTATTTGATAAATGTCGTGTGGAACATGATACAAAGGCAGAAACTGAGTCAGAACTGCCAATGGAAATGTAAAGATTCCAGCCAGTAAGGCAACTGCCAACTCCTTGAAAATCCCAGTGGATTCGGCTTTAGAGGCATTCCCAGTGATTGCCTTTCTGTGAGAAAAAATAACAGTTGGTGATTTCAACTTTCAGAGTTTGAAAGGGTGGAATTCTTAAAGTGCACCCAGGAGAGCTTTTTGAGCCAGCACTTAGATTGTCCTACAAGAAATGGGCCGGCACTTGACCTGGTTTTAGGGAATGAAGGTGATAGAAGTGTCAGTGGGGGAGCATTTAGGTGATTGTGACAATAACTCAGTAAGATTTAAGGTAGCTCTGGAAAAGGACAAAGGTGGATCACAAATAAAGTTTCTGAATGGGGGGGGGGGGGGGGGGGGGGGGAGGCTGATTTTAATAGGAAAAGGCAGGATCTGGCCAAAGTGGACAGGGAGCAGCCACTTAAACCCACATCAGAACATTGGGAGTCATTCAAAAAGGAAATAGAGAGAGTACAAAGCAAACATATTGCTGTAAATGTAAAGGGTGGGATCAAAATGTCCAGAGAACCCTGGATGCCAAGGGAAATACAGGATTGGATAAAGTAAAAACAGGGTGGTTTATGCCAGATACAAAGGGCTGAAAATAGTGGATGCCTTAGAGGAGTATAGAAAGTGCAAGGGGATATTTCAAAAATAAATCAGGAGAACCAAGAGGGGGCATGAAATAACACTGGTGGAGGGGAGGGGGGGGGGGGGGGGGGGGAATGAAAATCTTAAGCTGTTTTCTAGGTATATTAAGGGCATGAGGGTAACAAGGAAAAGAGTAGGGCCTATTAGAGACCATAGTAGCAACTTGTGTGTGGAGCTGAAAGACGTAGGTGAGGTATTAAATAAATATTTTGCATCTATGTTCAATATGGAGAAGGATTATGTAGGTACAGAAAGCAGGGAAGGAGACTGTGATATAATTGAATCGATTAGAATTGAGAGTCAAGATGTGTTAGCAGTTCCAGTGCGCCTAAAAATTAATAATTCTCCAGGCCCAGATGAGAAATGACCTTGGCTGCTGTGTGAGGCAAGAGAGGAGATTGCAGGGGTTCTGGTGTTCATTTTCAAATCCTCTCTGGCCACAGGCGAGGTGCCAGAGGACTGGAGGACAGTAAATGTGGTACCATTATTCAAGAAGGGAAGTAGGGAAGAACCAGGTAATTACAGGCCAATGAGTCTTACATCAGTGGTAGGGAAACAATTGGAAAAATGTCTGAGGGACAGAATTAATCTGAACTTGGAGAGGCAAGGATCAATCCAGGATATTCAGCATGGCTTTGTCAAAGGGAGATCATGTCGAACAAATTTGATTTAAATTTTCGAAGAGGTGACTAGATGAGGGTAGAACAGTTCATGTAGTCTACATGGACTTCAGTAAGGCTTTTGACAAGGTCCCACATGGGAATCTGATCAAGAAAGTAAGAGCCCATGGAATCCAGGGCAATTTGGCAAATTGGATCCAAAATTGGCTTCAGTGGCAGGTGTTGGTCGAAGTTGTTTTTGTGACTTGAAGCCTGTGTCCATTGGTGTTCTTCAGGGATCTGTGCTCGGTCCCTTGCTGTTTGTAAATGTTAATGATCTGAATGTGAATGTAGAAGGTATGATCAGTAAGTTTGCAAATGACACAAAAATTGGTGATGTGATAGATAGCGAGGAGGACAGCCTTAGATTATAGTGCGATCGAGACAGACTGATCAATGGCAAATGGAATGTAACGCTGAAAAGTGTGAGGTGATGCATTTTGGGAAGACGAACAAGGCAAGGGAATATAGAATGATGGTAGGAAGTCAGAGGACCAAAGGAACCTTGGAGTACATGCCCATAGGTCCCTGAAGGCAGCAGAACAGGGAAATAAGGTGGTTAAGAAGGCATATAGGATACTTGCCTTTATTGGCCAAGGCATAAAATATATCAGCAGGGAGGTTGTGATGGAGCTGTATAAAACGCTGGTTGGGCCACACCTAGAGTACCATGTGCTATTCTGGTTGCCACACTATGAGAAGGAAGTAATTGCACTGGAGAGGGTGCAGAGGAGAATCACCAGGATGTTGCCAGGGCTGGAGTATTTCAGCTATGAAGAGAGGCTGGATAGGCTGGTGAAGCTCTCCTTAGAGTACGGAAGACTGACGGAGTCCTGATTGAGGTGGACAATATAATGAAGGGCATAGATAGGGTAGATAGGAATACACTTTTAATAATAATCTTTAATAATCATATTGTCACAAGTCGGCTTACATTAACACTGCAATGAAGTTACTGTGAAAAGCCCCTAGTCACCACATTCCGGCGCCTGTTCAGGTACACTGAGGGAGAATTCAGAATGTCCAATTCACCTAACAGTACATCTTTCGGGACTTGTGGGAGGAAACCGGAGCACCCAGAGGAAACCCATGCAGACACGGGGGAAACGTGCAGACTCCGCACAGACAGTGACCCAAGCCGGAAATCGAGCCTGGGATCCTGACGCTGTGAAACAGCAGTACTAACCACTGTGCTACCACTTCGCTTTAAAAAAAAATATTTTTATTCTTTTCCTTTTTCACACTTTGTCCCAAATTTATACCCAACAATAAACAATAATTAGTAACGAATGCAATGTCAATCCCCATATCAATAACAAGGATCTATCCTCCCACCAAACCCCCAAACATGAGCCCGCATGTTAACATAAACAAATGATAAAAAGGAATCAGGAATCACCCATAGTCACGATTATCACATACAGTCCCCCTCCCCCCAACCCTCCCAGCACCCCCCCCTAATGTTCGATGTAATCCTATTCTCGAAAGTGCATAATGAATAATGCCCATGAATTGTAGAACCCCTCCATCCTTCCCCTCAGTTCAAATTTGACCTTCTCAAGAGTCAAGAATTCCAGCAGATCCCCCCGCCACACCAGGGCACAGGGTGGATTGAAGGAGCTGGGAGCGAAATATGGGCTGGAGCAGGGGGAAATATTTTAGCGTCCTAATTCCTTTCTCCTCCCATCTCCGATACTTTTCATCCCACTCCCTGGCTCAAATCTATGGTTCCCCCGAATTGGCATTTCCCTTGACCCTGCCCCCAACCTGAAGTGCTGGTGAAACTGCCTCCAAATTCTCAATAAAGCTATTACTACTGGACTCACTGAGTATCTCCCCGGGGCCGTTGGGAGCGGCACTGTTGCTAGCGCCTTCAATCCCGACCCCCCCTACACAAACTCTCCTCCATTCTGACCCATTGGGAGTCAACCCCTCTGACCCAGCTCCGTACCTTCTCCACATTCGCCACCCAGTAATAATACATCAAGTCCCAAACCCCCTGCCTGCCTTCCCCTCTGTAGCAGCACCTTTCTAATTCTGGCCACCTTCCCTCCCCATATGAACGAGGTAATCATCCCTTCAATCTCTCTAAAAAATGCTTTTGGCAGGAAAATCAGCAGGTATTGGAAAATAAACAGGAATCGTGGCAACTCATACATTTTAACCACTTGTACCCGACCCGCCAGTGACAGAGGGAGACCATCCACCTTGCCAGATCAGCTGTGCTCCCACTAAGTTGAATGGAATAACCAGGGGACGTAAATTTAAGGTAATGAGCAGGAGATTTGAGGAAATATTTTTCCACCCAGAGAATTTACATTACATAGAATTTACAGTGCAGAAGGAGGCCATTCGGCCCATCGAGTCTACACCGGCTCTTGGAAAGAGCATCCTACCCCCTATCCAAGGTCAACACCTCCACCATATCCCCATTACCCAGTAACCCCACCCAACACTAAGGGCAATTTATCATGGCCAATCCACCTAACCCACACATCTTTGGACTGTGGGAGGAAACCGGAGCACCCGGAGGAAACCCACGCACACACGGGGAGGATGTGCAGACTCCGCACAGACAGTGACCCAAGCCGGAATCGAACCTGGGACCCTGGAGCTGTGAAGCGATTGTGCTATCCACAAGGCTACCATGAATCTGGAACTCACTGCTTGAAAGGATGGTAGAGGCAGAAACCCTCACAACATTTAAGAAGCATTTAGGTGAGGACTTGAAACACCATAACATACAAGGCTATGAACCAAGTGTGGGAGAATGGGATTAGAATAGATAGGTGTTTGATGGCTGGCACACACAGAATGGGCTGAAGGGCCTCTTTCTGTGCTGGAAAACTCTATGCCTCTGAACAGAAAAGGGTGTTCAACATTAAAGAAGTGTGGGTAGGGTTACCATCTCAGGTTGGCTGCATTCCTGGAGGTTTCACCACATGACATTCTCCTCAAACTCCCCCAATCCCCACATACTCCTGCCATTGGTCCACATTCCAGATGCACTGCCTTCCCACAGTCAATTGGGATTGGAACAGAATCCTTGTTATTCAATTGGATTGGTCCTGACTTCTGGTGAAGCAGCCATTTTTTCACACAGTCATCAATTTTTAAAAATAACTAATGGAATAATGTGTAAACACAATTTTGTTTCGTGGCCCTTTGATTTTTCTACTCTATTGCTTGGGGGATTCATCTTCAATTCCTAGGGACTACAGGACAATCTGGAGGATTGGCAACCCTCCATATAAGGTGAAGTGTGCTTTTCAATGAGTTGCCTCTCGTGACACAAAATCGGCGTGAGGAATATATTTGGTGATTTATTTTGCATATTAATTGTTGAAAAAGGTCAGAAGGCCATTGTATCATTTATGTTGATGTTACTGGCAAGTCATACTGTATCCACAGATCATCTTTCTCCCCCATTTCTTCTGCCTCTGCTGCAGACACCGACTCCCTCAGAATTATAGTTCCACAGACGTGGCAACCTTCTGCTACCTTACCCAAGGAGCCATTCTTCAATGAGGTATTTGATCGTGGACGTATAACAGTTAAGCTAAATGTTCTTTTGTCTTTTTTCTTTTGTTTGTAGGTGCTTTTGAAGTTGGGTGGGTATTGTTCTTGGGGTGTTACCACGGTTGTTTTGTTAATAGAGTTGAGATGTTTATATTTTGTAAAAATTTCAATAAAAATTATTTTAATAAAACAAAAAAAAAACCAGTTAAGTTAAATTCTTGAATCACCAATAGGCACAGGTGTTACTGAATAACCATCAGGCATCAGAATGCTGGCTATTTTCCACTCTGAGCTCATGGGAACGAAAGTCATTAAAGACCTGCCACAGCTGTCAATTTGGCTCAGATCTGAACGCAACTGGATGTTTACAAACAAGCAGGAACAGACTTGTCAGTTCTAACTTCTGCACGGGTGGCTTAAGGTCTGTCTGCAAATGGATCAACCCAACTCATCCACTATCTCACAGAAATACTGCAAATGATTGGATTTCTGAAATAAGAGCAGAAAATACTGGAGTGAGCAGAAGGTCAATCAGCAGTAGTCCATTTATGGGGTACGTCTCCTTCATGAGAGCTATAGGCTGCAAGGGAGCTACTGATCTAATTATGTATTCTATTCAGAGAAGTAGGTTCTGTGCTGAATGTTTCATAGAAATTCCCAGAAGCAGACTTTGACCTGTACAATCTGGAACATGTTGTGTCGCCTAAGGTGTGCTGCAGTTTCTCATGCCATATTGCTATTGATTTCTCTTTCACCTGAGTAATCTTTAGCTTTTGCCTGTTAAACAGGGAAGTATAAGTCAATTTGAAAACAATAATGACCACTGAATTGTCGAATGTCTGATCCTAAAGTCATGGATAGTTTTAATAAGCCTGATTCCATACATTCCAATACCTCCTGATTCATAGGCAACTTTAAAAATTCAATGTCAAGTGTTGGAAATCAATTACTTCTATAAAGGAAAATTCATGGGCATAGTTCATGCTTTTTGATTAGTACCTAACAGTGATACAGTGGCAAAGTCAGAATTATAATTAAAAGTTTTGCTTGGTTGAACAGCAATTATATGTAACAAGAGGGAAGCTATCGATAAGGTAAGAAAGTAAGAAGTCTTACAACACCTAAGACCAACAACAACTAAATTTTCCTTTTATGAAGTCATATTTGAACTTTTATATATTATGTATTGCAGAAACATATTGATTGTCATGTGAAGGTACAAAGTGGCAGTCGATAAAAAGTATTTGGCATTGGTAAGGCCTACGTTACTGAATTTAGACGTGAAACACACGTGAAATCCAATCAGAACATTAGGTGAAGTTATAATTAGCATCTAAGAATATGTTTAAGTACAATTACAAGTATTGTATCCTCAATAAACCTGTGACAGTTGACTTCAATGTTTAAAAATCTTATTGATTTGAGAAGGAAGACCATTCGACTGTCAGCTACACCAAGGATTGAGCATCCAATCTAGATGAAGTAACTTTTAAGCCTTATTTCACTTGCCAGTTCTCGACAGCCAAGCTGAGATCAGGAACTCACCATGGCCGTAAATCATGCGTATGTGGCCATGTCATTCTGCCTATTGCCATATCAGGGCGATGTGCCAATCAGGTTATGTCAATTGCAACTACAATTGAACTGCTCCATTAGGGAAAATGTGTTGACCCTGCTTAACTCATCCGCCCAGAGACCTGCCTCTATCTCTCCCCCTAACTCTTCCTCTTATTTGTGCTTTAGCTCCTCTGTCTGCGCTTCGTCTGACTCCGAGTTCTTTATAGATATCTGAGGCTATCCCTCTCCTACACATACTCTAGAAATTACCCTATCTTGTATCCCCCGTGGTGGTAGGAGCAGGAAGGTTGGAACCTGCCTTCGCAAGAAGTCCCGAATCTGCAGATACCTAAACCTATTCCCTCACATCAACTCAAACTTCTCCTCTAACTCCCTCAAACCGGGGAAGCTCGCATCTATAAACAAATCTCCCATCCTCCTGATCCCTGCTCTCTGCCATCCCCGAAACCCTCCATCTAGTCTCCCTGGGGCAAACCGATGGTTGCTACAGATTGGAGCCCAAACCGATGCTGATTCCGCTCTCATGTTTCTTCCACTGCCCCCAGATTCTCAGGGCCACCAGTACCACTGGGCTTGTGGGGCCAGCGAGAAAGGCAGAGATGCCGTGACCAATGCCCCTAAACTTGTGTCCTTACAAGATTCTGCCTCTACTCGCTCCCACACCGACCCTTCGCCCACTACCCACTTCCTAATCATGGCTATATTTGCCGCCCAGTAATAGTTGCTAAAGTTCGCCAGTGCCAGCCCACCCTCCCCCCGGACAGGCTCCAGTATCATCTTCTTCACTCGCGGGGTTTTACCCGCCCACACAAAAACGGAGATCACCTTATTTACCCGCTTGAAAAAGCCCTTTGGGATAAAGATGGGGAGGCACTGAAAAACAAACCGGAATCTCGGGAGGACTGTCATTTTCACTATCTGTACCCTCCCCGCCAGTGATAACGGGAGCACATCCCACCTTCGGGAGTCCTCTATCATTTGATCCACTAATCGGGTCAAGTTTAATTTCTGTAACAGCACCAGTCTCGTGCCACCTGGATCCCGAAATAACGGAAGCCACCTTCCACCACTCTGAACGGCAGCTCTCCCAGTCTCCTCTCCTGTCCCCTTGCCTGGATCGCAAACATCTCGCCTTTCCCTATGTTCAATTTGTACCGCGTAAAATCGCCAAATTCCCCTAAAATCCTCATGATCTCTCCCATCCCCTCTAACGGGTCGGAAACATACAGGAGCAGGTCATCGGCGTATAGCAAGACCCTGTATTCCACCCCACCCCAAACCAGCCCCTGGAAGCTCTTAACGCCATAGCCAGTGGCTCAATGGCCAGAGTGAACAGCAATAGAGAAAGGGGGCATCCCTGCCTAGACCCCCGGTCAGTCTAAAATAGCCCGACGTCAGCCAGTTCATTCGAACATTCGCCTCTGGTGCCTGGTACAGCAGCCTGACCCAGTCGATGAAACCCCGACCAAACCCGAACCGTCCCAACACCTCCCACGGATAGTTCCATTCCACCCGGTCAAAGGCCTTCTCTGCGTCCATTAAGACCACTACCTCCACCTCCTTTCCCTCTGGGGGCATCATGATTACATTCAAGAGCCTTCTAACGTTGGCCATTAGCTGCCTACCCTTAATGAACCCCGTCTGGTTTTCCCCTATCACCCTCGGGACACAGTCTTCTGTGCTTGAGGACAAGATTTTCGCTAACAGTTTGGCATCAACATTCAACAGGGAGATTGACCTGTAAGACCCGTATAGCTCAGGGTCCTTCTCCTACTTCGGGATCAATGAGATCGAGGCCTGTGACATTGTCGGCGAAAGAACACCCTGCTCCCTTGCCTTGTTTTCTAAAAAATTTAGAATACCCAATTCATTTTTCCCAATTAAGGGGCAATTTAGCGTGGCTAATCCATCTACCCTGCACATCTTTGGGTTGTGGAGGCGAAACCCACGCAAACACTGGGAGAATGTGCAAACTCCACACAGACAGTGACCCAGAGCCGGGATCGAACCTAGGACCTCGGCGTCGTGAGGCAGCAGGGCTAACCCACTGCGCCACGGTGCTGCCCCCCTTGCCTTGTTAAACACCCTCACCAACTGTGGGCCCAGCATCTCAAAGAACGTTTTATAAAATTCGACTGGGTAATCATCTGGTCCCGGGGCCTTGCCCAACTGCATGGCCTCCAGTCCATCCGCTATTTCTTCAATCCCAATTGGGGCTTCCAGCCCTTCAACCAGCCCTTCGTCCACCTTCGGGAACTCCAGCCCTCCCAGAAATTGCCTCATTCCTTCCACTCCAGCTGGGGGTTCCGACTCGTATAGCCTGTTGTAAAACTCCTTAAACACCCCGTTGACCCCTGCTGGGTCCAAGATTGTGTTCCCTCCTCTGTCCTTCACTCTCCCTATCTCCCTCGCTGCCTCCCTTTTCCTGATCTGGTGCGAAAGCATTGTACTGGTCTTCTCTCCATACTCATGTATCGCCCCCCTTCGCCTTCCTCAACTGCTCAAGCACCTTCCCCGTAGATAACAAGCCAAATTTCAGCTGTAGTCTCCGTCGTTCCTTCAGTAATCCTACCTCCAGGGCCTCCGCATACCTCCTGTCTACCTGAAGTATTTCCCCAATCAACCTATCTCTGCCCTCTCTTCCTTCTCCCTGTGGGCCTGAATCAAAATCAGCTCTCCTCTGACCACTGTCTTCAGTGCGTCCCAAACCATTGCTGCTGAGACTTCTCCCGTATCGTTAATCTCCAGGTAGTTCTGGATGGATTCCCTCACCCGCCCTCACACCCCCTTGTCCACTAAAAGTCCTACATCCAATCTCCATTGCGGGTGCTGACCACCCTCATGTAGGCCCGCCCAATGTGGGGCAGGGTCCAAAACAGCAATCGCCGAATACTCGGTGTCAACCACCCCCGCCAGTAATGCCCTGTTCAAACTAAAAAAGTTGATCCGGGAGTATACTTCATGTACATGTGAGAAGAAGGAGAACTCCTTCGCTCTTGGCCGTCCAAACCTCCATGGACCTGCCCCACCCATCTGCTCCATGAACCCCTTTAGTTCCTTCACCATTGCCGGCACCATGCCTGTCCTTGAACTCGACCGGTCCAACCTTGGGTCAATGACCATATTACTGTGATTCAGTAGGGGTGAATAAGGTGTTTAGGGATTTCTACAGCAGGCTGTACAGGTCGGAACCCCCTACAGGGCCGGGGGGGGGGGGGGGGGGGGGGGGGGGGGGGGGGGAGGGGGGGGGGGTGGGTGAGGCACTTCTTGGGGGGGGGGGGGGTTGAATTTCCCAAAGGTGGACGGGGAGCTGGTAGAAGGGTTGGGGGCCCCAATCAGGCTGGAGGAGATAGTGGAGGGCTTGAAGGCCATGCAGGCGGGTAAGGCCCCGGGTCCGGACGGGTACCCAGTGGTGTTTTATAAATCGTTCTCGGGGATATTGGGGCCGGTGTTGTTGAGGATATTCAATGAGGCAAGGGAAAGAGGGGTGTTGCCCTCAACTATGTCACAGGCAACGATTTCGCAAGCGGAACAAGAACCCAGAGCCGTGTGGGTCCTAGGCCGATCCCCCTGTTGTATGTAGATGCTAAGTTGCTGGCCAAAATCTTGTCCTCCAGGATCGAGGATTGTGTTCTGACATTATGGGGGAGGACCAGACGGGGTTTGTTAAGGGCAGGCAGTTGGTGGCCAATGTAAGAAGGCTGTTAAATGTGATCATGATGCCACCAGAAGGTAGGGAGGTGGAGGTAATGATCAATGGATGCAGAAAAGGCTTTTGATCAGGTAGAATGGGACTATCTGTGAGAGATACTGGGATGGTTCGGATTCGGGCGGAGCTTTACTGACTGGATCAGTTACTGTATCAGTCTCCTGTGGCAATGGTATGGACGAATAGGACAACATGGGACTATTTTAGCCTGCATCGAGGGATGAGACAGGGAAGCCCTCTCTCCCCAATGATTTTTGCGCTGGCTATAGAGCCGTTGGCAATTGCTCTGTGAGCCTCAAGGGGCTGGAGTGGACTGGTCCGGGGGGGGGGGTTTGGAGTACAGGGTTTCGCTCTATGCAGATGACCTGCTTCTGTACGTTTTGGACCCAATAGAGGGGATGGAAGAAATCATGAGGACTCCAGGGAAATTTGGCCGGTTTTCAGGGTATAAGCTTAATATGGGAAAGAGATAGATGTTTGCGCGCTTCTGTTGTCTCTGGCTGTGAGGGTGCAGACGGTGAAGATGACGGTCCTCCCGAGATTCCTATTTGTATTTCAGTGTCTCCCCATCTTTATTCCGTGGTCCTTTTTTAAGCAGGTCAACAGAGTGATCACGGGCTTCATTCTGGGCGGGCAAGACCCCGCGAGTAAGGAAGGTAATGCTTGAGCGGAATCGGGGAGAGGGCGGGCTGGCGCTGCCAAATTTTAGCAACTATTACTGGGCGGCTAATATAGTCATGATCAGGAAGTGGGTGGTGGGGGAGGGGTCGGCCTGGGTGCATATGGAGGCGGCTTCATGTAAGGGCACCAGTTTGGGGGCGTTGGTAACTGCGCCTCTGCCGTTCCCGCTGACACGGTACTCCACCAGTCCAGTGGTGGTGGCGGCTCACATGACAGTGGCCCGGATGAGCAGATTCTTTGGGGTGGAGGACAGGTGTGCAAAATGTGCGGGAGGGCCAGCGAACCATGTCCACATGTTTTGGACATGTCCAAAGCTTAGGGGATTTTGGCAGGGGTTTGCGGATGTCATGTCCACAGTGTTAAAAACAAAGGTGGTGCTAAGTCCAGAGGTGGCAATTTTCGGGGTGTCGGAAGACCCGGGAATTCAGGAGAAGAAAGAGGCAGATGTTCTGGCCTTTGCTTCCCTGGTAGCCCGGAGTCGGATACTATTAGCTTGGAGCGACTCAAAGACCCCGAAGTCGGAGACCTGGCCCCCGAAGTCGGAGACCTGGCTATCGGACAAAGATAGCTTTCTCTGTTTGGAGAAAATCAAGTTCGCCTTGGGAGGGTCACTGTTAGGGTTCGCCCGGAGGTGGCAGCCGTTCGTTGACTTCTTTGCGGGAAATTAATCGTCAGCAGAGGGGGGGTGGGGGGAGTAGATTAGATTAGAGAAGGGGGTCAATAAGGGTGGGACCTGTACAAGAGGTAAATGGCTTTTGCTCTATGTTTATGGTTTCATGTATATTGTTTCTTTTGTTGTTACTGTACCAAAAATACCTCAATAAAATGTTTATTAAAAAAAAAGACCCCTCCATGTTCAGCTTGTGTGACTGCAGATCCGGGATCTTCTCTAACATCTGTCTTACAAACTCTACATCATCCCAGTTCGGTGCATAGACATTCACAAGCACCACCGGCAACCCTTCCAGCTTCTCGCTAACCATGATATATATACCCTCCACATCCGCAACTATTCTCCCTGCCTCAAATGACACTCGTTTATTAATCAGGATCACCACCCCTCTAGTCTTAGAATCCAGCCCGAGTGTAATACCTGCCCGACCCACCCTTTCCTCAGTCTGGTCTGGCCAATTACCCTCAGGTGTGTCTCCTGTAGCATTACCACGTCCACCTTCAATCCCATCAAATGTGCAAATACGTGAGCCCTCTTAACCGGCCCATTCAGCCCTCTGACGTTCCACGTGATCTGCCTGGTCAGGAGGCTATTCACCCCCACTCCCTGCCGATCAATCATCTCCCTTCTTAGGCCAGCCTCCAGTTCGTGCCCCGCGCTCCCTCCGGCCCGCCCTCAGGTAGCCTCCGTCCCCGACCTCCCATTTATCTCCAAGCAACAGTCCCTCCCCTGTCAGCAGAACAATTTTCCCCCCCACCCCCGTTAATAGCGCAATAAATGCAACCCATTTCAACAAACAAAACATCTGCTCACCCCCCATTGCGCTTCCGTGAGCCAGCCTGCCCAGCTGGCTTGGTGACTCCCCCCAATGGAGCCAGGCATCTTACCTCTTATTGTTCCCTCCCCCTCCCCCTGCTCGGACATACCTATTCAAAAGGCACATTTGCACCCAAACCCACCCAAAGAAAAAACATCAAAGATTCATCCACCCTTCCCGAACCAGTATAAAGTTAACTCACAAAACGTCGCAACAGCCCAAAAAACATTAGGAAAGGCATTTCTCATGTAATGCAAGAATAAGAACAATTTTAGCAGAGTCTCTACAGCAAAGAACAGTCACTTCATCCGGCGACTCAAAGTAAAATTGCCGCTCTTCATAGGTGATCCATAAACGAGCTGGATAAAGTAGACCAAACTTCACCTTGCTCTTTAAAAGGGTCGATTTCACTCGGTTGAATCCAGCTCTTCTCTTGGCCAGGTCCGCGCCCAGATCTTGGTAGATGCGCAGAATGTTATTCTCCCACTTAGAGCTCCACGTCTGCTTGGCCCAACGCAAAGTCTGTTCCTTATCCAGGAATCTGTGCATTCCTACCACCATCGCCCTCGGTGGCTTATTCGCCCGCAGCAACCTCGCAAGCGTTCTGTGTGCTCTGTCCAATTCCAGGGGTCTAGAAAATGACCCCTCGCCCATGAACTTCTCGAGCATATTCGCCACATAAGCCCTTGCGTTTGTTCCCTCACATCCCTCAGGGAGGCCAACGATCCTCAAGTTCTGTTGGCGGGACCTAGTCTCTAGGTCCTCCACCTTGTCTTGCAGCCTTTTCTGTTGCTCTTTCATCAGCCCCACCTGCGCCTCCACCGCCATTAGGTGTTCCTCATGTTCAGCCACCATTTCCTCCACCTTCTGGATCGCCCGATCTTTGGCTTCCAGTCTCTGCTCCACCCGAGTGAATGACTCCTTGATCGAGTCCAGGCATTCCTTTTTTTGCGTGGCAAATCCCTCCCGAATAAACTCTACCAGCTGGTCCGGTGTCCACTGGGCCGCCGAGACAGTACTCTGCAGCTCCGCCATGCTTTCCTTTGCTACAGAATCTACACGGGCCTGCTCGATTCGGTTCTTCCTTCCCTTACGTCCATTTCTGTACCGTGTCTCCTTATACTGGGTGGGAGTCCTCCTCACAGTCTCATCCACCACCGACCCCTCAAACAAATTACGAAAAAAATCGGGGAAAAAGGTCCAAAAAGTCCGTCACGAGCGGGAGCCACCAAATGTGCGACCTACTCCCTCATGGCCGTCACCGGAAGTCTTCTGTACCTCCCAAAATTAATACAACCCTCTAGAATGTCAATACAGCAAGAATGACAGACAGCCACGTCTCCAGTTCCTTAGTTAAGTACGTGCACCTGCTGTTTATCATCTTACCTTTTCAGTTGTTAACCTCTTAAGGCAACATGGCCCCAACCTTTTAAATGTAATAGGCTCCAAGCTTGCTTTAATTGCATTTATTCCATGTTTTACAATTTATCTTTAAATCTGAAAACTACAAGTTATATTACAAAATGAAACTATAAAACACATGAACCATAAACTAAGGGCTGGATTCTCTGATTTTGCAGCTAAGTGGCGACGGCAGCATGGGAAGAGTTGCGTTTTACCACGCCAGCATCGGCGTCAAACCCTCACCGATTCTGGGACCGGTGACCGTCCATCAGCGGTGACGGGTAGAACACCCTGCTCCTGTGGCAAAAAAGGCCGGAGAATGGTCAGGTCCGTGGCCACGTGGGAAGGTGAGTGTAAACCTTTAAATTCACTTACTTTACAGCAGGAGAGGCCTCCGGATTTTCGGCGGGAGCAGGGGCCTTTCGGGAAGGTAAGTACCTGTATAGAGTGTAAACCTTTAAATTCATTTACTTTACAGCAGGAGCGGCCTCCGGATATTCGGCGGGAGCAGGGGCCTGTCGGGAAGGTGAGTGTAAACCTTTAAATTCAGTGAGAGAGGCTGAGGGGAAGCAGTCAGTGCAGGGATCCCCTGTGGACGTTCCCCTTAGTAACAGGTATACCGCTTTGGATACTGTTGGGGACGACGACTTACCAGGGGTCAGCCATGGGGTACAGGTCTCTGGCACAGAGTCTGTCCCTGTTGCTCAGAAGGGAAGGGGGGGGGAGGAGAAGAACATTAGTCATTGGAGACTCCATAGTTAGGGGGATAGATAGGAGATTCTATGGGAACGAGAAAGACTCGCGGTTGGTGTGTTGCCTCCCAGGTGCCAGGGTCCGCGATGTCTCGGATCGTGTTTTCGGGATCCTTAAGGGGGAGGGGAAGCAGCCCCAAGTTGTGCTCCACATAGGTACCAACGACATAGGTAGGATGGGGATAGGGATATAAAGGGATAGGGATGTAAGGCAGGAATTCAGGGAGCTAGGGTGGAAACTTAGATCCAGGACAAACAGAGTTATTATCTCTGGGTTGTTACCCGTACCACGTGCTAGCGAGGTGAGGAATAGGGAGAGAGAGAAGTTGAACACATGGCTGCAGGGATGGTGCAGGAGGGAGGGTTTCAAATTCCTGGATAATTGGGGCTCATTCTGGGGTAGGTGGGACCTCTACAAACGGGATGGTCTACACCTGGGCCAGAGGGGTACTAATATCCTGGGGGGAAGTTTGCTAATGCTCTTCGGGAGGGTTTAAACTAGTTCAGCAGGGGATTGGGAACCTGAATTGTAGCTCCAGTACACAAGAGGTTTGATAGTAATGAGGTCATGAGTAAGATTTCAAAGTTGCAGGAGTGTACCGGCAGGAAGGAAGGTGGTTTAAAGTGCGTCTACTTCAATGCCAGGAGCATCTGGAATAAGGTGGGTGAGCTTGCGGCTGGGTTGGTACCTGGGACTTCGATGTTGTGGCCATTTCGGAGACATGGATAGAGCAGGGAGAGGAATGGTTGTTGCAGGTGCCGGGGTTTAGATATTTCAGTAAGCTCAGGGAAGGTGGTAAGAGAGGGGGAGGGGTGGCATTGTTAGTCAAGGACAGTATTACGGTGGCTGAAAGGATGTTTGAAGAGGACTCGACTACTGAGGTAGCGTGGGCTGAGTTTAGAAACAGGAAAGGAGAGGTCACCCTGTTAGGGGTTTTCTATAGGCCTCCAAAAAGTTCCAGAGATGTAGAGGAAAGGATTGCAATGATGATTCTGGATAGGAGCGAAAGTAACAGGGTAGTTGTTATGGGGGACTTTAACTTTCCAAATATTGACTGGAAACACTATAGTTCGAGTACTTTAGATGGGTCCGTTTTTGTCCAATGTGTGCAGGAGGGTTTCCTGACACAGTATGTAGATAGGCCAACAAGAGGCGAGGCCATATTGGATTTGGTACTGGGTAATGAACCAGGACAGGTGTTAGATTTGGAGGTAGGTGAGCACTTTGGTGATAGTGACCACAATTCGATTACGTTTACTTTAGTGATGGAAAGGGATAGGTATATATCGCAAGGCAAGAGTCATATCTGAGGCAAGACTTAGGATGCATCAGCTGGACAGGAAAACTGCAAGGGATGGGTACAATGGAAATGTGGAGCATGTTCAAGGAACAGCTACTGCGGGTCCTTGATAAGTATGTATCTGTCAGGCAGGGAGTAAGTGGTCGAGCGAGGGAACCATGGTTTACTAAAGCAGTTGAAACACTTGTCAAGAGGAAGAAGGAGGCTTACGTAATGATGAGACGCGATGGTTCAGTTAGGGTACTTAAGAGTTACAAGTTAGCTAGGAAGGACCTAAAGAGAGAGCTAAGAATAGCCAGGAGGGGATATGAGAAGTCTTTGGCAGGTTGGGTCAAGGATAACCCTAAAGCTTTCTATAGATATGTCAGGAATAAAAGAATGACTAGGGTAAGAGTAGGGCCAGTCAAGGACAGTAGTGGGAAGTTGTGCGTGGAGTCCGAGGAGATAGGAGAGGTGCTAAATGAGTATTTTCCGTCAGTATTCACACAGGAAAAAGACAATGTTGTCGAGGAGAATACTGAGATACAGACTACTAGACTAGAAGGGTTTGAGGTACATAAGGAGGAGGTGTTAACGATTCTGGAAAGTGTTAAAATAGATAAGTCCCCTGGGCCGGATGGGATTTATCCTAGGATTCTCTGGGAAGCTAGGGAGGAGATTGCTGAGCCTTTGGCTTTGATCTTTAAGTCATCTTTGTCTTCAGGTATAGTGCCAGAAGACTGAAGGATAGCAAATGTTGTCCCCTTGTTCAAGAAGGAGAGTAGAGACAACCCCGGTAACTATAGACCAGTGAGCCTTACTTCTGTTGTGGGCAAAGTCTTAGAAAGGTTTATAAAAGACAGGATGTATAATCATCTGGAAAGGAATAATTTGATTAGAGATAGTCAACATGGTTTTGTGAAGGTCGTGCCTCACAAACCTTATTGAGGTCTTTTAGAAGATGACCAAACAGGTGGATGAGGGTAAAGCAGTTGATGTGGTGTATATGGATTTCAGTAAAGCGTTTGATAAGGTTCCCCACGTTAGGCTATTGCAGAAAATACGGAGGCATGAGATTCAGGGTGATTTAGCAGTTTGGATCAGAAATTGGCTAGCTGGAAGAAGACAAAGGGTGGTAGTTGATGGGAAATGTTCAGACTGGTGTCCAGTTACTATTGGTGTACCACAAGGATCTGTTTTGGGGCCACTGCTTTTTGTCATTTTTATAATGACGTGGAGGAGGGCGTAGAAGGATGGGTGAGTAAAATTGCAGATGACACTAAAGTCGGTGGAGTTGTGGACAATGCAGAAGGATGTTACAAGTTACAGAGGAACATAGATAAGCTGCAGAGCTGGGCTGAGAGGTGGCAAATGGAGTTTAATGCAGAAAAGTGTGAGGTGATTCATTTTGGAAGGAATAACAGGAAGACAGAGTACTGGGTTAATGGTAAGATTCTTGGTAGTGTGGATGAGCAGAGAGATCTCGATGTCCATGTACATAGATTCCTGAAAGTTGCCACCCAGATTGAGAGGATTGTTAAGAAGGCGTACGGTGTGTTAGCTTTTATTGGTAGAGGAATTGAGTTTCAGAGCCATGAGGTCATGTTGCAGTTGTACATAACTCTGGTGCGGCCGCATTTGGAGTATTGCGTGCAGTTCTGGTCGCCGCATTATAGGAAGGATGTGGGAAGCATTGGAAAGGGTGCAGAGGAGATTTACCAGGATCTTGCCTGGTATGGATGGAAGATCTTATGAGGAAAGGCTGAGGGACTTGAGGCTGTTTTTGTTAGAGAGAAGAACGTTAAGAGATGACTTAATTGAGGCATACAAGATGATCAGAGGATTAGATAGACGGTGGACAGTGAGAGCCTTTTTCCTCGGATGATGATGTCTAGCATGAGGGGACATAGATTTAAATTGAGGGGAGATAGATATAGGACAGATGTCAGAGGTAGGTTCTTTACTCAGAGAGTAGTAAGGCCGTGGAATGCCCTGCCTGCAACAGTAGTGGACACGCCAACACTAAACGCATTCAAATGGTCATTGGATAGACATATGGACGATAAGGGAATAGTGTAGATGGGCTTTAGGGGGGTTCACAGGTCGGCGCAACATCGAGGGCCAAAGGGCCTGTTTTGTGCTGTAATGTTCTCTGTTCTATGTTCACGCCTGCGCACAGCGACAACCTGCAGCGGACACGCCGTACCACATGGCGGTGGCCATGCGCGCATCTGACCTGTCAGATAGTGCCCCATGGACCCCCCCCTCGCCTCCCTCCAGCCCTTGCCGAAGCCCCCCCTGGCCATCGACACTGCCCCCCCCCGGCATGCCCCCCCCCCCCCCCCTGCAACCAGCCGCCCACACAGTCCTCAGCTGCCACACCGGGTTCACGAAAACTGACCCGCACCGTCCTGAACTCGGCCCATTGTGGGCAGAGCATCGGGGGAGAGCCTTCAGATGACGTCCTGAGGCCATCCCAACGGCGTGTGGCGTACTCCTTGATGACGCCATTTTGGAGGGGGCGGAGCATCTGAAAATCGGCACCACCCCCAATTTTGACGACAAAACGGATTCTCCGCCCAATCGGCGATTACGATATTGGCGTCGGGCAACGGAGAATCCCACCGAAAATACGCCTCCGTATTTTCTGCAATAGCCTACCTGATTAATTGCAACACAAAATAAATCAGACGGCCCATTTCAATATATCACTTCCCAGATTTTTGTGCACTAAAAGAACGATCACTGGGATCAGATATTCACCGAGGTTCTCCTGGTCTCGTGCTGTAACGTTGTTAAAGATCAGCCCAATCACCAGACGAATGGTGAAAAAGAATGGGCCCCAGAAATTTCTGCGGAAGCTGGTGTTGGTCTCGTCCCAAAGTTATTGCAAGGCTCAGAAGATCTGTGCAAGTTCAGGGTCCCAGACTTTATTTCATGCCATTTCACATTCCTTACGAAAATCCCAAAATACATCTTATAGAATGACCGACTGTTACATAAAGGAAAGAAAAAAAGAGATTTGCAGAGAACCTTTTATGTCATCAAGACATTTCAAAGTGCTTCACAGTTATGGAAGCACTTCTTAAGTTTAGTCACTGTTGTAATGGCGAGAAATGCAGCAGCCAATTTCCTCACAGCAAGCTCCCACAAGAAATCGTAGACTGACCAAGTAAACATTTTAGGGTGATTTACCAATCAACACTAATCAAACAACTACCTTGGTCATTGTCTGCTGGGCCTTGCTACTGGCTTCCATATTTCCATACATTACAGCAATTACTGCACTTCTAAAGCAATTAATACAATTTATTTATTCGTTCATGGGATGTAGGAGTCGCTGGCTGGGCCAGCATTTATTGCCCATCCCTGCGGGCATTTAAAGTACTATGTTGATGACTGTGAGAACAACTCCTACCAACAACTCCACTGTAATTCGGCACCCTGGGTCGTCCCGATTCAAGTGTCCCTTTTGGTAAATGGGCATTGACATGGAGCCGGATACTGGAGCAGCTGTGTCTGTGATCAGCTGCTGCACATTTGAGGGCATCCACACCATCCTCCACACATTGACTCTCTGTGACTGGCTGCGATGGATCTTGGTGGCATCTTCCAGAGTGCCCAGATTCAATGCCGCCATTCCTTGAAGTTCTAATGATTTGAAGGCCTACATTTCCAAAATTCTGGTGCTAAGCTTGGAGATAGTTGTCCCCTTTCGGGGACCAGGGTGGTCATCCCAGAACGCGGACGAGCCACCTTACTGCAGGATCTCCATAACAGACACCCAGGGGTGTCCAAGATGAAAGTGCCCGCCCGCAGTTATGTCTAGTGGCCGTGCATCAACATGGATATAGAGAAGCTGGCCCAACGGTGCAGGCCTTTCTGGGAACACCAGAAAGGTCTACCAGTGGTGCAGTTACACCTTTGGGAATGGTCGGGCTGACCATGGCCATGCCGTCACATAGACTTTGCTGGTCCTTTTCAGGGATCGATGTTCCTGATCATTGTAGACACGCACTCAAAGTGGCTCGGTGTCCACAGGGTGCAGGCCATGACCGCAAGGGCGACTGTGGACCGCCTGTGCTACTCTTCAGCACACATGGTATCGCGGAGGTACTGGTCTCTGTTAACGGAACCATTTTCACTAGTGCGAAGCTCAAGGCATTCATGGCCACAAACTGGATCCGCCACATGTGGACCTTCCCATATTAGCTGGCCTCAAACGGATTGGCCAAACGGGTGGTCCAAACATTTAAGAGAGGGCTGAAGAAGCTGACCAACGGAACGTGGGAACCCCGATTGGCCCATTTTCTGTTTAGTTACAGGACCACACCATGGACATACGGCCACTTCTGGAGACGCCATCTATGTCTGGAATTTCGGTGATGGAGCCATGAGGATCCTGGGGAACATACTACACCAAACGGGGCTGGTATCTTACTCTGTACGGGCAATGGGCCGGGAATCTAACCGCCATGTGGACGACATTCACAGCCGCCTCCAAGAATTGCCAGCGCTTGCTGTCGATGCCCAGATTCCTCGGATCCCCAGCCACAACCTCCGTCACAACCGCCGTTGATGGCCAGGAGGTCGAGATGCCTGAAGCTGTTTTTTTGGATCCCAACTCGGACATTCAGCCACAGGAATATGCAGATCAGTGGCCATCGACACCCACGCTGATACCCCTGCCCACTCCTCCTCCGACACCAGCTGCACCGGTCCAGTCTTGATGCTTGGTGTGGAAGTACCGCTTATTGATCAGGTATATGCCTCCTGGGCCAACCCCTTCAATGCCGGACGCCAACAACAGGCAAAACAGGCAAAGAGTCCCAGAGAACATGGGCATTTCTCCGGACTGGTGAGGGAAGGCTGTTATGACCCCCTGAGAAGTAATGATTCCCATTAACCCATAACCCATAGGGGCTGATTTAGCTCACTGGGCTAAACCACTGGCTTTTAAAGCAGACCAAGCAGGCCAGCAGCACGGTTCGATTCCCGTATCAGCCTCCCCGGACAGGCGCCGGAATGTGGCGACTAGGGGCTTTTCACAGTAACTTAATTGAAGCCTACTCGTGACAATAAGTGATTTTCATTTCATTTTCATAACAAGTATGAACTCTCCTGGTAATTGGAGACTGAGCTTCCCCCTTTACAAAGATGGCTCCACAGCATAAAAACCCCGGGCTGGGTGCAGGTCAGGGAGCGTGACCCTTCAGGGCATGGGTGGTCAGTAATGTATCTTAATAAATCTCTGCTTTGTATCCTACCATGCGTCCTATGAGTACTTCTCGCCCATTGGATTCTACGCTTACCCAACAGCATTGCGGGTAGTTGTGCGTAGACCTCAACAGCTTAAAAAGAAAAAATCTTCCATTCACGTAGTGCCTTTAACCACATGGCATTGCAAAGCACTCTCCAGCCAATGAAACACTTTGAGACTGTAGACATTGTTGTGATGTAGGAAATGCGGAAACCAATTTGAGCACAGCAAGCTCCCACAGAAAGTAATGTGATGATGACCAGGCAATTGTGATGTTGATTGAGGTCTTGAGCTCCTTTCAAGGGTAACTTTTCCCTGGAAAAGCTGGAGTCCCCGAATCAACCCGTGCTTTTGTACACAATAATATCAAAGCACCAATCACCAGAGGCAAGTGGCAGTCTCTTCAAACACAGCAACACGTAGAATTCAGGCCCCAACCGCTGTCTGCTAGGGCGCTGTGCCAGGAAAGGTGCAATTCTGAAAGTTCAATGCAGAACCATTTTCCAAGTCAAGCAAACATGTGCTAAATTTATAATGAATCATCATGGGCTTTGCACTGCGTTTTGAAAAGAAAACTGGATTAGACTTTCAGTCAGCGCTGAACCTGTGTGTAATTGCTGAAAGGGAAATGCTAAAAATATCTGATCTTTCAGCAATAATGCCGAAATCCAAAAGCTTTCACGAGATGGATTGATTATATGATGGAATGAATCATAAATGTCATATGCGTGCTGTCAGCACAGCTGCAGGCACAAAGCCTGATGAAAATAACAGGGAGCACGATACAATTGCCTGGTGTAACACCCATCTGTGAAATAAAATTTCCTGAGCTATAAATAGCTGAATTAACACGTGAATTCATCCCTTCAAAAGGAAGCTCAGCTAACTCATAGACATTATTATCAGCAGGAGAGGCAGGCTTAGCAGAGTTACGCTGGCTCGGGTTAGTGCCCTTACCATGACCTGGGAGATGTCATCTGGTGCTGGTACTTGTATTGATCAGTTGCCTGGATCGATGGATTTTTGAGTAGCTAAAAAGTAGGTAGATAGGAATAAAAGCAGCGACGACTTCAATTTGACCAGGTTTCTGCCTCCTCTACTGTGAGTGCACTCGCCTGAGTCTCACATGCAACCTCTCGGTTGACACTAGAACCATAGAAGAATCATAGAATCTCTTTGTGCAGAAGGAGGCCATTCGGCCCATCGAGTCTGTACGGGCCATCCGAAAGAGCACCCCGCCCAGCCGTACTCCCTTGCCCCATCCCTGAAACCCCACCTAATCTGCACATCTTTGGGCACTAAGGGCCAATTTAGCATTCCCAATCCACTGCACATCTTTGGAATGTGGGAGGAAACCCACGCAGATACGGGGAGAAAGTACAATCTGCACTGTCACCCAAGGCTGGAATTGAACCCGGATCGACTGCTGATCATGATCGCAGTGTTATTTGTGGGACTTTGCTTGGGGCAAAATGGCTGAACGTTTCCTACATTACTGTTGTGACCACACTTCAAAAAATACTTTGTTCAATCTGAAATGCAGAGGTTACCCTGAGGTTATGGAAGGAGCAATACAACATTTCCCCTCAGTACAATACAAAGCTTTATTCACTTTCCCACTGGCTTTGCCATACTGCTTGTAGACCTTTAATGATTTATCAATGAGGAAACAGAGAATAGTTCAAACTTACCAGCTGCAGTACCTTCTCTTTTCTTGGCATTATATTCACCCATGCCATAGAACCAATGGATTTCGGGGTTCAATATTTTCTTGGCTACAGCGAGTGTGGATGGTCTGCAGGTCGCAGTGACCTGCAAGAAGGCCAGCGTGTAGTTGAGCAGTTCACCGAAGGCATATCAATGCTTGATATGGTAGTAAATGCTCTTGAAAGGCACTTCAGGACGAGGAAATTGAATGATAGACATCCCGCCAGAGAGGCCAGAGAAATGGGGGGGGGGGGGGGGGGGGGGGTGCAATATGGTTAAGGGATGTACAGAAGGGGTTGGGTGGGAAGTGTCTAGTTTACCATGTTGATGTTTATGTTATTATTGTTTTGTTTGTTATTGTTATAAAATTTTTGCAAATGCTTCAATAAGAATATTTTTTAAAAAAGACCAACACATGATGCAGGTGGTTTTCACGTGTAAATTAGATGTACTAACCGATTAACTAATATGTGACCAACTGATTGAGGAAACCTCGAATTGAGGAATACCTCCTCATAGAGGATGTTGATTTTACTTCAGAAAATGTGTCCAAATTGAAACGGCCATGTTTGATTCGACGAGGTAACAAGAATGTATCCCTCAGACTGGAACGCAGACATAGCTTGCCCAACCAGCTCAAGTGCAAGCGTTACGGGCAAAGAGACCTCAGAAAGCTCATCAACACTTAACTCATCGGTAAGATACCGTCAAATGTGCCCGAGTTGTGGAGGTACCCACCGATTCACAGCACTGCGTTCAGCTTGAGGGAGGAATTGTAGCTCATGCTTAAAAATGAATCAGTTCGCCAAGTTGTGCAGGTCATTGAAGAACACAACTCCATCGGGTCAACACGTGGAGTGATAATTTCCTGAGAGTGAAATACAGCATGTGTATACAATCACAGAAAGAAAAGCATTTTAAGTAATGCTCAGTAGAGGTCATGAGCATTGCAGTGTCACATCTCATCGATTTTGGCATAAAAATAGCTATGTTGAGAGATATAGGAACATAACATAGGAATTAGGAGCAGAAGTAGGCAATTTAGCCCTTCGAACCTGCTCTGCCATTCAATCAGATCATGGCTGATCTCTTCCTGGTCTCAAAACCACCTCCCCACCTATTGCCCGAATCCCTTTAACACGTTTGTTTTATCAGAAATATATCTATAAAAATATTTATTTTCAACACTCAATTTGCAGGCAAATTCTACATTATTATTTCTTACAAATCCCCCTCACTCATGCGGCAAAAACCTATTCTGATTTGGGGAACAATCACAGTTCCAGTAGGCTACAAAAACTCCACCCTAGACAAGCTCGCATTCTGCATAGCTAGCGGCTATGGGACTAAACCAATTTGACAAGCTTGGCTTCAAATGTAAAGACACTAGTGGAACACACATTAACGTGATCTAAGACAATGACTATGCACAACAATATCCTTATTTACTGGACTTTGGGAGATTAAGATTAAACATCAAGTGAGTTCTGCTAATTTTGCGAAATTCGAGGCGATTACCTTTGCAGTCTGTGTCACAGGATCTGAAGTGGATGGTGCCATTGAGTGAACCGATTTATCCTCGTGAATATCGAGCGTAGTCATTGCATGATAAAAAAATGGTGAACTTAGACTACGTGTTGACCTTAAGGCAGTCAAAGCTATACTTCCAGACAACTGTCCATTTCCTCTAATCTAAGGATTATCTAATCATTTCCAGACTCCACAGTCTTCTCAAAGCTCAGTATACTTTGACACTATCTGCAGGTACCACTAGTAGAGCAAAACAATTTTCTTACAGATTTTATTATTCAAAACAATGTGTCTCAATATTGCAGAATGCATTATGGACTAGGTTCAGCATTTAGTGCATTCCAAAAGATAATTTCTTCAGTCTTCTCCGACGTTGAAGGACCACACAACCTATCTAATGATGTTATTATCCATGGAGGGGAATAAACAGAACCCCATCAGCCATTATCAGTGATGCTCAATTGATCATATAACATAATCTGATGGTCAACAAGGCCAAATGCGACGTCAAGGTTGACTTTCTAGTGTATTGTTATGAGGGTGTGCCTCAAAAAAAACAATCTAATTCTTCTTTCTACTGACTGGATTTAAAGGAAACAAATAGAAATCCTATTAAAACAATGGATGACTGCCAGCCAGCTACAAGCATACATTCCGTCAAGTGCGATGATATGAAGCAGACTCTCATACCCCTGGGGTGTGTGAAAGACTCCATCTCTATGCCTTTCCACTATCTTGAAACTTTTCAAAGGTTTTTGAGATAAGACATCAAAATTCAATTACATATTCTAAACACAATGGCATGGATTGATCAAATTCCTCTAGAATACACAGCCAGAAGAACTTTGAGAACTGTTTGAGATCAGAGATCAGAACATTTTAGCTCACTGGGCTAAATCGCTGACTTTTAAAGCAGACCAAGCAGGCCAGCAGCACGGTTCGATTCCCGTACCAGCCTCCCCGGACAGGCGCCGGAATGTGGCGACTAGGGGCTTTTCACAGTAACTTCAGTGAAGCCTACTCGTGACAATAAGCGATTTTCATTTCATTTCATTGTACTGAAGGACTACAAAAAAGCTGTCTGTCTCCCTCCCTCATATCTCTTGAAAGTACTGTACCTGGATTTGCAAAGTAACCATTCTGAAAAGAGTTATCTACTGTAAACCGAGATCTTTTGGGAGGAAGATGTGGAAATCTGCTCTATAAACTACATCCAGGAGGACAACTGAACATTTGCAACATGGAATCACCACATTGAAACCAGCCAAAAGACAGCGAGCTGTATCCTCCTATGTTTTATCTTCTTCACAAACCCATCACCAAAATTGCGGGCATGGACTGCATCCCCTGAGTGAAATTGCTGCCCAGACATCCTCAAGTCATGGTGCCTCTTCTGCTGCAACTCCACCTTCCTGCCGAGGCTTGGAAATGTGAGACTCAACCAGATTCTCAGTCGTCGGGCCACCAACAGTTCTGCAGGGGTGATTCCTGTCGCCACATGTGCCACCGTACGGTAATCAAAAAGTAACTGTGCAAGCCACCTGCCGATGGAACCCTGGATTGTTTTTTTATGGCCCTTTTGAAGGCCTGGACCGTTCTTTCCGCCAGGTCTTTGGAGGAGGGATGTACGGGACGGTTCAAATATGCCGAATGCCATTTTGCTTCATAAAGCGGCAAATTCTTCACTAATGAACACCATCCCATTATCTGTTACCAGAATCTAGGGATCCCATGGATGCTAAACGAACCCCGGAACTTTTCTATTGAGGCCTTGGACATTGCTCAGGCCAACCAACATGCTCAAATACTGCTCAGAATCCAGGTCTTCTCAATGGTGGGAATACACTTGGGTCTGATCACGAGATTGACTCTGGTGTATACCAACCATCTGAAGTAAATGTCCAAAATTCTTCATCTGGCGAGTTGTCCATGGTATTTGAAGAAACTCCAACAAGGCATCCCTATGAGCCAATGCTGTGCAGTGAAGCGGTTGATGGAAAGGTGCCACATTCATTAGAAATGTTGTATCATTCTGCTGAGTGCACCGACCCAAAGGATGCCCTGATTCTAGCGCTTCACCTCCTATACTAGAGGCAGGATACATTCCACAGGTAAACAATCTTGAGTGACATGAAATTCCGTACATGATCATGTGTACAGTGCAACATTACAGCATTATTGTCCAAACATCTGGCGTAGTCGACCCAATTAGAGTGAATTTGCTTCTAATTGAGAGAATCATGATTAATACTCCCATGTCCCTCATCCACATTGTTCTGAACATCTTACAGTTGTAACCGTCTTCTCTCTCTCATTTCCTGGGTTTGTCTTTTTCTAAAGATGTACATCCAAAGATGTGCAGGTTCAGTGGATTGGCCATGCTAAATTACCCTTTCTATCCAAAAAGGTTAACTTGGGATTACTGGGATGAGATTGGGTGCTCTTTCCAAAGGCCGGTGCAGACTCGATGGGCCGAATGGCCTCCTTCTGCACTGTAAAATCTATGATCTATGATCTTGTACACATCTCTCCACTTTGAGTGGGCATCCACTATGACAAGGAACATGGACCCCATGAAAGGTCCTGTGAAATCCGCATGTAGACACACCCATGGACGTCCAGGCCATTCCCAGCGATGAAGGGAGGCCGCCAGCGGGTGCTTCTGACGTCCCTGGCATTCCGGGCAGCTGCACACGACCATCTCAATATCCCCATCAATGCCGGGCCACCAGCCATAACTACTGGCCAACAGTTTTGTCTTAGAGGCACCCGGCTACCCACTGTGATGGTTCTGTAGCAAGGACTCTTGAACCTGTAGTGGGATAACCACACAAGCTCCCCACAATATGATGCCGTCTTCCACGCTGAGTTCCATGAACTTCTGGACAAAAGGCCAGAGAGCTACAGGAATGGCCCCTTCCACGCTGAGTTCCATGAACCTCTGGACAAAAGGCCAGGAATGGCCCCTTTCGTCCGCTGCTCAACAGCATGAGGCGAAGTTTCACCAGTCCCGGATTCTGCAGCGTCCATGCGCGCACCTGAGTAGCCGTCACTGGCAAAATATTCATGAAGTTGACAGTGGCAACCACTTCATCCACCACTGGTAAAAAAGGGGCCCTCATGGGCAACGGCAGGAAGTTGAGGGTGTTGACTTGGGCAATCTGCGTACCCGGGTGATGTTGAAAGGAATATTCATACGCGGCGAGCAGAAGTGCCCAACGCTGAATTCTAGCCGATGCCATGAGTAGGATTCCCTTATCCTCCCTCAAAAAGCCGAGCAGTGGCTTGTGGCCTGTCACAATGGACAAATGCCACCCATAAATGTACTGATGGAATTTCTTGACACAAAATATTACTGCCAAGACCTTCTCCTTGCTTTGAGCATAACATCACTCTACGTCTTCCAGAGTCCTTGAAGCAAAGGGAATGGGCGTTCCATGACGTCGTCCCATCCTTGGGCCAGCACCGCCCCAATGCCATAGGGAGAGGCATCGCATGTCAATATTAATGGCCCATAGGGCGTGATCATAGGGCGTGAGGAGCTGCATGGACGACAGATGATTTTTTTACTCCGGCAATTGCTTTGTCCTTTGAGGTCCCCCAGAACCACTCCTGGTCCTTCCTCAATAATACGTGCAGTGACGCTAATAAAGTGGCTGACGAAATTCCCATAGCAGTTAAATAGGCCTAGGAATGACTGGGGCTCGGACGAAAGGGCTTTGGGGGCGGGGCTCCTTTTATAGCCAGAACCTTGTCTTCCACTGGGTGTAGACCATCACCGTCCACCCTGTGAACTAAATAGATCACTGCTTTAGCATAGAACACATACTTGCTCCTCTTTAACTTGGTTGTCCATATGTTCCTTTTCTCTGGTGCCCGTGATGTGCCTGTCCTTCAGATAGATGGCCACCTTCAGCAGGCCCTGCAATGTGTTCTCTATTACCCACGGGAAAATTGCCGGGGCCAACTAAATCCCAAAAGGAAGGCTGGTGTTTCAAATAACCCCCGATGGGGTGTTAATGGTTGCAAATTTCCTTGACCCCGGCTCTAGTTCCACCTGTAAATAAGCAGGGCTCAAGCTTCGTGAAGGAACATTCTCCAAACAGTTTTGCATATAAATACTCCACTCTAGGCATCAGGTTCCAGTCCAGGCGTTAATCGCCGTTCATTGTGAGCTTAAAATCTTTGCCGAGTTGGACAGATTTGTCAGGTTCATTAAGAGCACCTACGGTGCAGCCCATTCAGCAAACTGTACAGGGCATATAACCCCCAAATGCTGCAGGTGCTGACGTTCTGTGTCAACCTTGGTAAGTAATGCGTAAGGACAGATCTGGGTCCAAAGTACCAGGGCTGAACATCAGGATCCATGTAGATATGAGCCTTGGCCCTCTTTATCCTGCCCAGACCCTCCTGGACCACTTTGGGGTATTTGTCCAGCTCGTCGTACAGATTCCTGGTGCCCATCCAGAAAACATTTTGCCAGGTGAAAAAGAGGGCCTGCAACAGGTCTCTTCCCAATAAATTGGGCCCGGTCCCTGCACCACAACCAAGGGAAGACAAACTGACTGCTACCCAATGCATTACCAGAGTCAAGGTGGTCCCCACGATATTCAAAAGCTCGCCGGTATAGGTCGTCAACCTCGCTTTTAATAATAATAGTAATAATATTCATTATTATTCACAAGTAGGCTTACATTAACACTGGAATGAAGTTACTGTGAAAAGCCCCTAGTCGCCACACTCGGGCGCCTGTTCGGGTACACAGAGGGAGAATTCAGAATGTGCAAATTATCTCACAGTATGTCTTTTCAGACTTCTGGGAGGAAACCGGAGCACCCGAAGGAAACCCACGCAGACACGGGGAGGACGTGCAGACTCCGCACAGGCAGTGACCCAGCCGGGAATCGAACCTGGGACCCTGGCGTTGTGAAGCCACAGTGCTACTCATTGTGCTACCGTGCTGCCTTTGATGTTGTGCAATGTCAGCAGCATGATCTTTGTATGGAGTTCGCAAAATGTTTGTCGGTCCATGATGGAGACGGCAGCTCCAGTGTCCATTTCCGTTATCATGGGGTGATCATTGACCTATAACGTGACTGAGATCGGTGTTACTTTCGGGGCTGTGATTCTGTTCAGTTGCATTTAACTGTCCTCCTCATCCAGGAGGGCCCACATGTAAGGCCCTGGTTCGCGGTGATCTCAGTGGCTGTCGTGGACGCCGTTCTGTGCGCTGAACCCGGCTACTCTGACCATCACGAGTCCTCCGACCACATGTTTGGCAATGTGGCAGGCTCTTCCCTTCATCCTCAGGGGAGTTATCCCTCTCAATCAATTGGTTGTGTGGCAGACGACAGAGAGTGGGGATAATGGGTAATTACTCTAATTGGCAGGGGGTGACTAGTGGTGTACCACAGGGATCTGTGTTGGAGCCTCAGCTATTCACACTATGCATTAATGACTTGGATGATGGCATAGAAAGTCACAAATCCAAATTTGCGGATGATACAAAGTTAGGTAGCATTGTAGACAGTCAAAATGATAGCATAAAATTGCAAGGAGATATTGACGGACTAGGTGAATAGGCAAGATTGTGGCAGATGGAATTTAATTTAAGCAAGTGTGAGGTTATCCATTTTAGGTCAATAAAGGATTGAGCAGAGCACTTTCTAAATGGGAAGAGGTTAGGTAAAAGCCATTTTGGGGTTCCTCCCTTAATTTTCCCAATACGGGGGTGGAAATTTCCCCCTCTATATATCTGTGTCCCATGAGCAGCTCACACGAGCCTGTGATGTGGCTCGGGGGCAAATAAAAACTTCCAAACAGCTGTGAAAAAACGCGCAGACATACATGCCAAGGCCTGAACCCTATAGCCAGCAGACTGTGTGTTAGTCTCCTTCTGTTACAGAGTGAACAGGTGAAAGCCCCTTTCAATGGTCTATACAGGGTAAACGATTCCATTGACACCCCTGACCATTGGGAAAAACAGCGAGCGTGTCATGACAACATGTTAAAGCAGCACCAGAGCAAGCAGGGAAAGGTCTGTCAGAGAGCAAAAGAAGTGGAGGACGAATTTGAAGAAAGAGTGGGCTAGGCCCAAATTGAGCCCTCGACCATGCGGTTAGCAAACATGGAAATGTCAGAGAAATTAGACATTATATTCACCCATTTAAATATGAAACAAAGAAGCAAGCAGGAAGGCTGCCCACCTTGTTTAACATGAGCATCTGTAGAGGTGAGTCAGGCTGCACCACTTAACGTCTATAGGAGGTGGATGTGGGAGGGACTCCTCACAATAAACAGAATCCCAACAGCCTAGGTCCAGAGAAACAGACTCAGCTGCAGGAGGAGATTAAATACATGCTGGAGCATAAACTAAACTGCCCAGTAACAGCAGCCAGAGTACAGAGTGCCTGCAGCTGGAGTAAAGCCTACACACGACAATGTCAAAGCCATTCACATGCTTCAAACCCTGTCCAATGTGAAAGAGTTGGCATTGTTCCTTGGCACTCCCAATTTTCATCACAGGTTCATTCCTGTATATGCAGAGATCACAGAGCCTCTTTGAAAGCTACTGCACAAAGATGCTCAATGGGAATGGTCAATCACCAAGTGAGCAGTGTTTGCCACGTTAAAAGGCAAAGATAGCACCTCCGCCTGCTCTCATACACTTACACCCACATGGAAACATCTGTCACAGCAGATGCATCAGGAAATGTGATTGGAGATAACCTCTCGCTGTACAATTGCGTCTGCCCATTGTTGGAAACTGAACGCAAATACTCCACAGGAGAGCGGGAGGCACTAGCCTGCATCTGCACCTACGAACATTGGCACGTGTATCTCCATGGTGCAAAGTTCACTCTCTACACCAATCATCAAGCATTGACTATATTGTTAGCTATGTCAGGACGTTGTGATCAATTTCTACACATCTCCAGACAGTCTTCATCAGCACAACTTGGTGATCAAAGGCACGATCAGCGATTGTGATGCGCCATGTGCAGATCAGGACACACTGGGGGAATAGCGAGCACCAGATCGCGCCTCATAAATGGCAAGAATATCATTAACACTCATTTGCATTCATTTAAATCTCATTAACGAGATTGAAGTTGGGTGCAGCAGCCTTCTGGGAATTACCCAAACTCCCAAGCAGGAAATCACGCGGGCGCTGTGGCTTAAATGTTCAGGCGACCGTCACCTTGGCCAGCGGGAGCGGGTGTCCTCCTCCATTCCCCCGCAGTGCCAGGTTTGCCATGATCTGGCAGATATGTCACACTGCCTCCCTGCTCAGCCGGAGTCTTCAATGGCATGCCTGGTCCAGCAGGTACACGCGACCGTCATGCAGCACCTCCTTTGCACCTCCCCCTCCTCGGCCTGCTGGGCGGCCGGCTCTCCAGCCTCAGTGGCTGCCTCCTGTTCTGCTGCTGCCCGCTCCGTTGCTGCCCGCTCCGCTGCTGCCCGCTCCGCTGCTGCACGCTCCGCTGCTGCCCGCTCCGCTGCTGCCCGCTCCGCTGCTGCCTGCTCCGCTGCTGCACGCTCCGTTGCTGCCCGCTCCGCTGCTGCATGCTCCGCTGCTGCACGCTCCATTGCTGCACGCTCCGCTGCTGCACGCTCCGTTGCTGCACGCTCCGTTGCTGCACGCTCCATTGCTGCCCGCTCCGCTGCTGCACGCTCCATTGCTGCACGCTCCGTTGCTGCACGCTCCGTTGCTGCCCGCTCCGCTGCTCTCCGCTCCACTGCTGCACGCTCCATTGCTGCACGCTCCGTTGCTGCACGCTCCATTGCTGCCTGCTCCGCTGCTGCACGCTCCATTGCTGCACGCTCCGTTGCTGCACGCTCCGTTGCTGCCCGCTCCGCTGCTCTCCGCTCCACTGCTGCACGCTCCATTGCTGCATGCTCCGTTGCTGCACGCTCCATTGCTGCCCGCTCCGCTGCTGCAGCTTCCTCCTCCTCGAGCAGCTCCAACTCATGCAGCTGCAGGGCATCCCCCAGGACTGCGGCGACTAGCAGGAAGGCCACCATTGCTGGTTGTATTCCAATATCCATTGGCTGCAGAGGGTGAAAAATCAACATGTTAGCATGGTGTGTACCCCAGTGCCAAACTTGGTCCAATGGGCTACACGGTGGCCTGGTTGGCACTGCAGACCATGCCCCCACATGCCCCCACCTCCTCTCTGCACCCCGGAACTGTGAGAACCTCTGGCCCTGGTGTCTGTCCCTGCTGCTAGGGCTCCCGTCTGCTGGCACTGCCCTTGCCAGCAGTAGACTTCGAGGCCCATGCCCGGCGACCCTATAGGGGTTATTGTGGGCATTGTCCTTGATTAGGCCGCGTGATGCCCCACCGGCGGGTGGTGGCCAGTTGGGGAGGATGGTATGGCGGAGGGTGGGGTGCGAGGGTTGCGGGGTGTTGGCACCCGTACAGTTGTTGTCACTCTGTGGAACCAGTGGCCAAGGTGGGTGGTCAGTGGTGTGGGCAGGAAGATGGCTGCCTTACATGTCACAGCATTGGCGATCCGTGGCTGGGCACCTCCCCAGTCCCCGAGGCGGGTCGCCCTATGGCTCATTCCCCATCGTCCCCTACCCCACCCTGCCCTGGCAGGGCCCCCCAGCCCAGCCAGTGTCAGGACCAGCAGCCCAAGGTCGTACCTCTCCCTGCCCTACTTCCTCTCTCTCTCCCTCATCAGCCATGATTCCAGTTTCATGATTTTTGAAAGCACAAGTGAACCTCGCTGTTGGGAATTCCCCCCAGTGGAGGCGGAGAATTGCGGAGGCCCCGGAGAATACCAGGTCGGGCCCACTAATGGTATGCCAACTGTGTTTACTGTACATGTGTTCTGGAACTCATTGACGCTGCTGTCAAGGCAACGGAGAATTGCGATTTGCTGTGAAACTGGCGCCTGCCATGATTTTGGCGTCGGAACCAATTCTCCGCCCAATCGTGTTTTCCGATTCCAGCGTGAACTGGTGGAGAATCCTGTCCGGGATCTCCCATTCTGAAGGAGCTGAGGATGAAATTATTTTCTCTGAGTGTCATCAGTCTCACAGAGAGCAGTGGAAGCTGTGTCATTGACCATACTCATGGCTACGTTCAACGTATTTTTGATTAGCAATGGTGCTAAGGGTTATGGGCACAGGCAGGGAAGTGGAGTTAAGGCAACAGTCATGATCTTATAGACTTATAGAATAGAACAGTACAGCACAGTTGTGCCGAGCAATGATCACCCTACTCAAACCCACGTATCCACCCTATACCCGTAACCCAACAACCCCCCCTTAACCTTACATTTTAGGACACTACGGGCAATTTAGCATAGCCAATCCACCTAACCCGCACATCTTTGGACTGTGGAAGGAAACCGGAGCACCCGGAGGAAACCCACGCACACACGGGGAGGACGTGCAGACTCAGCACAGACAGTGACCCAGCCGAGAATCGAACCTGGGATCCTGGAGCTGTGAAGCATTTATGCTAACCACCATGCTACCGTGCTGCCCTACATCTTATTGAATGGCGGCGCAGGCTCAGTGGGCCAAGTGGCCTAACCCTTTACCTATTTCTTCTGTTCCCATGGTCTTGTTAGTGCAGGGTTGGTCCCATGGCTTGATGGTAATGGTAGAGTGAGGAATCTGACAGGCTATCAGGTTACAGTTTGTGGTTGATATAATTCTGCTGCTGCGATTGATGACCCACAGTGACTCGTGCAATGCCCATTCTGCTGCTGCGGTTGATGGCCCACAGTGACTCGTGCATGTCCATTCTGCTGCTGTGGTTGATGGACCACAGTGACTCGTGCAATGCCCATTCTGCTGCTACGGTTGATGGCCCACAGTGACTCGTGCAATGTCCATTCTGCTGCTGCGGTTGATGACCCACAGTGACTCGTGCAATGCCCATTTTTGAGCCACTAAGTCTGATCTGAGATGTGATTCCAAAGGTAAAGTCTGGTTTTGGGGGGGTTGACGGGGAGTTTCGTGACAACCACATTGGTGAGATTGTGACCTGTATTCAATGGCATATGGTCCCAAAAATGAGCCCCTCGAGATTCTCGACATTACTGGCTTCCTCATCATCTGATTCGCCTGACTTGTGCCTTAGCTTCTTGCCACTAAGAAAGGGAAGCTGGTTTTAAACGCCCCCTCACCACTCACTCCGTCACCACACAAGCACGGCAGTGCGCAGACCTGCTCCTCCCTTAGGGGATGCCAACCTGGGACAGGCTTCTCAATGCTGTGGATGAATTGGAACATCCTGTTCCCCGAGGGGGGTTGGAGGAACAGCAGCAGGGTGAGCAGGAAGACCACTGTGCAAAGTCGGACGACGACCAACAACTTCCAACGATCTGCAAGGGTACGTTACCACCTCTCTCTCTCCCCTGGCATCAGATCCACCTGCCACCCCTCAAGTTCCCTGTGAGAAGAGAGGTGAGGATCCGCTGCCCTTTCATCCAGAATACCGGTCTCAAGTGAGTTGGTCATGTTAACAAAATGATCCTTCCCTCTCATTGGCCACATGTACCCCCCAACTCCCCTGTGAACGAGTGCAAGATCAAAAGTCCCCGATGCAGACCTCATTCAGATGAGCGTGGGCGCGCTGTCAGCAGAAAGATAGGAGTCAGACTTAGCACAACCTGAGGAGCACCAGAGCTCTTCCCACAGTGAGTTACCATCATTCTCCTGCCTTGATGGTGACCCACTGACAGTGCCAACACAGGTCCATCACCCTGGAGTCATGTTGCACAAACCCTTGGAGGGGAAAGAAGGTGGTCAGGGAGGGCACGTTGTGATGAGGGGGCAGGGAATAGGGGGAAAGGGAGATGGGGGAGGGAAATGGGGAGGAGAGGAATGGGGGTAGAGAGGGAAATGTGGGGGAGAGAAATGGGGGGGCGTGGTTGAGCTGATGGAGACAGTCTCGTCCTGAGAGAATCTGGAGATGATGAGGGCCTCCCTGGTTCTTGTCACATGTTGGGCCCTTGCCGCCCGCCGCCTGTCCTCTGTTCTCTGGCTCTTCCTCAGTATGTCCTCCAGCCTCTCCTGGACCACCTCATCGTCCTCTTCTTCCTCCTCAGACGGGACCACATGTCCCTCTGCCTCTTCCTGCTGCTCCTCCACCAGCATGTCACTTGCTGCTGTGTCAATTTGTGGAGGGCACAGCAGACCATCGCAAAGCAGGAGACCTCTGGGGGTGTACTGCAGGGCACTGCCAAGCAGTCAAGGCATCGGAACCGCCCTTTCAGCTGTACAATGCACCACTCAACGACACCATGAGTAGCAGCATGGGCCTCAGTGTATTTGTCCTCGGCTTCGGCCTCGGGGCCTCTGCACCGGCGATATCAGTCATGACCTCAGCTGGTATCCATCCCTTGCCCCCGCAGGCCAACCTGTCATCCTGGGGTAATACTTGAAGATACTGGGGATCTCTGAGTGCCCCGGATGTAGCTGTTATGCACGCTCCCAAGGTACACGTGCAAGATTCAGAAGTGGTGGTCACCACGATCTGAACATTCATGGAGCGGAACCCCTTCCTGCTGATATAAGGCACTTCCTCTCCCTGATGCCCCGGTGCTCGCAGAACGATATATGTGCCATCGATCACCCCCTGGACCTGGGGCACCCCGGCGATGGCGGATGACTGTGATATGCCACACAGGTCCCCGCTCGAGCTCTGGAATGACCCGGTGGCATAACGGTTTAGGGCTGCAGTGATCTTCATGGCTACTGAGAGTGGATGTCTTCCTCCTCCATGTGGTGTTGTGTCCGTTCGGACTTGGGACAGGTGCCGCACAGTCTCACTGTTGAGGCGGAGCCTTCTGTGGCATAGGCTTTCCATCTGCTCATGGAATGACCAACGACGCCTATACAGCTTGCGTCATCGCTGCCCCCCCTTTCTTGGTCCCACCTCAGCCTGTTGGACGGCTGGGTATTCAGGGTACGCAGTGGCCCCCTGAACATGGCGTGACGCCTCCAGCCGGAGTTGACATTGCTGCCTTCTATGGCGTCTGCCCACCTCGGCTGTCACAAGCAACGCGAGGGCAGCATCCAGGGGATGAACACAAGCAGACATTGATACCTGGAAGGAATTGGAGAAGGAGGGAAACCGACAATGAGTTAGGGCTTCCATTCTGCGACGATCATATCCCCAAGCCTCTGTCATGCTTACCATGACTGTCCCACCTTCTCTCAGAGTGCCATCCAGCGAGCCACATGTGCTGGAAAACCTTGCTCTGCACAGTTACTCCCCCGACCACATCAGGAGCCCTAGGACCTCAGACCTCTGCTGGGAATATTAGGGAGGCTGTGCTCAGTTGCCCTCTGCCCGTCCACGCACTTGTCCTTTGGCCACGAGAGGATCCACCGTGGTGAAGCCCAGCTCTTTAGTGTTTGATTGTTGGCAGCTGATTCTCTGAGAGTTCAGACACATTGGGTGGGATTCTCTCAGCCCGTGGCCGGGCCAGAGAATCCCCGCGAACGCCGCGAATCATGCCACGCCGCCCCGACGCCAGCACATGATTCTCCGCAGAGTCGACAATCAGCGCCATTGGCGCCGGCATGGTTGGCGCGGCGCCAGTCAGGGGCCACTCTACGCAGCCGACCCGTCGATTCTCGGCCCGAGATGAGCCGAGCGGTCGTCGTGGAGAGGCTGAGTCCCGCCGGCGCCATCCACACCTGCTCTCAGCCGGCGGGACCTCGGAAGGGTCGGGTGGCGGCCTGTGGGTGGTGGGGGGGGGGGGGGGGGGGGGGGGGTCCGACCCCGGGGGTCCGCAATCGGCAGGCCGGGCTCTCTGGCTGGGGGCCTCCTTTCCTATGCGCCGGCCCCTGTAGTCCTGCGCCATGTTGCATGGACCGGCGCGTTGAATGAGGCCACTGCGCATGCGCATGTTGACACCAGCACCACTGCACATGCGCGATCCCACGGCGCCCAGTTCGCGCCGAGATCAGCAGCTGGAGCAGCGTGAACCGCTCCAGTGCCGTGCTGGCCCCCTGTAGGGGTCAGAATTAGACCTCGGCTCGGCCCGTTCACGACGCCGTAAAACGCGACAGGGTTTACGACGCCGTGGACACTCTGCCGCAGGATTAGAAAATCCCGCCCTGTATTCAGGCTTCAAAGCTTTCTGGAAATGCAGTGTGCTAATCATCTTCTGAGGTATGGCACATGTGCCCTCGACGAAGCACTTGAGAGTTGAGGAGCATGACATACTCTGACAACTAACAAGGTTAATTCCTCATTTGAAATAGCCTTCAGCTGTGAAGCTAGAGGCTGCTCACAGTCAAAGGGGGTGCAATTGACTTTCAGGAGAGAAGCTGCAGCACGGCTCTGTCCTGGAAGAGTTTGTTCAGAGAGACAGGCTGCAGCTGTGCTTGCCCCTGTTATGGCTTTCCACAATATTTAAAGATGGCTTGAAGGCCACACAGACACAAAGCCCCTCATTCCCCTCGACCCAGGGGTGAACCCCAACCTGGGATGCTTCACCCCCCCAATCAAGCCCAACCCCCCTGAAGGCCCCCCCCCCCCCCCCCCCCCCCAACCACCCGAGCACCGGGGCAGCAGCTCCGGCACCTTTGAGCTGCATGCCAGAAAATGGAACTTGCCGCTCACCTCCCCTCAGTAGCTATTGCGCCAGCTTCAGGTTTCTGAAAAGGAGGTCTAAATGACGCCCACCGTGATTTCTCGTTGGGGGGCTGGTTAACTCCCAGGAGGCCATTGCATTCGACTTCAATCTCGTTAATGAGATTGAAGTGAATACAAATTAGAGTCAACAATATTCTTACCATTTTTGTGCGAGATCCGGAACTCGCCACTGGGAGCGGGCTGGGTGTATTAGAAAATGGTTTGCGCCCGGCGTGAATCTCGATTTGGGCCCAGATCTGGGGAGGGCGCAATGCGGTCGCTGAATCACGTCCCTGAATTTATACCATTTAGCAAGGTGATACCATACGCCGCAATGGAGGGTCCCTTCTGTAGAAAGACAAAGCTTGTCTCCACATGGACTGTGTAGTGGTCACTCCTACCAATATTGCCATGGCAGGTGTAACTGCGATGGATAGATTGGTGAGAACGAGGTCAAATAGGTTTCCCCTCTTGTTGGTTCTCTCACCACCTGCCACAAGTCTAGTCTGACAGCTAAGTCCTTCAGGACTTAATCAGCTCTGTCAGCAGTAATACCACCAAGCCACCCTCATGATTGACATTGATGCCACCAGCCAGTGAACCCCTAGTGCTTAAGTGATGCCTGAAATGGGGAAGTACTGATTCATCAGCTGATAGAGGCTGTAGGTGGCAACCAGCAAGGAGGTTTCCTTGCCCCTCTTTGACCTGATGCCATGAGGCTGCATGAGGTCCGGAATCTGTTGATTTCCCTGACTGTATACCTCCATGCGCCTCCATGCCTGCTGGAATGTCTCACAGGTTCTGCCAACATCAGAGACAATGGATTCTGTGGTTTAATACATGTCAGAACCCGCACAGGACTTATGAGGTGGCAATGCTTTAACTCCCTCTGAGCCTCGTCGAATAGACCTCCCCCATTAAATGTGTGTGCGTGTGGGGGGTGTGGGGGGGGGGGGGGGGGGGGGGGGGGGGCTAAACCATGTATGTCCTCTGTGTAAAGTCGGGCAGTTTGGGGTACCGCTGGGAGGGACCCAGCTGGGATCTTCCGTGCTGTGTAAATAATAGTTATCGTAATAAAGCTCTATTTCCTTTTCTCAACGTGGTGTGGATCCTTTGTGGTTTACAAAAATACATATTTCTCTGCCAGCACCATCGGGATGTGGTGTTTTGCAAAGTACGGAAGTCTTACCCTCTGTGCAGCATGGTAGCACAGTGGCTAGCACTATTGCTTCACAGCACCAGGGTCCCAGGTTCGATTCCCTGCTGGGTCACTGTCTGTGTGGAGTCTGCTCGTTCTCCCTGTGTCTGCGTGGGTTTCCTACGGGTGCTCCGGTTTCCTCCCACAAGTCCCGAAAGATGTGCTGTTAGGTGGATTGGACATTCTGAATTCTCCCTCTGTGTACCTGAACAGTGTACTGAATGTGGCGACTCGGGGTTTTTCACAGTAACTTTATTGCAGTGTTAACGTAAGCCTACTTGTGACACTAATAAAGATTATTATTATATTGTGCAAACAATATTCTGAACTACTGACGTGGTGAAGGATATACAGAGGACGAGTTGAAGTAATTGTATATCTTGTCATTTGAGTTATAGACTGGACACTGCTATAGAAAGGCTGGGGACGTTGCAACATAATTCAGAGCACTTTCATTAGCCGGGAACTTTGGCAAGGTCATACCATCGTCTGTGATAGGCAGGATTGCCAGTCTGCAGCCCAAGTGTCTCCACAGTTCATTCCATTTTTCCTGAGGTGATATTTGAAAAGGTTCCCATGGCTGAGACTTGGGTTTTTAATAATAATTTTTTATTTGTTTCATAGTGATGTTTTTCAATATCCTGACCAGATCAGTAGCCTGGTGAGCATCAAAGGAACTCGGGCAGTTTTTTCCCTCTCCTCAACCTGTAGTTAATTGTAATGTCATTCCCATCTTACCCCCTGACCAAATTCAGGTAATAAAAAGAGGATTTTTTTTTGTTGTTGCACTTTATCCACTCACTTGGTCACATCCTAAAGTGTCTCTCACACAGTTAATTACCTTTAAATGCAGTGACTATATCTATGTAGGTAATTGGGGTAGGTAGTCATCTTGCACACAGCGAGATCCCGCAGACACAGTGAGATAAATGCTCAATCATTCCAACACAAATGGTGTCGACTCAAGAAAGAATTTCGGCAACATTGTGAACCTGAATCACGCTAGCAACTGGGTATTTGATATTTCTGTCTCATTTCCAAGATAGGAATGATGTGGAGATGTCGGCGTTGAACTGGAGAGGGCACAGTAAGAAGTCTTACAACACCAGTTTAAAGTCCAACAGGTTTGTTTTGGATCACTAGCTATCGGAGCACTGCTCCTTCATCAGATGAATGAAGAGGTGGGTTCCACAACCACATATATAGACAAAGTCAATGATGCAAGATGATAATTTGAATGCGAGTCTTTGCAGGTAATTAAGTCTTTACCGGTCCAGACGGAGTGACTGGGGAGAGGGATAGTCCCAGGTTAATGAGGTGTGAATTGTCTCAAGCCAGGATAGTTGGTAGGATTTTGCAGGCCCAGGCCAGATAGTGGTGGGTGAATGGAATGAGACATGAATCTAAGGTCCCAGTTGAGGCCGTACTCATGCATGTGAAACTTGGCTAACCATGGCCCCATAAATAAGATTAAATACATTTAATACATGCTGAATATTTCATAACGAGTTATATAAAATGCTGCGGTAATTTATATACTAATAGAACTCTTATCAACTTCAAATGGTAAAAACAAAATAAATATTTTGGACATAGAGTGCACGGCTCTCGCAGTCAGTGTTGTGTACAATCAGCATGCACTTCACGTCAATGGTCCTTGCTTTACATGCAAATCACTTCAGTCAGTAGGAAAAAAACTACACGAATAGAAATCAACGGAATGTGACAACCCAGCATATGGGCAATGGTCAACAAAATATCTCATGGGCCTGACTGAGAACGCAGATAGGCTGCATGTTGCTTCCAGCCCGCAAGTTGCCCACCACTGGTCTCCCCAGTGCTAGGCTTTGTCTTAACTCAAGACCCCTGCTGTCATTGTGTTGTCATTTTAAAAGAACTCATGGCACCATATGGAGAAGACCATGAATTTCTACCTGTATTCATCCCATAACCAACTACTCATGGATCCTTCAAAGCTTCTTGACAGCATAGAAGATGAGCACACTGCAATGAACTGCAGGAATCTGACAGAAATATGTTTCCATTTATGAGGCATTTTTGGCAAACCAAAGCTTCAGAGTTGTTGAGTGGAAAAGAACTGTTTGTGGGAAGTTTGAAACTGGACTGAGGAATGAACGTTACGAATGGAGATGTGAGGTTCCATTTGGGGTCAAATAAGACATTTAGGCCCCAAAATACCAACAATTGTAGGGCACGGGAAGGGATATTACCTCTCTTCCCCTTGACTCTGTTTAAATGTCTGAGAGAATTCTTGATCGTAATAATATTAAATATAATGAAGAATTTATGTTTGGTATTTCATACACCAAGATGTGATGGTTGCAGCATGACCTTACCACTCAGGCCTCATGAAGTACCAAGGACTAAATTTTATTCATGCAAAGTGTGAATTAAATGACAACCTTTGATCCAAAAGCAGTAATATAAGGAAATGTTAAAATCTCTTGATATTGTCTGTGAAACATGTAGGGCGCAATTCTCCCATCAGGAGACAAAGTGCCGACGCCGGAGTGAAAACCGCTCCTCGCCCCCTATTCTCCCACCCCCAGGGGGCTAGGAGCGGCGCCGCCTCAATTTCGCGCGCCGGGCCTTGCCGCCCGCGTCAAAGCGGCCCCGCGTAAATGACGCGGCCAGCGGCACTTAAATGATGTCACCCACGCATGCGCGGTTGCCGTCCTCCCCGTGGGCGCCCCGCAAGACATGGAGGATTGATCTTGCGAGGCGGCGGAGGGAAAAGAGTGTGTCCTTTAGAGACGCTGGCCCGCCAATCGGTGGGCACCGATCACGGGCCAGACCCCCACTGAGCACCCCCCTGGTGCTCGATCCTCCCTCCATCCCCACAGGCCACACACGCAGTGTTCGCGTGCTGTTCACGCCGGCAGCGACCAGGTGTGGTTGGCTGGTCGTATTGGGCAGGCCGCTCGGCCCATCCGGGCTGGAGAATCGCCGCTCGACCGTTAGAAACGGCGAGCGGCGATTCTCCGAGCGGCCTGTCGTAAAACGTGGCACGCTGTTTTGGGGGGTGGGAGAATCACGGCGGGTGCCAGGGCAGCGTGGCGGGAATCGCCCGGCACTCCCGCGATTCTCCGACCCAGCATGGGGTTGGAGAATCGCGCCCGTAATTTTTTAAGACTTGCTTTAAAAGCACATTCAGGAGTTTGCATCAATTGTAAAAGGTTCAATTGTAATTTTCATGGATAAAAGAAATACTGGTCCATGTGACCCCCCCCCCCCCCCCCCCCCCCCCCCCCCCCCCCCCCCCCCCCGACCTGGAAGCAGTACCAACAGGAAGGAAGTTAAGACCAGAAGTCCTGTGGCTGGCAGACACAGGGGAATTGCAGACACAAAGGAGAGTTACAAGGCAGAGAGCTGCATGGTGGAGGAAACGAAAGAGAAAGTGCTGGAAAATCTCAGCAGGTCTGGCAGCATCTGTAGGGAGAGAAAAGAGCTACCGTTTTGAGTCCGATGATGCTTTGTGGGAATCAGCACACAGATGCAAGTGTAAAGGAGAAGCAGACAGAGACAGAAAAAAAAATACAATCCCTCTCACAAAGAGGTTGGTTTATCTGTTTGTCAGCAAAGGAGATAGGAACTCTTGGCGGCAATGTGTGAGCTGGCTAAAAAGGCCTAAAAGCTGGACAGCTGTCTGGCTAGCTCAGAGATGCTAAATAGTTGAGTGTTTTCCAAGAAGTGGCCAATCTGTGAACCTGTTACTGGTTGGTCAGTTGAAAAGAAACTCTGGATGAGGATTATTGGGAGAGAGGGTTCATAGAAGTCATGATGATTAACAAATCTGTGAAACTCAAAGGTAATGCCACTACTGACCCACACTACATGAACAAGAAAATCATGAAACTATGCAACTACATGATGCCATATTTGTGTGGGTATTTTCCGGTGTTTCTGGTCCTGTAAGACATATTTTTGTTGTCGCTACAATTTAAAGTGAAACTTACCTTTTTATTTGAAGTATCATTCACCTGTTAGTTCATGTTTAATTTATGTTGATTCTGATTCTTGTTAAAGTAAAAGTTACAAAAAGTAAAGTCTTGTTGGACATTTCTTCATTTGGGAGTTAATTAGTAATTTTGGTTGTTTTGTAACGGCTCCCCCATGGGGAACGTAACAATTATCAAATCTTTTGTTGGAAATCGTCCATGTCAATGTTATCTCTTTGATAATGAGAAAAAGTGTTTTGGAGTCAAAGCTAAACCTGTCTGTGTCATGAGATTGATTTAATCTCCAGGATTGAAACTAGATTTATTCAATGTTCCAGCAAAACAAAACAAGGCTGCAAAGTCTCTGAAGGGCAGGTTCACTCTTCCCGAAGTCCCAAAACCATGTTGAAGTGAGCATGCATTGCTGACCCCTGGTTCTCCTCAAGAGCAACTCCCTGTGCAGGTTTATAGAATCATAGAATCCCAGTAGTCCAGAAGGAGGCCATTCGGTCCATCGAGTCTGCACTGACCACCCTCCCTAGGCTCACACCCCGCCCTATCCCCATAACCCCACCTAATCTTTGGGACACTAAAGGGCAATTTAACATAGCCAATTCACCTAACCTGCACATCTTTGGACTGTGAGAGCAAACCGGTGCACCCAGAGGATCTTTGGACCTGTGGGAGGAAACTGGAGTACCCAGAGGAAACCCACACAGACACGGGGAGAATTTGCAAACTCCACACAGACGTTCACCCAAGACTGGGATTGAACCCGAGTCCCTGATGCTGTGATGCAGTTATGCTAACCACAGATGTCACCATGCCCCCCCCCCCCCCCCCCCCCCCCCTCTGATGAGTGACTATTTCCTTAAATGGTGTCACTGACCAAAATTAACGGCTCATGACACCACCACCCCCCCAACCTCAAGTAGTTCATCTTGTAAACACACTACCCAATGTCTGCCATTGTGTCGGTGGTGCTTCAGTTTGTAGCACTCTCGCTTTTACTTCAGGAGATTGTCGGTTCAAGTCCCATGCTGGAAAGTTCTGGGCGAAGTCTTGGCCAGAACTGAGAGAGTGCTACATTGTTAGAGGTGCTGTTTTTGAATGAACACAGGAGCATGATTAAGGCCATTCAGCCCTTTTAGCCTGCTCCACCATCCAATAAGATCATGGTTAATTGTTGTGGTTTCAACTCCATTTTTCTGCTCCCCCCATAACCATTGACTCTCTTGTTTGTCTAAAATCTGTCTAACTCAGCCCCAAATAAATTCAAGGACTCAGCCTTCACTTCTTTCTGGGGAGGAGAATTCTACACACCAACGGCCCTCTGAGAGAAAGGGTTTCTTCTAATCTCTGTCTCCTAAGGACAACCTTTTACTTTTAAACTGTGTCCCCTAGTTTTAGCCTTTCCCACAAGGGGAAACATCTTCCTGGTATCCACCCTGTAAAGCCCCATCAGGAACTTTTATGTTTCAATAAAATCACCCTTCATTCTCCTAAACCCCAATGGGTGTAGGACCAGCCTATTCAACCTTTCTTCACAAGTGGTATATTCTCAATGTGCCACAAGGAGAGCAGGTATAGAGCTGCCACACACTGGGGTTTCATTCAAACATGATGCAGGGTTTATTCAGGCGATGTTGCTCATTACAATACGAAGATGGGGAACTAAAGCCCGTGCAAACCCTACAGATCATGTGACGTTCCACCAACAGGGATGTAAATACATAACACCCCTCCCCTTTACTCCTTTAGTATAAACAACAGCTTTTCTTTTTAAAAAAAAACATTTTTATTGAGGCACTTATACATACTGTATACATACACATCAACACAACCAGACCAAAAATAAAGCAAACAGGAATACACTTAACAAATACTTAAATATCTAACACACCACCATCCCCCCCCCCCTTTGCTGCTGCCCTCCCCCTACCCCCCACCTGCTCTTTAACCCCCAACACCCCAGCACCTCCCCCCCCCCCCCCCCCCCCCCCCCGCACCCCCCGCCCCACTGCTGACATATTAACTGTTTTTGAACTAGTCGATGAATGGGTGCCATCTCCAGGTAAAACCCTCACAGTCCCTCTCAAGGCTAACTTGATCTTTTCCATCCTGAGGAATTCTGCGCGGTCGCTCACCCAAACTCCCGGTTGTGGCGGCCCCAAGTACCTCCACTCCAATAAGATCTGTCTCCAGGCTACCATGGAGGCAAAGGCCAAAACATCGTCTCTCTCGCCCCCCCCTGGACTCCCGGCTCTCCGACACTCCAAAATTTGCCACTTCTGGACTCGGGACCACCTTCATCCTCAACACCTCAGACATAACATCAGTAACCCCCCGCCAGGATCCCTCCAACTTCAGACAGGCCCAACCCACACACCGCCCAGACCTATCCTCCACCCCCTCGCAGTTAGATGTGCCCTATTGACTTCCTTCAACTGAATAAAGCTAAGCCTCGCACACGAAGAGGACAAGTTCGCCCTCCTCAGAACCTCCTCCCACAGCCCAACCTCCAACCCCCTTCCAAGCTCTTCCTCCCACTTACGCTTGACTTCTCCTATCGGGGCGCCTCCCAATCCATTAGCTCTTTATAGATTTCTGACACTTTGCTCTCTCCCACCCCGGTTTTTGACACCACCTTGTCCTGCAGCCCCGAGAGAGGCGAATTCCTCTACCAACCCCTCCAAGCTTGAGAAGCTGTCCCCAATGAATAGGTCCCCAAACCGCTCAATCCTCACCCGTTGCCAGCCCCCGGAATCCTGCGTCCAGCTCACCCGGAGCGTACCTATGATTCCCGCAGATCGGTGCCCAAAGTGAGGCCCCCTCCAGCGTCAGGTGCTGCCACCATTGAGCCCACACCCACAGGGCCGCCACCACCACCGGGCTTGTGGAGTACCTGGCCGGCGAGAATGGTAGAGGCGCCGTCAACAGTGCCCCTAAGCTTGTGTCCTTGCAACAGGCTGCCTCCATCCACCCCACGCCGACCCCTCCCCCATTACCCACTACCTCACCAGGCATCATGGCTATATTTGGCAGAGCTAGCCACCCCCCTTCTCCCCCCCCCCCCCCCCCCCTGTTCCTGGTCTAGCAGCACCTTCTTTACTCGTGGGGCTTTGCCTGCCCACACAAACCCCGAAATCAGTGCATTGACCCTCCTAAAAAGACTTCGCAATAAAGATCGGGAAGTTCTGGAAAGCAAATTGGAACCTCAGGAGAACCGTCATCTTCATAGACTGCACCCACCCTGCCAATGACAGGGGGGCACGTCCCACCTCCTAAACACCTCCTTCATTTGCTCCAGCAGCTGGGCCAAATTCGACTTGTGTAACTGCTCCCACCCACGGGCCACCTGAATGCCCAGATACCTGAAACATGCCCCCACCACCTTAACGGCAACTCACCCAACCTCCTCTCCTACCCCCTCACCTGGATCGGGAAAACTTCATTCTTCTCCATGTTTAATTTGTACCCCGAGAACTGGCCGAAGTGACAACTTTTCTTAACATCAAAACAATAGACCCTATTGTACATTAGATACATTACTTCACATATATGCAACTTAATAAGATTTTCAGATGGGACATCTATTTCTTTTGGGTTGTATTTGACATTCTGTAACCTGGCAACCTGAGCCTTTGAAGTGTCTTCTTTTTCTTCTGTTGGTCGTACTTCCTGTGAAGTTATTTCAATGTCCGTCTCCTTTGGTGTTGAAGATCCTTTAGAAGCAGAATCTGAATTGGTCTCTGTGTTTGGTCTCTGTTCAGAAGTACCACTGCTTAGATTTTCCGATGGAAATACTTCTTGGAAGGTTCTAGCGATTTCACTCTGTAAAGCTGGTGGTTGGTTAGTAAGACGTCGCCAAACTCTCTCTTCTACTGTCTGTACAGTGTATGATATTGGAACTGTTTTTACCAGGATAACTGCGAGCACCCATTTCTCAATGGTAGTGTAGCTTCTAGCTGGCACTCGCTCTCCTTGAATAAATACTCTCTTTATAGAGTTTTGATCCCTCCTAGCAATCTGTGCTGTTGTCTCTGAAGTATCAGTTAATCTCAAAAGGTCAAACTTTGTCCTTAGCTTTCTTTTGAAAAGCAGCATTGCTGGTGAACTCTGTGCAATTTTTCAATACGACATCAAGAAGCTACTCCCTTGTCTTGAAAACATACCTTGGTTCTTTGATGCCTTGATTGAGTGTTTAATCACTCGGCTAATCCATTTGTTGCAGGATGCTACAGAGTTGTACACCATTTCCTTTTAAGTAGTCTTCAAAATCCTGGGAGGTGAACAGAGTTCAATTGTCACTTATGACCTGCTCTAGTCTACCAAATCTTGCAAATAATTCATCCAAATTCTCGCTAGTTTATTCCTTCACTGTGGATTTCATAATCACTACTTACAGCCATTTAGAATGTGCATCTATAGTCATCTGGTACATGTGCCCCTCAACTCAACCAGCGTAGTGTATGTATCTTCTCTGCAATGGCTGTGTCGGCCATTCCCACGGATATAATGATTTTTAAAAATTCATTAACGGGATGTGGGCATCGCTGGTTAGACCATCCCTAGTTGCCCTTCAGAAGGTGGTGGTGAGTTGCAGTGGTCGGAGTGTTTCTTAGTTACTTAGTTTTACACAGGACTGACATTGCCCCACTTTCTCTTCAATTTGAGCATCTAATCCTGGCCACTAAAAAATAACTGCAAGCCAGTTCCTTCTTCCTCATCACATCAGGACGTCCCTCGTTCAGTTGGTCAAGGATTTTATTATGCAAGCCCGGAGGAATAATCACTCGGATTCCTCATAATAAAACTCCACTCTGGACTGTCAACTCAAGTCTTCTTGTGAGGTGTGGATTTTTACGAGCTACATCTGTCATTGTACCTTTTAGGATCATGTCCATAACCTTTCCCATCACTGGATCGGTTCTTGTGTATCGCTGTACTTCAGATGAAGTCATAGGTACATTATCCACAAATAAAAAATACAGGGAGTTGGATTCTCCGATTTTGAGGCTATGTCCCCACGCCGGCGTGGGAACAGTGGCGTTTACAACCGAAAATTCAGTGCAAAACGGCCACTGATCCTCTGTTTGGCTGGGAACTAGCAGTCGAGCAACGTAGAGCTCCCGGCTCCAGCTGCCGATCTGGCCCGGAGAATTGCCGGGTATGTAGCCGCGCATACCTCGCAGACCCGGCCTGTGAAATAGTGCCCCGCCTGTGGCTGGCTCGCGAACCCCGGACCACCCCCAAACAGTGCCGCCAGACTCTGACAAAGCCCCCCCTGCCCGCGGATTGGGGGAGGGCCTCAGGTGATGTCCTGAGAATGAGAGATGACAGAATGAGAATGAGAGAGTTTTTGAGGGGCCGGAGCATCCGAAAAACAGAACTGCCCCCGGTCTCGGTGTAAAAACAGATTCTCCGGCCCATCACCGAATGCAATTTTGGCGTTGTCAATCGGAGGATCCGCCCATGGTCTCCTAAATGGAGAATTTCACCCATTATGTCACAGGTGCGGCTTTACTTTTGAGTTAAAATAAATTTGATTTAACCTTTTATCTTTGTGTCTCCTGGATTACTACAGAGTATTAATAATAGTTTTGTGGTAACATATTCCTTGTTCTTGGTGATGGTCCGGAGGGCAGGCAGGCAACTTTCATGACCTCAGGATGTGTCAAAGCACATTGCAGCCAACAGACATGAAGATATAAGAAATAGGAGCAGAAGTACTAAGTGACCCCTTGAGTCTGCTCTGCTATTTACGACAATCATGGCTGATCTTCTGCCTGGATGAGGGCCCTGGATAGAGTGGGTAGGAAGGTCCTATGACTTGAGAGAGTGGTCAATAATCAGGACGGTAGATTTAAAGTAATTGGTGGAAACATTACAGGGGAATTGAGTGCAGTGGCACAGTGGCTCAATGGTTAGCGCTGATGCCTCACAGCACCAGAGACCTGATGCACTATCAATTACGCAAAGACGAGAGTAGAATGTAATCGAGGCTTTATTACACTGAGATGTGTGGCCTCCTACAGCAGCTGACAAAATGGCTGCTGTACGAGGAGCACACATATTTATACTCCGCCTACTGGGCGGAGCCAGCAGGCAGGGATCTACCCCATACCTGTAGTACAGGGGCCTTACCATAAAGCACCTATAACACCATCCTCTATATACAGTATATACATCAGTGGTGACTACCACATTCACCCCGTTAAAAATGAGTCCGGCGGGGGTGGTGGAGAACTATATACAGGAAATTGTGTTTTAAAAGTACAGTTAAAGTTATAAATTCAGGCAGTCTGGTGCCTTGATCTGTGGTTGAGAGCGCCGCAGTGCTGGTGGCGACTCCGGCGGCGGCTTGGTCTTCGGTGACTCCGGGAGCGTGTCGCAATCCTCCTCATCCCCGGGTGGCAGCAAGGGGAGGATGGATTGTCCTGGAGCGGGGGCTGCGGTGGGGTGTGCCGGGGGAAGGGAGGGTGGCGCCGGGATAGAAGGGGGGTTGGGTGGGGAACCAGCTGGCGCCAGGTCCCTGAGGGAGACTGTGTCTTGGCGGCCATCGGGGTACACTACGTAAGCGTACTGCGGGTTGGCGTGAAGTAGCTGTACCTCTCAACCACGGGTCCGCCTTGTGGAGTCGAACGTGTCTATGGAGGAGAACGGGTCCTGGAGCTGCCAGCCACGTTGGGAGTGAAACCCCGGAGGTGGACTTCCCGGGGAAGGCAAAGAGACGTTCATGGAGGGTTTCATTAGTCGCGGTGCACAGGAGCGACCAAATGGAGTGAAGGGCATCGGGGAGGACCTCCTGCCAGCAAGAGGCCGGGAGATTTCTGGACCGTATGGCCAGCTGGACGGCCCTCCAGACCGTCCCATTATCCCGCTCTACCTGCCCGTTTCCCCAGGGGTTGTAGCTGGTCGTCCTGCTCGAGGCAATGCCCCTGTTGAGCAGGTACTGGCACAGCTCATCGCTCATGAATGAGGATCCCCGGTCGCTGTGGAGGTAGGCGGGGAAACTGAACAGAGCGAAGATGGTGTTGAGGGCTTTGATCACGGTGGCAGACGGTGGCATGGGACGGCGAAGGGGAATCGGGAATATTCGTCGACCACACTGAGAAAGTACATGTTGTGGTTGGTGGAGGGGAGGGGCCCTTTGAAGTCCACGCTGAGGCGTTCAAAGGGGCGGAAGGCCTTCACCAGGCGCGCACGGTCTGGCCGGTACAAGTGCCGTTTACACTCCGCGCAGACCTGGCAGCCTCTGGTGGTTGCCCTGAATTCCTCGATGGAGGTTGGCAGGTTGCGGGCCTTGATGAAATGGTAAAAACGGGTGACTCCTGGGTGACAGAGGTTTTCGTGCAGGGTGCAGGGTCGGTCCACTTGTGCGCTGGCACATATACCTCAGGATAGGCCATCGGGGGGCTCGTTGAGCTTACCGGGGCGATACAAAATTTCACGGTTGTAGGTGGAGAGCTCAATCCTCCACCTCAAGATTTTATCATTCTTGACCTTGCCCCGCTGTGTGTTGTCAAACATGAAGTCATCCAACCGTTGGTCAGTGAGGAGAGTGAATCTCCTGCTGGCCAGGTAATGCCTCCAATGCCGCACAGCTTCAACGTGGCTTGGGCCTCCTTTTCGACGAGGAGTGCTGAATTTCGGAGGCATGGAGGGTGTGGGAAAAGAATGCCACGGGCCTGCCTGCCTGGTTGAGGGTGGCGGCCAGAGCGACGTCTGATGCATCACTCTCCACTTGGAATGGTAACTCCTCGTCGACCGTGTGCATCGCAACCTTGGCGATGTCGGCCTTGATACGGTTGAAGGCCTGGTGAGCCTCGGCCGTTAGTAGGAAAACAGAAGATTGGATGAGTGGGTGGGCCTTGTACGCATAGTTTGGACCCACTGGGCGTAATATTAAAAGAACCCCCGGCACCGTTTGAGGGCCTTGGGGCAGTGGGGGAGGGGGTGTTCCATGAGGGTGCATGCGATCGGGGTCGGGCCCCAGAACTCCGTTCTGGACCACATAGCCGAGGATGGCTAAGTGGTTCGTGCTGAACAGGCACTTCTCCTTGTTATACGTGAGGTTGAGGAGAGTGGCGGTGTGGAGAAATTTGGCAAGGTTGGCGTCATGGTCCTGCTGATCGTGACCGTAGATGATGACATTGTCCAGGTACAGGAAGGTGGCCCGTCGTCCGTACCGGTCAACCATTCGGTCCATCTCCCGTTGGAAGACCGAGATCCCGTTAGTGACGCCAAAGGGAACCCTAAGAAAGTGGTAAAGGCGGCCGTCATCTTCGAACGCAGTGTACGGGCGGTCTGCCTTACGGATGGGGAGCTGGTGGTAGGCAGATTTCAGGTCCACTGTTGAGAAGACTCGGTACTGTGCAATCTGATTGACCATATCTGATATGCGTGGGAAGGGGTACCCGTCGAGCTGCGTGTACCGATTGATGGTCTGATTGTAGTCAACGACCATCCTATTTTTCTCCCCAGTTTTGACTATTACCACTTGAGCTCTCCGGGGCTGTTACCGGCTTCGATGATGCCTTCCCACAGCAGCCGCTGGACTTCAGACCTGATGAAGGTCCTGTCCTGGGCGCTGTACCGTCTGCTCCTGGTGGCGACGGGTTTGCAATCCGTGGTTAGGTTTGCAAAAAGGGAAGGTGGGTCGACCTTGAGGGTCACGAGGCTGCACACATGAAGGGGTGGTAGGGACCTGCCGAATTTCAGGGTTAGGCTCTGGAGGTTACACTGGCAGTCCAGGCCGAGTAACAAGGTAGCACAGAGGTTGGGGAGGACATAGAGGCGGAAGCCGCTGAACTCCACGCCCTGGACAGTGAGAGTGGTGATGCAGTACCCCCAGATCGCCATGGAGTGGGATCCGGAGGCCAGGGAGATTCTCTGGTTATCGGGGTGTACTGCGAGGGAGCAGCGCCTTACCATATCGGGTTGAATGAAGCTTTCAGTGCTCACGGAGTCCAGCAGGCAGGATATCTCATGTCCGTTGACCTTCACTTTAGTTGAAGCAGTCGCGAGGTTGTGTGGCTGAGACTGGTCAATCGTGACTGAGGCGAGACGCGGCTGGTCGTCGGTGGTTGCAGGTGATGAGCGGCCTGATGAGGTGCCCGAGGGGCAGGGGTCCCAAGTCGGGCAAGATGGCAGCGCCCACGAGCCGCACATGTCGTGGGGCAGGCAAGATTGCAGCGCCCTGGGGCTGCACGTGTCGTGAGGAAGGCACGATGGCGGCGCCCACTGGCCGCACATGGGGGGTGCCGGGACAATAGCGGCGATTGAGCGGGTCTGGCATACTGCAGCGAAATGTCCCTTCTTGCCACAGGCCTTGCAGAGGGCACTCCGCGCCGGGCAGTGCTGTCGGGGGTGTTTTGACTACCCACAGAAGTAGCACTTGGGCCCCCCGGAGTTGGTTGGCTGCTGCGCGGCACAGGCGTGGGGCTGGCTGGGGGCGGTCGCTGATGGGGTCCACGATGGGGCGGCCGTCTGCGGAGTCCATAATGCACAGGAGAGGTGGGCCGCGCGGTTGGGGGCATAGGCCTGAATATTGGGTGATGCGACTGTAAGTGAGAGCGCTAGCTTTTTGGTCACCGCGAGGTCGAGCGTGGCCCCTTCTAAGAGGCGCTGGCGGATGTAGTCAGACTCTACGCCCGTAACGAATGCGTCTCTCATCAGCAGGTTTGAGTGTTCCGTGGCTGAAACGGCCTCACAGTCACAGTTTCTAACTAGGGCGAGCAGTGTTCGCCAGAAATCTTCTACTCAACGGGAAGTTAGCGCCGTGTGGAGAGGAGGTGTCTGGCATAGATTTTGTTAGTCCGCTGAGCGTAATTTTCCTTCAGTAGCTCCATGGCCTTTGCGTAGGTCGGCACATCCTGGATGAGTGGAAAGACGTTGGAGCTCAGCCGTGTGTAAAGGATCTGGAGCTTCTGTGCTTCTGGAATTGCATCTGGCGCAGACCCGATGTACGCTTCAAAACAGGCTAGCCAGTGTTCGAAGTCCTTTTTGGCGTTGTCTGCTTGTGAATGCAGCTGCAGGCGATCTGGCTTGATGCGGAGGTCCATCTCTGAAAACTCAGTGTAATAAATTGATGCACTATCAATTACGCAAAGACGAGAGTAGAATGTAATTGAGGCTTTATTACACAGAGACGTGTGGCTTCCTACAGCAGCTGATGAAATGGCTGCTGTACGGGGAGCACACATATTTATACTCTGCCTGCTGGGTGGAGCCATCAGGCAGGGGTCTATCCCCGTACCTCTAGTACAGGGGCCTTACCGTAAAGCACCTATAACAACATTCTCTATATACAATATATACATCAGTGGTGACTACCACAAGACCTGGGTTCAATTCCAGTCTTGGGTGACTGTGTGGAGTTTTCACTTTCTCCTCGTGTCTGCGTGGGTTTCCTCCGGATGCTCCGGTTTCCTTCCACAGTCCAAAGATGTGCAGGTTAGGTGGATTGGCCATGATAAATTGACCCTCGGTGTCCAGGGCTGTACAGATTAAGTGGGGTTACAGAGAGGGCGGGGGAGTGGGCCTAGATGGGGTGCTCTTTCAGTGGATAGGTGCAGACTTGATGGGACAAATGGTCACCTTCTGCACTGTAGGGATTCTATGATTCACCCAGAGGGCAATGGGAGTCTGAACCTCACTGCTTGACAGAGTGGTTGAGTTAGAAAACCTTATAACATTTACAAAATACTTGGATATAATTTGAAGTGTTGTAGTCCACAGGAATATGGGCCAAGAGCTGGAAAATGGGATTAGGCTGGATTACCCTTCTTCAATTGGGCCAGGCAGGATGGGCTGAATGGCCTCCTTCTTTGCTGTAATATTTATATGATTCTATAACTCCACTTTCCTGCCTGCTCCCCATATCCCTTGGTTTCCTGAGAACCAATAATCTGTCTACCTCAGCCTTAAACTATTAAAATATTTAACACTGTAAGATTGGTAAGCTCCTGGGGTAGAGAATTTCATTGATTCACAACACTCTGAGTGAAGAAATTTCTCCCCATCTTCGTCCAAAATATTTGACCTCCATTCATGAGCCTTTACCCTGTGTTCTAGATTCCCCAGCCTGGGGAAACAACTTCTCAGTGCTCACCTTATCAAGTTCTTTCAGACGTTTACATGGTCCAATGAGATTATCTCTCATTCTTCTAAACTCCAGAGAGTAGAGGCCCAATTTACTCAGGCTCTCACCGTAGCATATTCCCCTCATTTCTTGAAGGAGGGTGACTGTTGCAATGAGGCAATGGCAGTAACCAATTTACCCAATTCAAGATCCTATCAACAGCAATGAAATAAGTGATCAAACTAACTGTTTTAAACGTTGGCTGAGGGATGATTGTTGGCCAAGACTTTGGGGAAATATCCAAGCTCTCCTTCAAATAGCGCCATGGCATATTTACGCCGGGGGCAGTGCCAAGAGGCTTCTTTTGGGGAGATCCATGTGCCTGTAGGGGTGTTGTGCTCTGTGTGCATCAGATGGGGAGAGGGGTATCTCCATATCCAGGGGAAGATCTTTACTTTCATTTCTAGTCCTGCTAGATCATGACGTCGATCTTTAAAAGGAGCCCTGATCTCTGGAAGGCCAACGTTGCCGGGAGGACCCACATACAGCATTTGTCTTCTCAAAAGTGTTGGAAAATATGGCGGACAAAACTGGCAGTGTAAGCCGGTGTGGGCTGCACACCCTTTTTTCTCGCCTGAAACAACACTTTGGAAAAAACCCCAGAAAATCCCACCCTATGTGAGATTTGGGGTCATGAGCTCTAAACTGTAATAGCTGCCGTGGAGCTGACACCAGCCGTGATTTCTGATGGCTGTGAGGGCTCTTTAAGTCATCGTATATTTCTATCAGTGGCTGTGACATAATGGACTGCTCTCTGGGGTCCAGTTGCTGCTGGGAAAAAGAGCCTGTGGAAAGATAGGTGTTCATTTCTATTTAGGAACTCTGCCTTTTTATCAACTCTCCCAACTCACTTGTCAATCCCAAACCAACACAAGGCCATATCCTGGGGATTACGATAGATGCAATAAACTTGCTACCTCTTTTGTTGTGTCTGGATTTGAGCGATATACAAGCAGTTTTCTTAAGTATATATTCACGTTACTAAAAGTTTTATGAGCCATACTTTTTGGGGGCACGAAATACCTTTCTGACTGTATATCACGCAAGTATTTTCTGTTGTGAATAATTAAAACCCTATTATGGGGATTATCATAAAATGTGGTTCTGCGTGTAATTTTCAGTCAAGTAATATCAAATGTCCTGTACACGCAGAAATGGAACTTCGAAATGTTATATTGCTGTGAAATATAGTGAGTTAGAAAGAGAATTATAAAGAATGAATTATGCATGAGTTCAATTTGCAATGTAGATTTTGTGACATGCCAAATTATTTGAAGTTTATTGCCAGTATTTAGCTGCTTAAAGGTCTCTGCACAGTAATGATTATGCAAAACTTCCCCATCCCACACACCTCTGTTCAACGTTCCCCCCCCCCCCCCCCCCCCCGCCACAAATTTTCCTTCTGGCATCACATGATGCCTGAGGCATTAAAATGGAGTCACGACTGGAATATTTTTGGGAAGCACTGTTTTACACCCATCTGGTAGGATAGGCATAGCCTCATTAGTGTAATATAACGGGGATAATGTGCCTAATGGCAAACATGCTGCTGAACACTCAGATTGACATTATTATAACTCAATCTGTAATAGTCCACAAGCAAATTTGATGCTGGGAGAGGAATCTCTTACCTACCCAGGAATATCCTGCCCCCCTCCCTGCTGCTACATCCCACCACATTGGATCACCACAGGCTGTAGGAGTGTGGGAGGCTGCATGACGATTACTGTCACTTTGTGAGGTGATCGACCTCTTGCACAAACACGAGGCTGCCAGTAATTTCATGTGTTGAGGACTGCTACATATATAAGCCTGCTTTGCGTAGGACTGCTACGGATATAGGACTGCTACGTATATAGGACTGTTATGTATATAGGACTGCTACGTATAGAGGACTGCTATATGTGTGTATATATATATATATACATAGGACTGCTATGTATATAAGACTGCTATGTATATAGGACTGCTATGTATATAGGTTTGCTATGTATATAGGACTTAGTAAATAGGACTGTTAATATATTGGACTGCTATCTTTATAGGACTGCTATGTAAATAGGACTGTTATATACTAAGACTGTTATGTATACAGGGCTGCTATCTGTACAGGGCTGCTATCTGTACAGAGCTGCTATGTATACAGGGCTGCTGTGCACAAATCAAACAGCTGGGAAAAGGGAGAGAAAGCTGGGTTTTTCATTCAACCTTTCCAGCATCCTACAATCTATTTTCCTTTTTCCAAATGGAGTCTGCCAATTATATGATGATTGAAAATGGGATATTTTGAGTTCCTTGGCATTGCTACTGTACTTTTCTTGCTTTACTCTCTCCTCCAAGGGATGTGGAATCAGTAGAAAGAAAGCTTTCAGTGAAATGAATTATTAATAAGAGTTCTCTATCTGTCGGTGTGTGTTTTTCCTCGGTGCAATGAGGTGTTATATAAGCTTTAGTATCTTTCCTTTCTCAGGCTACATGGAGCAGAGAGGAGAGATTAATAGTTAGATTAACCCTTGGGTATTATTACCTCTTTCAGCACCAACCTTTCCAATGCAGCTTTCAAAACGTGCATGCATTTTCCATGACATGGCACCTGTGGAATTAATTGAAACTTGAGAATGCGGTGCTGTAATTAAATAGAATGATTTGGAAGTCACATTAACCTTTGAAGGTTAATCGGTTCCTAAATACGTGTATTTGTTCAGCTTCATTTTGTCAACCTTTAAACGAAAGCTCTGCTGCTGTAAGTCTCCCATCAATTACAGCCAGGGAGCCATGCAGTCAGTGTGTGAACTACAATCTTACGCCAACAGCAGTTTCTCAGTTTGCTTTCACTATAGTCTACATGCTGCCAGTCCAGTCTGCATTTACTGTAAGACATAAACTGTAGTCCAGTCTGTAAAACTCCAATGGCAAGGGAGAAAGAGAGACAGAAAGAGAGAAAGAAAGAGTAATAGAGAGTGAAAGGAGAGAGCGAGAGCAAGAGAAAGAGAGAGCAAGAGAAAGAAAGAGTGAAAGAGAGAGAGAAACAAACAGTGAATCACAGAATCCCAACAATGCAGAAGGCGGCCATTTGGCCCATCGAGTATGCGCCAACCCTCTGAAAGAACTCTCCAGCCAGTCCCACTTCCCCACCCTATCCCAATAATCCCTTAACGTACATATCCCTGGACACTAAGGGGCAATGTAGCACGGCCAATCCATCTAACCTGCACATCTTTGGACTGTGGGAGGAAACTGAAGCACCCGGAGGAAACACTTGCAAAGACGGGGAGAAAGTGCAAACATCACACGGACAGAAGTGAACCTGGATCCCTGGTGTTGTGAGGCAGCAGTGCTAACAACTGTGAAAGAAAGAGTGAAAGAATGAGTGAGTGAGTGAATGAGTAAGTTTCTGGCCCTTTCTGCCGGTGGGATCTTCCAGTCTCGCTGACAGGGGTGGTCCTCGACCTGACTGGAAGCTCCCACCGGCTGCCAATGGCAAGCCATCTCCTCTTAAAGGGAAACTGCAACTAAACTTAAATTAAAATGTAATTTTGGGGGTGTTCCATGGTATTCACCTATCATGGAAGAGTGTGTCCTTTATATGCAGCCAGTGTTGATGTGCGTAAAATATCAATCTCTAATTGCTAACTTAATCACTTGTTGACTATTAACTAGTTCCTACCCTAAGACAGTTTACCATCACTGTAAATGGGTAAGGTGTTGGGGCTAGATTTCCATGGTGCGACCGTTGATATTGGATTGCCTGGAAGCAGAGGATACAGGGGAATCAGGCAGGGAAGATCGTGCAGCCCACCTGATATTCCTGCATTTCCTATTCCAAGCTGATCCAACACACCCTGGTACGTGAACAGTGTAATAATTCCGCCAAGGCCAGGCTTCATACAAACTTTCGTTTATTTGGAAAACTCAAAGAGCCGCACCGATGCATACAATGCTTGCCCCCCCACCCACAGACCGGGAACCATAGGCAGTGCCGATCAAGGCCTGGGCCGCAGCTTTTAGACTCCCACCGACTAGTTCCTGTTGGGAGAGCCTCCTATTGAGAGCGCTCAACTCATATTCCACAAACCCCAAGGGGAGATCTATCGATGATCCCCCATGGTCTTCGTGGTTGTCAAAACAAACAGGAAAGAGCATTTGCTAATGCATTTTTTTACAGAAGATCCACTTTGCTTAGCGATGTTGTGACAACTGTGTAACAGTCCCGGTTGTTCAAAAAGAAGGAACTCACGTATAAGTGGCTGCCTTTCAGAATCTCAGCACTTTGCAGCTGTTTTATACATGGTTGAAGTGCAGTTGCCAATTTGCAGAAGGCAAGGTTCCACAATTAGCAAGTGTTCAGTTTAAGGCATGCTGCTTGCAGAATGAACCCTCAGTAAAACACTGTGAGATATCCTCTGTTATTCTTTGAATAGTACCATCGGACTCTTTACATTCACCTGAGAGGGCAGGTGGGGCCTCAGTCTACATCTCATCTGAAAGACAGCCCCCTGTGACAGTGCAGCATTCCCTCAATGCTGCACTGAAGTGCTAATCTAGATTAAGTGCTCTCAATTCTCCTGTGTTGGATCTGAACACACAGCGTTCTGATGAACAGGCCTGACCATTACCACCCAAGCCATGTATCATGTCAAAGTAGATCGCCAGGCCCAGATATATCAGAATTATAATGGCATATACACAAAGTCTGGGTTGATGGTGCTAGAGAAATTTGTTTGCATTATAGTTTCAATTTTTACAAAACCCCCGTCTCACTCTGAAGCAACCACGCATGTGTGAGCTTGAAGATGTGAACAGTTGTGATTTCTAGTGTTGTCAAGTGGTGGACAGTGGGAATTTTCTCCAGCCAAGCATTAGAAGCCACCCTGCTTGGCTGGCACCATAAACTCTACACCCAAATTTTATTCTCCTCATTAAGGCTGAGTCCAATAATGTACAACCTCAGTTGGACAGTTGGTTCTTGATGCAGAGCGAGGCCAACAGCGCAGGTTCAATTCCTGTACCGGCTGAGGTTATTCATGAAGGCCCCGCCTTCTCAACCTTGCCCCTCGCCTGAGGTGTGGTGACCCTCAAGTTAAACCACCACAAGTCAGCTTTCCCCTTCAAAGCAGCCTGTGGTCATCTGGGACTATGACAACTTTATTTTTACTTTACAACATCAGTTCATTTAGCTCAGTTTGGAAAACCAAATATCCACCACCAGAAATGTCCAATTTCATCTCTGTAACATCGTCACTCGCCTCCACCCTGCTCAGCCTCCACTATTACAGAAATTCCTATACACACCAACATCACCTCCAGGTTCAACTACCTTAATAGTCGCCTTGGTGACCCCTTCAAAGGAACATACCCAAATCTCCACTGGCTGCAATCTATCATGCCCTCCCTCCCATTTCCCTTCACCTCTTTCCTCTACTCCACTGGTTCCTCCTGTTCTCCATTTCATTGAATTTAAAAGCTTCATCCTTGATGCCTCACAGCTGCCTCACAGCACCAGGGACCCAGGTTCAATTCTGACCTCGGGTCACTGTCTGTTTGGAGTTTGCACGTTCTCCCCGCATGGGTTTCCTCCAGGTGCTCCGGTTTTCCCCCACAGTCCGAAGATGTGTAGGTTAGGTGTACTGGCCATGCTAAATTGCCCTTTGATTCCAAAGGTGTGCAGGTTAGGTTACAGGGATAGGGTAGGGGAGTGGGCCTAGGTAGAGTGGTCTTTCAGAGAGTTGACCTCCTTATGCACTGTAGGGATTCTACGATTAAAGCCTCCACAATCTCCTCTACCCTATTTCTGCAACCTCCTGTAGCCGTGATGTGCTATTGCATGATCTTTGCTTCCAAATGCCTGGCTACAAAATGAGTCAAAGTTAAATGGCCCTGATAGTAGACAAAGCCAGGTCTAGGCTGAGCTATAGGGACCCTAAAGCTTCTGGTGCTCACTGTCATAGGCCATGTATGACAGGTGGTTATTTGGATGGGGCGCCATAGGGCCTGTGGTACTGTACTTTGGCATAAATCAATGCCCAAAGAAGAGAAGAAGAGAGGGCAGCGCAGGAGATAGAGGAGATACAAAGAAGATTTGAACACAAGGGAGGAAATAGCAGGGGCATAAATAAATGCCCAAAGAAGAGAAGAAGAGAGGGCAACGCAGGAGATAGAGGAGATACAAAGAAGATTTGAACACAAGGGAGGAAATAGCAGGGGCGCTTGCAATAATTTTTAATTCCCCTCTGGCCATAGGAGAGGTGCTGGACGGCCGGAGGATAGCCAATATGGTATCTTTTGGGCAGAACGGATAAACCAGGAAACTACAGGCCAGTCGGTTTAACCTCAGTGGTGGGGAATCTATTGGAAGCAATTCCGAAAAACAGGATTAACCTGCATTTGGAGAGGCAGGGATTAATCAAGAATAGTCAGCATGGTTTTGTCAAGGGGAGGTTATGTCTGACAAACTTGACTGAATGTTTCGAAGAGCTGACCTGGTGGGTAGATGAAGACAATGCATTTGATGTAGTCTACTTGGATTTCAGCAAGGCTTTTGATAAAGTCCCACATGGGAGACTGATAGCGAAGGTAAAAGCCCAAGGGAATCCAAGGAAATTTGGCAAATTGGATCCAAAATTGGCTGAGTGGCAGGAAGCAGAGGGAGATGGTCGAGGGGTGTTTTTCTGGCTGCAAGCCTGTGTCCAGTGGGGTCCCACAGGGATCGGTTTTGGGGCCACTGCTGTATGTGCTTTACATAAACAATATTGATGTGAATGTTGGAGGGTTGATCAGTAAGTTTGCAGATGATATGAAAATTGGTAAATAGTGAGGAGAATAGCCTTCGATTCCAGGAAGATATAGGCCGGCTGGGCAGATGGGCTGATCAGTGGCAAATGGAATTCAATCCTGGTAAGTGTGAAGTGATGCACTTGGGGATGACAAACAAGGCACGGCAGGACCCTGTGAAGCACTGAGGATCAGAGGGACCTTGCTGTGCATGTACACCGGTCCCTTAAGGTAGCAGGGCGGGTGGATACAGTGGTTAAGAAGGCATATGATATACTTGCATTTATTAGCCATAGAGTTTGGCCACAGCTAGAGTATTGTATGCAGTTCTGGAATCCACATTATAGGAGGGATGTGACAGCGCTGGAAAGCGTACAGAGGAGATTCACCAGGATGTTGCCTGGGCTGGAGAGTGTTAGTTATGAAGAGAGATGGAGCTGGGGTTGTTTTCCTTGGAGCAGAGGAGACTAAGGGGGTGACATGATTGCAATGTATAAAATTATGAGGGGCATTGATAGAGTAGACAGGAAGAAACTTTTTCCCTTGGTGGACGGATCATTGACCAGGGGGCATAAATTTAAGGTAAAGGGCAGGAGATTTAGAGGGGATATGAGGAAACAGATTTTTACCCAGAGAGCGGTGGGAACTCGCTGCCTGAAAGGGTGGTGGAGGCAGAGATCCTCATAATATTTACAAAGTATTTAGATGTGCACTTGCAATGCCAAAGCATACAAGGCTATGGGCCAAGTGCTGGAAAATGGGATTTGAATGGTTAGGTGGTTGTGTTTGACCAGCGCAGATGCGATGGGCTGTCGGGCCTTTTCTGTGCTCTATGATTCTATGACTCTATGAGTTGAGTCTTCTGAAATTTTTCAGTTTGCACAAATGCACCTTAGGATGGATTTGTCTGTGTTTAGTGCGTAAATAGCACTTACAAATTAAAAGCTTTGCACAGGAAATTGGGTGAAAATAAGTTTAAGTGCCTGTAAGTTAATTTGTTGCATGACTTGACCAATTGATTGTGCCTAAATGTAAGTGATACCAATTTTTCCTGCAATGACATCAGGTATAGTTCAGGGGGAAACTGCCCCAGGGAAGCCTGGTGCTACTGAGCCTAGGGCTGCGGTTTCACCATTAGAACATAGAACATAGAACAGTACAGCACAGAACAGGCCCTTCGGCCCTCAATGTTGTGCCGAGCCATGATCACCCTACTCAAACCCACATATCCACCCTATACCCGTAACCCAACAACCCCCCCCCCCCCTTAACCTTACTTTTTAGGACACTACGGGCAATTTTAGCATGGCCAATCCACCTAACCCGCACATCTTTGGACTGTGGGAGGAAACCGGAGCACCCGGAGGAAACCCACGCACACAGGGGGAGGACGTGCAGACTCCGCACAGACAGTGACCCAGCCGGGAATCGAACCTGATACCCTGGAGCTGTGAAGCATTTATGCTAACCACCATGCTACCGTGCTGCCCCAACTGGTCTTAAGGGGCAGGTTGGTGTTGTAAAGAAAGGTCATTATTCTTAGCCTTTTGAATTAAAGGTGATTTTACTTCATTGTTTGTTCCAAAATGCTGGTAGCTTTGAACACTTACTGGCAGAAGCTCTGATACGACCTCTCCTTTTTGTGAGGTGGCTTCTTCAGAAGCCGATGAAGAGCTGCAAGAAATTTTGCAACTGCTCCTCTGCTGGCCTGACTGCACACCAGGTCCACAAACACCCGCAACGCAAAGATATGCTCGCTGTCAAAAACAACAGCCTCCTCCAATTGTTGCAGGTCAGTCTTCACCCCTGCTTACTTTCCCTGCACCTCCAATCACTGTTTAATAACACAGCGCTGTCCTCTTTCCAATTCCCTCCAAGACAGGCTGTAAGCGAATGACCAGCCTCTTGCTTGGGATCTGACTGTACCAGCACGATGATGTGGGGCGGGATTCTCCAGCAGCCCACACCGGAATCGGGAAACGTGATTGGGTGGAGAATCAGTTCCGATGCCGACATCATGGCAAACACCGATTTCACGCCAAATTACAATTCTCCATTGCCTCGACAGCGGCGTCACGGCATCCCAGAAGGCACGTGTAGTAAACACTGTTGGCATACCATTAACGGGCCCCACCCAGTATTCTTCAAGGCCGGTTCGATTCTCCGCTTACACTGGGGGAGTTCCCGATGGCGAAGTTCACTTGTGCTTTTAAAAATCAGGAAACCGGCGTCGTGGCTGATGAGGGAGAGAGAGGAGGTCGGACACGGAGAGGAGCGACTGAGGGCTGCCGGGCTGGACACTGGCCGGCCTGGCTAGTTCCTGACAGGGCCGGGGGGGGGATGATGGGAGAACGGGCCGTGTGGCCCTGGGTGACCCTTGATGGGACTGGGGCGGTGCCCAGGCACGGACCGCCATTCCGGGACCTGCAAGGCCGCCATGTTTCCGCGCACCCCACTGACCCACCCACCTCGGCTTTGGTTCAGCAGAGTGACACTGGCCGAATGGGTGCCACCCCTAGACCACACCCTTCGCCAAATCCCCCCCCCCCCCCCAACTTGGCCTCCAATAACCCCCATCTGGAGCTGCTCAAGGAGGAAGAGGAAGCTGCAGCAGCAGAATGTGCCCCAGAGGAACAAGAAGCAGCCACTGAGGATGTAGTGCCAGCCACCCAACACGCCGAGGGGAGGAGGTGCACAGGCCGCACGAGGCCTCGTGTGTACCGGCAGCGGCTGTCAGTCGAGGACCTGCCTTTCTGGGCATGCCGTCAAAGACTCCGGCTGAGCAGGGGGACAGTGCGACACATCTGCCAGATGATGGCACACCTGGCACCGTGGGGTTATGGGGGAGGACACCTGCTCCCGGTGGCTGACGAGGTGACTGTCCCCTCAACCTTTACCCCATGGGGTCCTTCCAGGTGCCGAGTGGGGTCCATTCCGGGATTTCAGAGCTCTGTGTACAGGTGCATCCGCGTCGTCATGGAGGCCCTATATGCCTAGTCGGCACAGTACATCCATTTTAATGTGGACCGAGCCCACCAGGATGCCCAAGCAGCGGGGTTCACTGCCATCACTGACATGCCGTGGGTCCAGGGGGTGATCGGCCTATGAGCACCTGAAGGTCACGCTACACAATCCAACAAGATTCCACTCGATAGGGCAGCACGGTGCCGCAGTGGTTAGCATTGCTGCCTCACGGCGTCGAGGTCCCAGGTTCGATCCCGGCTCTGGGTCACTGTCCGTGTGGAGTTTGCACATTCTCCCTGTGTTTGCGTGGGTTTCGCCCCCACACCCCAAAGATGTGCAGGGTAAGTGGATTGGCCAGGCTAAATTGCCCCTTAATTGGAAAAAATGAATTGGGTACTCTAAATTTTTTTTTTGAAATTTCACTCGATGAACATTCAGCTGGTGTGCGACCATCAGCTGAGCACCGATACCCAGGCAATGTGCACGACAGCTTCATTCTGGCACACTCGACGATTCACGGCCTCTTCGAGACGTCCCCCCCCCAGTTGGGGGGGTTGGCTCCTGGGTGACAGGGTTATGCGCTGCGGTCGTGGCTGATGATGCCTATCCGGAGACCGCAGACCAATGTGGACCCCGCTATAACGACAGCCAAGCAGCGACCAGGGCGGTATTGAGCCATGTACCGGCATCCTGGTTCACCGACAGGGAGACGACTGGCCAGGGGCATGGACACAGCATTCCCTCCCCCCTGCCTGCAACTCCCTCCGTGATACAGAGCTGCCGCACGATGGGGATGATTGGCAGTAGCAGTAGGTATGGTTCATGGAATGGAGGATGATGACAACCTGCTCTGGGATGAGCTCAGATACTCTGAATGTCAAACTCCTGCCCACGGTAGCACCTTCCACCGTCCACCTGGGTGATTCCTGCATGTGTATTGGCCATTCCATCACACGGTGCCATCTGATCCCTGGGATGGCGGTAGTGGGGATGGGCGGTGGGGAGGGTGAGGATTCCAGCCCACACACAATGTCCGCCCATTGCCCATTGCCCCCCTGCTAGCCCAGACCAGTCACCCCTCATACCCATCTGACAGAGCACTGAGGGAGGTTGTAAGTGTGAACAGGTGTTTCATGTGAACAAATTTATATATATACGTGCCCTAGCTCCTACCACTAAACCGTGCCCTGCACCTGTGCCAGGACCAGTCTTTCTGGCCTTACGGTCCCTAACGCTACACCCAGGTAGATTTCCAGGTGGTACATCAGGAGTGGAGGCAGCTAGCTGTGATTCCTACCCTGAGACCTGTTGGCGACCGTCTTCTGGAGCGACCAGGCCTGATTGGGCCCGGCTGCTGCTCGGGTGTCCCAGGTGGCGTGGTGCTACCCTGTTCTGCCCGCTGTCCACCAGATGCACCAGAGACAGGAGGGGGAGGATCCGAGGTGCTGCGGTGTTCCGGAACCTCCCCTGCAGGAGTCACCGGCACGGGCTCCAACACCTCCTCCATCCTCAGGGTGCACGATGGCCCCCGGGTTATGCCATTCGGTGGGGCTGTGAGCGGAGCTATCCCCTGAGGCTACCCCGACACCCGCCACTGCCAGTCCTGGAGGCCTCCTCTTGACCCGAACAGGGTCTGCATGCTTGCGGCCATGGAGCACAGGGCATGGACGATCTCTGTCTGGGACTGTGCTACTTCACGCTGTGACTGTGCCACCACCTTCTGGATCCGAGCCACATCAGCCAGTGACTGCGCCTTCTCCCTCTGGGATTGGGCCACCTCCCTCTGTATCTGCACCACGTTGGCCAGCGCCTGGGCAATGCCGCCAATGTTCTCAGCCATGGTCCGCTGTGACTGGACCACACTCAGAAACATCGTGCATTGCCCAGGCGGCTCTGGCACATGGCTGCCTGTGAGGAGGCAGCTGTGTCCTGGGCCTCGGCCAGCACTGTAACCCTCGCCCCAAAGGCCTCCACCGCAGACATCACCCATGCGGTGTCGCCTGGGTAGCACACATGGTCGGCACCACCTCCTCCTGCTGCACGGGGTTGGTCTCCTCCACCTGCGCCTGCAGGTGCTGGATGCTCACCAACAACCTCTCGTGTAGTCCCTGGCTCTGTGACTGCATCTCCACAATCAATGGGACTGTCTGTTCCAGAAGCTCAAACTCTGCCTGGGCGGCAGTTAGTCCCTGGGGTCGGCCTGCCCTCTGAACGTCCGCCTCCTCGGGAGTTCCTCCCTCCACCAGATGTACCAGAGCCTCTGTGTGATGTGCACAAGAGGGTGCCCCAAGGACCTCTTCACTAAAGTGTCCAATCAAGTAGAGTTCTCCGGGATGGTGGAGGGTGATGGAGACGGCTGTGACGGGAAATCAGTGTCATCTCCGGACTCAAGCTCCAGAGTCTCTTGCATCACAGGAATAACATGGCTCCCGTCGCTGTTGGTATCCTCGTCGCTGGCCGGCACACAGGGGGGCTCAGGTTGTGGCACTGGCTGGGGACGGGGAACACCAGATGGACCCCCACCCTCACCAGAGAGTCCTGTAAGACCCATGATTAAACCGGGGGAGGGGGGTGGTATGGGGTGAGGAAAAGGATGGGGGGGGGTGAGGATGGGGTTGAGGGGGTTGGGGGTGAGGGTGGGGGGGTGAGGATGGGGGGGATTGTGGGGGTGAGCGTGGGGTTGAGGGGTTGGAGGTAAGGGTGGTGGGGGGGTGAGGATGTGGGGAGGGTGGGGGTGTGAGGTGGGGCGGTGTGAGGTGGGGAGTGTGGGGTAAGGGTGGGGTTGAGGGGGTTGGGGTGAGGGTGGGGGGTGTGAGGATGGGAGAGGGTGGGGGGGTGTGGTGTAGGGGGGATGGTGGGGTGAGGATGGGGTGAGGGTGGGGGTGTGTGGTGTGGGGGGGATGGTGGTGGTGGGGAGTGTGGGGTTGAGGGGGTTGGGTGTGGTGGTGAGGGTGAGGATGGAGGGAGGGTGGGGGGTTGTGGTGTGGGGGGACGGTGGGGGTGGGGGTAAGGATGGGGGGAGGGTGGTGGGGGTGTGGGGGGGATGGTGGGGGTGGGGAGTGTGGGAGTGAGTGTGGGGTTGAGGGGGTTGGGGTGAGGGTGGTGGGGGTGAGGATGGGGGAAGGTGGGGGGTGTGATGTGGGGGGGGACGGTGGGGAGTGTGGGGTTGAGGGGGTTGGGGTGAGGGTGGTGGGGGTGTGAGGATGGGAGAGGGTGGGGGGATGTGGTGTGGGGGGGCGGTGGGGGTGGGGAGTGTGGGGTTGAGGGGGTTGGGTGTGGGGGTGAGGGTTGGGTTTTGGGGGTGAGGATGGGGGGAGGGTGGGGGGGTGTGGTGTGGGGGGGACGGTGGGGTGGGGAGTGTGGGAGTGAGTGTGGGGTTGAGGGGGTTGGGGTGAGGATGGTGGGGGTGAGGATGGAGGGAGGGTGGGGGGTGTGGTGTGGGGGTGGAGGTGGGGAGTGTGGGGGTGAGGGCTGGGTTGTGGGGGTGAGGATGGGCGGAGGGTGGGGTTGAGGGGGTTGGGGTGAGGGTGGTGGGGGTGTGAGAATGGGAGAGGGTGGGGGGATGTGGTGTAGGGGGGGACGGTGGGGGTAGGGAGTGTGGGAGTGAGGGTGGGGTTGAGGGGGTTGGGCTGAGGGTGGTGAGGGTGGGGGGGTGTGGTGTAGGGGGGGCGGTGGGGGTGGGGAGTGTGGGGTTGAGGGGGTTGGGGTGAGGGTGGTGGGGATGTGAGGATGGGAGAGGGTGGGGGGGTGTGGTGTGGGGGGGGGGCGGTGGGGAGTGTGGGGTTGAGGGGATTGGGTGTGGTGGTGAGGGTGGTGTGGGTTGAGGGTTGACATGTGTCACGGAGAACCGCAACTAAGCAGGGTCTCACTTCCTCGCCCATGGCCAAGCTCCACCTCGGTGACTTCCCTTTCCTTCCTTCCCTTTCCTGGCCAACCACGCCCAGGGCCATCTGCTCTGCCGCGGTGAGGGACCGCAGGTCCGGCAGTCCCCCTCCAGTTTTCTCCCGCTCCCGGTGGTTATGGGTGGCTTTCTGCTGGCGGGAGGAGAAACAGAAAACCACAGTGCTAAACAGTCCGACCAACACGGTCGGTGGGTGTGTGGAATGCACTGCCAGCGGAGGTGGTGGAGTCAGAGTCATTCGGGACATTTAAGCGACTCTTAGTCAGGCACATGGACAGCAGTAAATTGAAAGGGTGTCGGTTAGGTTGATCTTAGATTAGGATAAATGGTTGGCACAACATCGTAGGCCAAAGGGCCTGTATGTTCTATGTTCTATAACACAT